>NC_137693.1:17779630-17792130 GCF_963989245.1 Nansenia antarctica
GGTCGAGAAAGGACGCTGGCGTTGCTTGTTCGCCGCCCGAAATCTAGATATACTTGCAGTATACAGAGTAGATTGTCCTACAAAGACACTTAGATTTAGATTTAGTAATCTAAAAATTCATTCGACCCCTATACTTTCTTTAATCTATTTTTTTTTCTTTTTATGTTACTACTCGATCTTTTCAGTTTGTAAAGCGTCTTTGAGTGTCTAGAAAAGCGCTATATAAGTCTAATGTATTATTATTATTATTATTATTAATAATAATAATATTATTAACACACACCAGGTTTTACAGGTGCATAATACACACCATAAATAGACCTGGCTGTAATCCAGAAGAGACACTACTGATTCACACAGGTGTGAGGGACTGACCTTCCATGGGGCTGTTGACGTCATTACGATTGGCAAAGACGATATCTACATAATCCATCTGCAGTCTCGACAGGGATCCTCTCAAACCTGCATTGTACATACAGGGCATTATCATCATCAGTATCATTATCATCACCAGTATCATTATCATCATCATTATCATAGTGATTTAATAATAACACTTACTCTGCCATTGCATACCCGTATTCACATTGTACTCTACCTTCAATAATGTGCTTTCTGGAGAGTCCCCTTTCTGTCTCCGCCCTGCATTGAAAATGACACATTAGACAAATAGAACAACACGAAAATATTGAGTTCTGATTATACTACGGTATTTTTGGCAATTGTTTACAAGGATACTTACTGCCCTCCCCAGTAGATCTTTGTTGTCACTACATAGCTAGAACGTCTGCCAAAGGAATGAGGAGAGTGGTTAGGGAGGTCGTTGATTGTTTCATGATACAGTAACATGACAGTTAAGAATGTTTTCAAGCAACATACAAGAAAATATGTTGGAAATAACAGTTAGACAGACAGCTACGGTATATGACTAATATTACCTCCATCCTTTCTTCTTGATGATATTCCCCAGAGTGATCTCAGCCCTGTGCAGAGAGAGAGAGGACATACTGGAATAAACATCGGATAAAAGAAGAATAAACATCAGTGGGCAGACTGAAAGATGGACAGGGAGATAGGGAGGAATAGAGAGAGAGGGGCAGGCAGGCTACAGATAGAGAGAGGGAGTAAGAGAAGAGCTGGAGTCAGTGCAGGTTAGAGCAGTGTGCAAGAGCTGACCTGCCGGAGGCATACACCTCTGCCGTGTCAAACAGGTTCACACCATTCTCATAGGCAATGGTCATCAGGTTCTCGGCCATCTGAGGGAACAGAGAGACAGGGAGTGAGAGAGAGTGAGTGATAGATAAAGAGAGTGAGAGAGAGAGAAAGAGAGAGAGAGAGAGACAACAACTCAGCACTCGCCTCGTCAGAGATCTGTGATCCAAATGTCACCCAGGTGCCTATGGTCAGACAGACAGACAGACAGACAGACAGATAGACAGACAAACAGGCACAGACAGACAGAATCAGATGTGTTACTGCTGTATAAGTAGCTCAGGGTTTCTAATACATGTGTCACAGATTCATGGTTGTTTGGTATTCAGTCAGTACACTCACCCAGCCCCAGGCAGGACACCCGCAGGCCTGACTTCCCAAGATTCCTGCCACAGAGAGAAAGAAGGGTTGGGGTAAGAGAGAGAAGGGTTGGGGTAAGAGAGAGATAGGGTATAAGCATTTTTTAAGGACATACAACACCAACATTTGCACTTATTGTCCCTCCAAGTGGAAGCACAGAAATGAGACCCCTCTCTCACCAGGGTCTGCCTCTCAGAAGCCCAGGGAGAGTGATTCATGCTCTCCAGAGAAGCACAGAAGGCCCTCGTTAGCTGGGAGCCAATCAACTCCAGAATCATCAAGATTCAAAATCAACCTTCACGTCATACAATGTTATGCACCCACCAACAACTCTGATGAGGAATTAAAGGACCACTTCTACAATCAGCTACAACAGATACTTCAGGCCAGGAAAGACAAAGACATTGTAGTGCTCAGGGGTGAATGCAAAGGTTGGAACGAACAACAGTGGATACGAACTTGTAATGGGAAAGCTCGGACTTGGCAGTATGAATGAAAACGGGGAGAGATTGGCAGACGTCTGTGCAGACTACAACCTGGTCATACTCTATATTATTATCTATACTCTATACTCTACACCGTCTCACTGACACACAGTTACAGTTGTGTTCTGTGTAGATCATGCTGTACATAGCCCATCCCTGTGTATCATAGCCCACAGCCTGTATTTTTGTATACGACATAATAGGAGTCATAGGAGGGACAGTCTTTCCTCATAAACCCATCCATAAAGCCACCTGGATATCACCTAATCACATAACTGAAAACCAGATTGACCACATATGTATAAACAGGAAGTTCAGGCGTTCTCTCCTAATGTACAAGTGAAGAGGGGAGCAGATGCGGAGTCACACCACCACCTACTGACAGCACAAATACAACTCAAGCTGAAGCGATGTAAAAGCCCCAGAGACAACAGAGTAAAACTCAACATCCAGCTATTCCAGGACATAGGAACAACATAATTGTACCGGACCACACTACAGAACAGGTTCTGCTTCATAGAGCTTCATGGAAGTAGTGGGGAGGAAGAAAACAAATCACAAACCCTGGTTGTCAACAGAAACACTGAAAAGAATAGAAGATAGGGGGGCCACAAAGGACACACTAAACGAACGCAAAACACGGAGCAAAGAAGGCAGCAGCCTAGAGAGATTATGAAACAGCGATGAAGAAAAACGACAAACGTGACAAAAGGAAATACATTGAGGACATGGCACTGCGAGTGGAGGAAGCAGCTGGAAACTATACCTTACTACCAAGAAACCAGCCGGGAAAATGTAGCCAGGCAAACGCACAGATCTGTGACAAACAGGGACGACTCCTTACCACCAAGGAAGAACAAAGGTGGACGGGGCACTTTAGGGAGCTGCTCAACAGACAGCCTAAGCCCTAACCCTGTCCAGACGTAGAGATCCCACCAGCCTCACACATGCTTGAGCTCAACTGTGATCCCCCAACCAGATCCGAAGTCAAGAAGGCCATTAAGGCCATTAAGGCCTTGCGACATGGCAAGGCAGAAGCGCCAGATGAGATCCCTGCAGAGGCCTTACAGGCCGATGTTGAAACCTCAACCACCGTGCTATACCAGCTGATCCAACATATATAGGAGGAAACATACC
The DNA here is from genome assembly GCF_963989245.1 of Nansenia antarctica. Taxonomy (NCBI): domain Eukaryota; kingdom Metazoa; phylum Chordata; class Actinopteri; order Argentiniformes; family Microstomatidae; genus Nansenia; species Nansenia antarctica. The sequence goes on from NC_137693.1 coordinate 17,782,825, forward strand.
AACAGACTGGAGAGATGGGCTCATTACTATCATACCCAAGAAAGGAGACCTCAGGGATTGCAATAAGTACCGAGGGATCTTGCTGCTATCAACACCAGGCAAAGTGTTCAACCTCATTATCTTGGAGAGACTGAGGAAGGGGGGGGATGAAAAACGGAGGGAAAACCAGGCTGGTTTCAGGCGTGGAAGATCGTGCAGCGGCCAAATTGCCACCCTCAGGATTATCATCGAGCAATCCATAGAATGGCACACATCTGTCTATGTCAACTTCACTGACTTACAGTGTAGACAGTGAACTGCTATGGAAACTCGTGGCACACTATGGAATCCCCCCAAAATACATAAACTTGATTAAGAACCGATATCAGGGCAGGCAGTGCCAAGTGCTCCACCAGGGATGTGCACAAGAAAGGTTCTCACCAGAGTGAGACAGGGCTGTTTGCTCTCCCCTTTACTCTTCTTCTTATGCATCGACTGGATCATGAACCAAACAACTAACAATTAAAAAACAGTTTGACAGAACATCTTGAGGACCTCAACTTTTCTGATGGCATTGCACTACTCTCACATACCCACCAACAGATGAAAGACAAGTCCCAGCTGCTGGACACAACTGCGGCTGAGCTTGGACTCAAAATAAATAAAATACCAAAATAATGCAGATCAACAACCAAAGCAGAAATCCCATATTTCTCAGGGACCTTAAAGAGGTCGACACCTTCACTCACCTAGGAAGTGTCATAGCTGTGGATGGTGGAATAGAGGAAGACATAAAGGCAAGATTAGGGAAAGCAAGAACAGCATTAAACATCCTAAACAAGATCTGGAAATCCACAAATATTTCACTCAGGACAAAGCTGAAAATCTTCAACTCCAACGTTAAGACCATACTGCTATGGATCAGAAACCTGGAAGACCGCCACTAACATCACCAACAGGCTGCAGACATTCACTAACTTCTGTCTAGGATGCTGATCTACTGGCCAAACACAATCATTAGGATAAAGTAGACGCTGCACACTCTCGTTCCAGATCTCGTTCCAGATCTCGTTCCACAATGGTTTAGGCCAGAAGCCTTTGTCAAGTCTTACTTAGGTTACGTAACACTTGACAAAGGCTACGACCTAAACCGTTGTCAATAAATATATGCCTGAGATGAAGACCCAAGACAGACAAGGTGGAAACTGTTCATCAATGGCCACAAGTTCCACATGGAATAAAAAGGCTTAAGAGAAGAGATAAGAGAGATCACTAGGGTCAAAGCCAACACCACGCACTACCATCTACCACACTCAGCAATCACTACCATCTACCACACTCAGCCATCACTAGTACCATCTACCACACTCAGCAATCAGGAAGGCCAATACTTTCGTTATCATCAGCTGCGCAAGTGAGTGTCTTTCTGATTGCGATAAAATCATAAATCATATGCATCACCTGAGTGCCCAGCCACTGTTAAACCATGTGATCCTTACCCTTCTCACATCAGCTGTGTAATATACTGTACCTACATTAACTGTGTAATATCCTGTACCTACCGGTACATTAACTGGACTGGCACTGGGTGGAACCCCTGCACTGGAGGGGTACGCCTGTAGGCACATCAACAGTAACATGCGGCTAGTTTGATTAAGTTCATATTGTCGGTGTGAGTGCTTTGCTGAGCGCGCCACCTCTGATTCATTCAGACAGCTGAGTTTTGAAGGGCAACATAAAAGTGTGAGCTGCAGAGAGAGGAGTGTGAGCTGCAGTCCTGGCCAGAGAAGCGTGTGCGTGTGCCGCTGGAAATTCTGCAGGCGGCTTCACGCCTGCTCCCCTCTCCTTCACGCCTGCTCCCCTCCATTCTAATTAGACAGGCAGCCAGCTGGAGAGGCAGCAGAACTGCAGCGGAACTCATCGCTCGCGTCTCTTCATCTCCCAGCTCCTCGCCTCGCCCCTCCGCCTGCCTGTCTGCCTGCCTGTGTCTGCCACAAATAGCCCGATGGAAAGAGACAGACTGTCAGAGCGTTTAGATCCGAACGGACGAGCTTGCTGCTTTATTTTCCCTGCTCTATTTTCCCTTCCCTGCTCATTTTTTATTGCCTGGCCAAATCTATTTTTAGAATTGTGTGAATATGCATGGGTTTGTCTGTGTGTGTGTCTCTCTCTGTGTGTGACACATGTGTTTGGGTATTGATGTGTGAGGACGCATATGTAGCAAGCCCATTATGTCATTCACATACACACTTGACATATGGTGCATTTGTAATTGTAATCAAGTACATGTAGATAATAATAATAATAATTCATTACATTTATATAGGGCTTTTCCGAGGCTCAAAGACGCTGACAATATTGGAGAAACGGAAAACACAGAAACACCAAGCAACAGATGACATGGGCAATGTATGAACAGTTAATATTAATATATAATAATGATATTCTATCAACATAGATATCTCATGTATTGTAGCTGAAGACTCTCTCTCTCTCTCTCTTACAGTATTCAGTACCCTTAACTAATTCAAGGACTTCCCCACTCCAGTAGAACAGTATAGGTAAAGCATTCCTGAACTATGCTTTTACCTCTCCAACATCGTCTTCACTCCTCTGAGAACACAAATGCTTTGTCATAATTCAGCATTGATGTCAAGTTGTAGGTTTCAAGATGCGTTTTGGGCCCAAGAGTACGTCTAAAACATAGACAAACTCAAACATGTAGAGTCAGCTACAAATACACACCGACAAAGGAAAGAGGGAATTCGTATGTGAATGTAGGGCTGAGTGCTGAATATGTAATATATAATCACATGTCTTTGGTTCTGGGTAATTGAGATTGAGCGTCTCAGTTGGTGTGTGTGACAACTGCCCTCCCTCTCTGCAGTGCTGCAGTCCGCAGAGCTGCGATCTGTACGGGTCTGGAGACACTTTACACACAGACACATAGACACGCTAACTCACACTCACTCACTGATGCATGCACACACAACATCACACACACACACACACACACACACACACACACACACGCGCACACACACACACACACACACACACACACACACACACACACACACATACATAACGGCACATATTTACTACAGTATACAAAATGAGCACACAAACAAGCATATACTGTACTGCATGTGGGCTGGTCTATACTGGTCTATACTGGTCTCTACTGGTCTGTACTGGTCTCTACTGGTCTCTACTGGTCTATACTGTCTATACTGGTCTATACTGGTCTCTACTGGTCTATACTGGTCTATACTGGTCTGTACTGGGTCTATACTGGTCTCTACTGGGTCTATACTGGTCTGTACTGGTCTATACTGGTCTATACTGTCCTCTACTGGTCTATACTGGTCTCTACTGGGTCTATACTGGTCTATACTGGTCTGTACTGGGTCTATACTGGTCTCTACTGGGTCTATACTGGTCTGTACTGGTCTATACTGGTCTATACTGTCCTCTACTGGTCTATACTGGTCTCTACTGGTCTCTACTGGTCTATACTGGTCTATACTGGTCTCTACTGGTCTCTACTGGTCTCTACTGGTCTATACTGGTCTATACTGGTCTATACTGGTCTCTACTGGGTCTATACTGGTCTCTACTGGGTCTATACTGGTCTGTACTGGTCTATACTGGTCTCTACTGGTCTATACTGGTCTATACTGGTCTCTACTGGTCTATACTGGTCTCTACTGGTCTATACTGGTCTCTACTGGTCTATACTGGTCTCTACTGGTCTATACTGGTCTCTACTGGTCTCTACTGGTCTATACTGGTCTCTACTGGTCTCTACTGGGTCTATACTGGTCTATACTGGTCTCTACTGGTCTCTACTGGTCTATACTGGTCTCTACTGGTCTCTACTGGTCTATACTGGTCTCTACTGGTCTCTACTGGTCTATACTGGTCTCTACTGGTCTCTACTGGGTCTATACTGGTCTATACTGGTCTATACTGGTCTCTACTGGGTCTATACTGGTCTCTACTGGTCTCTACTGGTCTATACTGGTCTCTACTGGTCTCTACTGGGTCTCTACTGGTCTGTACTGGTCTATACTGGTCTCTATTGGTCTATACTGGTCTCTACTGGTCTGTACTGGTCTATACTGGTCTCTATTGGTCTATACTGGTCTATACTGGTCTATACTGGTCTATACTGGTCCTTGGGCTCACTTGAATTCATGCTTGATGGGTGTTCTACTCTCACTCATATATGCACACACATCTACATCACACAGCCATGCATGGCTGCACTCATCCACAGTGAATATACAGACGCACAAATGCTTTTCTGTAAGTAGGGCTTCCTGTAGCTTCTCATCTATTTATTCTCTTCCCATAAATCATGGAGCCCAAGCTAGGTGATTACAGGGGCCTGGCCATCATTACACAGGCAGACATACAGAACACAGGTTGGTCTGTTACAGTACAGTCAGCATTCTAGTCTGGGCTGCTGACACCGACAGTTAGATTTCACCTGCAAAGCATGAGAGATGTACCGTCCTTTATACAGGCCTGCAAATGGTTAAGTGCAACCGCTTGGCTGTTGAGAGTGAGGGCTCCAAATACAGCTGTGATCCAACGTCAACACACTATGCATGAATACTCTTCACTACAACACACACACACACACACACAGACGCACCCCCCCCCCTCTGTCTTTCTCTCACAAACACACACACACACACACACACACACACACAGACGCACCCCCCCCCCCTCTGTCTTTCTCTCACAAACACACACACACACACACACACACACACACACACACACACACACACACACACACACAGACGCACCCCCCCCCTCTCTTTCTTTCTCTCACAAACACACACACACACACACACACACACACACACACACACACACAAACTTGTGCAAAGCTCTACTCATTTTCACAATTATGTGCATCAACTGCTAACAACCCTAAACTCATTAGTGACCCCCTGTCATCCTCTGTCATTCTTCATCGGTGGCTCTCTCTGACTGGTCTGATAAACAAGCAGGGGTCGTCCTGCTCAAACTCAGACGCCGACTCACAAAACTCTAAACGAGACAAAGAAAGAGTATTTATTTCAACTGGACACAGGTTGGAGATACTATGAAGTTGCACGCAGCTTGCATAGTCAACACCACAACACCACAACAAGAGGGTTAGTGTGCAGATGAGCACGCACATCAAATCAAACATCCATGTGAGTACTGTACATCTGGAAACACAGGCACACACACTGACGATATCTTATCACATTCAGACAGAAGAACTAATCTGAACCATGCAAATACAAAGACACATGTCCAAACACACAAGCACACACACACACTCAAAAACAGCTTCCCCCGGCTGCTAGGCAGAGAATACTGCAATGCACCGCAACAGTGTTGACTATGGTGAGGCGAAAGAGAGTGAGGGAGAAAAACTGATCACGGGAGGGGTAGCATGATAGGGCAGAGAGAGAGAGAGAGATGAACAGAAGAGAAAGAAACCCAGAGAATGACAGTATAGGAGAGAGGACGATTGGGGTGGAGTGGGAAACAGTGTTGGAGAGAGAGAGACACACAGGAGAGAGGGGTGGCGGGTGGCAGGTGCGGTGGTACCCCGCCAGTGAGGAGTCCCTCTCTGCTCTGATGAACGCTCAGGCATATGTAACTAGAGAGCCTGCAGAGGAAGGGAGACAGAGGGAGAGGAGGGAAGGGTTTCTCCATCATGCACACCGACTCCCCTCAGTAGCAGCTACCACAGAGGAGGTGGGGGGGGGTCACCACAATCATGCTGCTCGTCACACTCTGCTGCTACAGTTCAAATCACTGCTCAGAGATGGAGAAGCACAGCAGTGCTAAATCTGACGACTGAAAAAGAATGTGCATCTTAGATAATAACGTCGCTGGCCGTGTCAGATAGCGAGAGTCTGTTTGAACTCGCTCGTGATGTCATCACTCTTAATCAGTTCTGACATGAACATGCGAGAAACGTGAGACTTTGAGACCGGGAGACTAAATAAAATGAGATTTGGAATCGTTGCGAAATCGCATTTTCAAGTATGTTTTTTTTTTAAGTATGTGAAACCATCAAAGGAGAATTATTGAGGATATGAAACTACTCTCTGGTATCCATTCTATAGGTTGTAGTGGTCCTACTGACCCCTGGGACAGTTACAGTGGTCAGGTAGATGCAGGGATGACAGTTACAGTGGTCAGGTAGATGCAGGGATGACAGTTGCAGTGGTCAGGTAGATGCAGGGATGACAGTTGCAGTGGTCAGGTAGATGCAGGGATGGGAGCAGAAGCAGAGGGGGGCTGTTAAGGGACATGGATGGGCGCCTGCTGTTTTTGAAACAAGACAGGCACACACTAAAGGCAGGCAGTGCACTGGGTGTGTTACCACTGGCAACGGAGGCTGGCTGTATGCCATACCTTATATGCTGCATCCTCATTTAAAAGCCCCACGAGAGCCAGACACTAACCAGGTTAGCAATCCGCAATCCAATTAAATCAATATATGCACAATAAAAGAATACAGTGTTATGGCACCCCCATTTCCCTCCTGTGCCACCATTCCCATTTAAACAGCCCTCTTAAATGAAAACTTAATTGAGTGAGGAGAATGGTGTCAGGATGGAGCTAAGGGGCATTTCTTTCATCCAACCCAGAATAACAATGGATCGGTGAACTGAAGATACTTTCTTCTTTCTCTCACAAAGGTTTCAGTCTAATGAAGATTCTAAGATATTCTATTCTTTTCCGTCTTATTCTAGAATTCCAATTAAGGGATAGAGATCGTTCTGTTCTGTCGGCTGTATTTCAATACAACTTTGTGCAACTGAAACAAGTCCATTGTTATTCATTCATTTAGTGGTACTAATCCTCAAATGTGTGTTTAGTTTACCCAAACCTAACAGCTAAATTACACTCCCAAAACTAGAGATATATGAAAACTAGAGATATATGAAAACTAGAGATATATGAGGATGTTTCACTGTAGCTTTCATTGTAACTTACAATCACACATGCTAGATACCAGACCATTACCATACCATCACATCCCTGCAACAATAACAATCATAATGGAGTTATTCACCACCTCCCACAGCTCAGGTGTTAATTGTAATGCGATAAAGTGAGCCCTGGCAGACAGCACTGTCTGAGAGGCCCTTCATGGTGAGTGGAGAGGCTCATGGGTAACCTAAGATGCCCTCCTGCTCCATGGAGGGGATGGTGTCTGAAGCATTCAGCATAACAATCCATCCAGCGGAGGTCAATGAACCCTCACAACTTTAAATACCACTTCTGATTTACTCATTGAACACAGACAGTCTTTCAACATGTGTCACGTACCTCTGTGTTTTCTTACACCCCCCTCCCCCACCTGTGCCACCCCCCCTGCTCACCTGTATGTCATACAACCCTCTCCCCCACCTGTGTCTCCCCCCCTGCTCACCTGTATGTCATACAACCCTCTCCCCCACCTGTGCCCCCCTACTGCTCACCTGTATTTCATATAACCCCCCCCCCTCCCCCACCTGTGCCCCCCTCCCCCACCTGTGCCCCCCCCCCCCGCTCACCTGTATTTCATACTGCTGTGGCGCCCTATGGCCTCCTTCATGTGGGCATGGCCCTGGGGGGCTGTGCGGGACACCGACACCTCTCTGGGCTTGGCCGAACCCTGCGTATTGTAGTTGCCATTACCCCCTTGACCGCTCCCTCCTCCTCCGCCACCTCCTCCTCCTCCCCCGCTGCCTCCCCCCGGGGGTGGGGCGGTGCGGAGGCCACACAGCCGGTCCTCGCTGCGGCTCTTGAGGTTGTGCTCCGTGCAGGCGAAGGAGACCTGCATCCTGACCACCGCCTTGTCTCTGGTTCCCTAAAACTGGCCTCCGGGGGGCCCGCCTTGGATGATGCTTGGGGGGGTTAGATACCCAAAACACTAATGTCTGCAATTTGCTGTTCAAGCAACTTCAAGCTGCTGTAGTGTCTAGTTCTAAGAGCGATGGTGTCCAAGACAAATCCCCAAACAGGGGGGTGTTTGTATCTTCTGGGCAGGAGTCCAGGGCCCTAACCTGGACACGCAGAGTCAGCGTCTGGTCTGTCTGCTCTCTCCTCCTGTCTGTCTGGTGCTGGTGCAGCCCAGGCGGGGTGTGCACACTCTCAAGAGGCTTGGACGAGAGAACATTCCCCTAACCATCAGCGGGGGGAGTTGGTAGTCCCTACACACACAGTGGTCCTCGGAGGCTGAGGATGATGATGGAGGGGGCACTGATGCTCTCCACGGCGAGAGAGAGAGAGAGAAGAAGCGCAACAGATTCTTTACTTGAGACTGTTAAAGCAAAGCCGGCTGGCTCAGGCAGGGGTTGTCTTGCAGAAATCGTGTGTGCCAGGAAGACGATCGAACGGTGTGTGTTTCATCCACAGTCACAGTCAGAGCTGCTGGCATTCTGCTCGCAAATCGCGTCGTTTTGCATATTTCGTCGCAAAATAATGCATAAATGCACGGGAATGCACGCACATAAATGCATGCACGCTCACTGACACAGCATTCGAGACTCTCTACGATCACGTAGGCTTCTCATGCATGCCCACATTACATGTATAACCTATTTCCCCTATCTGACACAGTGCCACTGCCCAGCCTCAAGCAACATCGAACCGTTAGAAAACGCAACATCAGCATGCAGGCGCCCAAATCAGCGCGAGCGAATTTAATTCACTTTCTTTGGTCATTATTTGTCAATAGCATAACTGCTGTAATAATAATCTCGGTCGGATGCAAAAGAAGTCCAGCACCTTTCTCCTCGTCACACAGATCCCGACAGGAGGTGTTGATGTTATCATTTCGCAATGATTAATAACGGCGGGTAATAATAATGCATTATTATCTCAGCACTTCTTGCATAAATCGCTGCTGTTTCCTTGTGTCCGTCTGATTCTTTGGGCATGTTGGGTGATGCCGATTCTCAGCAGTATTGTAATATTATAGTTCCACACAGCTAGTGTTCCTTCCAGTGGTACAGAAATGTGAATCACGACACACAAGAAGTCGATGACTGCGAGAGGCGCCTCTCTCTCTCTATCTCTCTCTCTCTCTCTCTCTCTCTCTCTCTCTCTCTCTCACACACACACACACACACTCTCACTCTCTCTCCCTCCCTCCCTCTCTCCCTCCCCCTCCCTCCCTCCCTCCATCCCTCCCTCCCTCCCTCCTACCCCCTCCCTCCCTCCTACCCCCTCCCTCCCTCCCTCCTACCCCCTCGCTCCCTCTCTCCCTCCCTCTCTCCCTCCCTCCCTCCCACCCTCTCTCCCTCCCCCCTCCCT
>NC_137693.1:17797130-17819630 GCF_963989245.1 Nansenia antarctica
GATGCAACCCAGCCCTCTAGGACCACTGTATAAGTGAACCTCTCCTCTGTGGAGAAAAGCCTCTTATGGACCGCCATTTCCCACGGCTTATGTAGGACAGGAAAGTACAGGAACATCTGTACATCTGCTCTCTGTCTATAGCAGATCTACTCCTCTATCTCTCTGTCTGTCCCCAATAGGCTGGGATGAATGAATGAATGAATGAATGGTCTTTATTGTCATTGCTACAGTACAGGTACCAAACAACGACATTTAGGAGGGGTGGCTCCCCTGGTGTTAGGAAAGGGGAAAAAAAACACTTTAAAAAAACATTTTTCACAAGAAGGGAAGGAGCTGGTTTACATAAATAAAGGCTATGTACACAATCCACTGTACTATACTGTACAGATAGACGACTGGGGTTGTCATATTGCACAATAGTATTGTTTCACGTTATTTAAAGTGTCACAGTTTGCAGGCTTGAAATGTACATATTTGTGCCTCAGCACTACACCTGATTTTTTCAGTCCAGCAGCTGCCATACAATCCGTCCAGACTGTCCAGGGCCCAGAACTTAGGTCTTTGCTGTGTTCAGGGCCTGGACGGCCCTGTGGTAGAAGCTGTTCTTCAGTCTGTTTGTCTTAGCGGCCAGGGTCCTGGGATAGAGGGAATGAAGATACTGAGAAGAAAGAGATGGAAATTAAAATATAAGACAGAGATGGAAATAGAGAGGTTGATGGAGATGGTAGCATTCATCAACATTCAAAGCAGTGCAGTGCTCAAAGGCCTCAAAATATTTTTTTAAGCAAATTAGTTTTTGAGAAACCAGACTGTAATGACTGGAAGTGATGACTCATCTTAATGAGGCTGTCAGAAGTCACAACCCCTCCCTCTTTAAGAGTCGTTTAGTGATGAATAGTCCCTCAGATCAACCTCAGATATGTTTTCTTCGAGGTACATATCTGCAACCACTAATGCCAAATATAAAGGGGCAATCCGGGATTTGTGAATTCATTTGTTGATTTTTAAACAATGACCGTTGATTCTTGAACAATATAAGTGCCTCGTAGGCTCAGTTCATGTCCTAAAATAACTTTATCTAGTCATTTAACTAACCTTATCTAGTCATATCAAAACTTGAGATCTGATTGTGAACAAATACTGACTGACTGACTGACTGACTGACTGACTGAATTAATGGGCTTAAGTACAATAAACTCAGGGATTCTCTCAAACTCATTGACTGTTCACGAATCCAGTAAGTTGTCTGAGTGGATTCATCAATCAGTCTACTTTCATCTCTCTCCCTTCCAGAGGGCCATGGTAGAGTAGCTGTGGAGGCAGCAGTAGGGAGCAGGAGGGATTTCACTGTATTTCTATGCTGTTTCACTCTGGTTCTGTGCAGCAATGGCTTTTAGGAGTGCCGATGATCTGGGATTAAGCTGCACTAAGCGCTCTTTTGATTGACTGAGATCACACTGGCAGCTGGCTGAGGCCAATCTCTCTCTTCCTATTGTAAACTACAGGCCCCAAGGATTCCCAACAGCTTGGCACCTTCCGGCTTAGGAAACCATGGTTACTAAACAAGAGAGTGAGGGACAGAGAGAGAGAGAGAGATAGAGAGAGAGAGAGAGAGAGAGAGAGAGAGAGAGAGAGAGAGAGAGAGAGAGAGAGAGAGAGAGAGAGAGAGAGAGAGCACTAAAGGGAGTTGGGAGTTCAATCATAAAATTAGAGTGGCTATTTTCCTCGAGAAGTCATCCTGTAGTTGAATACATAATGTTACATCTACATTTTCTAACTAACTAATTTTTTATTTTTTTAAAAATAGATTTTGGTCTAAAATGTATCAAATAAAAATGTCTCTATTTAGAAGGTATTTATAGTGATAAAGCATTTTACTTAACATGCAGATATTTGTACATGGGAAGAGGAAGTGAACTGTTGAGACTTTTTCTTTAGTAATGCCACGTGGGTGTGTGTGTGTGTGTGTGTGTGTGTGTGTGTGTGTGTGTGTGTGTGTGTGTGTGTGTTTGTGTGAGGTGAAAGAGGCGGAGAGAGAGACAGGGGGGCGGGGAGTGTCTCTGTGTGTGTATTAATTATCAAAGATAGACCAGATTATTGCTAATCTGTTGTATAAAAGACGTACAGAGATGTTGGAATTTGGGACATTGATCATCTCCAATGTTAATGGCGAGTAAGAGGTATCCACACAGATGCCTGCAGACACAAACACACAGAGATGAGAGTACAGGAGGAGGATGTGAGTACAGGAGGAGGATGAGAGTACAGGAGGAGGATGTGAGTACAGGAGGAGGATGTGAGTACAGGAGGAGGATGTGAGTACAGGAGGAGGATGTGAGTACAGGAGGAGGATGTGAGTACAGGAGGAGGATGTGAGTACAGGAGGAGGATGTGAGTACAGGAGGAGGATGTGAGTACAGGAGGAGGATGTGAGTACAGGAGGAGGATGTGAGTACAGGAGGAGGATGATGTGAGTACAGGAGGAGGATGTGAGTACAGGAGGAGGATGTGAGTACAGGAGGAGGATGTGAGTACAGGAGGAGGATGTGAGTACAGGAGGAGGATGATGTGAGCTGGTGTGATGTTTTGTGAGGACCTGAAGGACTCGTACACAGGAGCCTAACAGCCAGGGGAGACGGTGGCTCCGTCTGCGGCGCTGAGAGAGGCTGAGAGAGGCTGAGAGCTCCACCATCACACCTGTCCCCCGAGGCCGTCCTGCTCTGTCTCACAGCCTCAACACACACAGCTGCAGCTGGGGAGCAGATCTGGTGCTGCCCAGTTAACGTGCACTTCTATCATATATGTAACAGTGTGAGTCTATCATATATGTAACATATATGTAACATATATGTAACAGTGTGAATCTATCATATATGTAACAGTGTGTATCATATATGTAACCATGTCTATCATATAACAGTGTGTGTATCATATATGTAAAAGTGTGTGTCTATCATATATGTAACAGGGTGTGTATCATATATGTAACAGTGTGTGTGTGTGTATCATATATGTAACAGTGTGTGTCTATCATATATGTATAATATATGTAACAGTGTGTGTGTATCATATATGTAACAGTGTGTGTCTATCATATATGTATAATATATGTAACAGTGTGTGTCTATCATATATGTAACAGTGTGTGTCTATCATATATGTAACAGTGTGAGTCTATCATATATGTAACAGTGTGTGTCTATCATATATGTAACAGTGTGAGTCTATCATATATGTAACAGTGTGTGTGTATCATATATGTAACAGTGTGTGTATCATATATGTAACAGTGTGTGTATCATATATGTAACAGTGTGAGTCTATCATATATGTAACAGTGTGTGTGTATCATATATGTAACAGTGTGTGTCTATCATATATGTAACAGTGTGTGTGTATCATATATGTAACAGTGTGTGTATCATATATGTAACAGTGTGTGTCTATCATATATGTATAATATATATAACAGTGTGTGTCTATCATATATGTAACAGTGTGTGTCTATCATATATGTAACAGTGTGAGTCTATCATATATGTAACAGTGTGTGTGTATCATATATGTAACAGTGTGTGTATCATATATGTAACAGTGTGTGTATCATATATGTAACAGTGTGAGTCTATCATATATGTAACAGTGTGTGTGTATCATATATGTAACAGTGTGTGTGTATCATATGTGTAACAGTGTGTGTGTATCATATATGTAACAGTGTGTGTGTATCATATATGTAACAGTGTGTGTATCATATATGTAACAGTGTGTGTCTATCATATATGTAACAGTGTGTGTGTATCATATATGTAACAGTGTGAGTCTATCATATATGTAACAGTGTGTGTATCATATATGTAACAGTGTGTGTCTATCATATATGTAACAGTGTGTGTGTATCATATATGTAACAGTGTGTGTGTATCATATGTGTAACAGTGTGTGTGTATCATATATATAACAGTGTGAGTCTATCATATATATAACAGTGTGTGTCTATCATATATGTAACAGTGTGTGTCTATCATATATGTAACAGTGTGTGTGCATCATATATGTAACAGTGTGTGTGTATCATATGTGTAACAGTGTGTGTGTATCATATATGTAACAGTGTGTGTGTATCATATATGTAACAGTGTGTGTATCATATATATATATAACAGTGTGTGTCTATCATATATATAACAGTGTGTGTATCATATATGTAACAGTGTGTGTGTATCATATATGTAACAGTGTGAGTCTATCATATATGTAACAGTGTGTGTATCATATATGTAACAGTGTGTGTGTATCATATATGTAACAGTGTGTGTATCATATATGTAACAGTGTGTGTATCATATACTGTATGTAACAGTGTGTGCACATCATTAAGTGTATTGTCTTTACATCTCCGTCTTAGGAAATGGGTGTGCAGTGGCATCCAACCTGCTGCAGATCTTCCAGTTCAATGTGATCCGCTGTATTTAATTGTGAAGGAAATATCAAACTGAAATCAATACATGGAGTGATGGTCAGCACACTGGAACACTGATGCTAATGCTGCAGTGCTGTTAGATTTCTCCCTCTCGTGTTCAAGTCAAGACTAAAAACCCATCTTTTTAATATTGCCTTTAAATGACTAAATAATTAAATGATGATTATATAATGATTGGAGCACTTTGCGCTGCAACGTTTGCAGGAAAAGTGCTATCACAAATGTAAAAATATGATTATTCAATCTCCCCCCCAAGAAATAAGTGTGTTTTAGTGTATCACCAAGTACATAGGCTTTAACAGTGTTTTATTTGTATAGTATAGTATAGTGGATAGTGTATATAGCCTTTATTTATGTAAACCAGCTCTTTTTCCCTTCTTGTTTTTAGTATTTTTTTCCTAGCACCAGGGGAGCCCCCCCTCCCAAATTTCGTTGTATGGTACCTGTACTGTATAAATGACAATAAAGACCATTCATTCATTCATTTAACATAGGCTTTAACATAGGCTATAACATAGGCTTTAACATAGGCTTTAACATAGGCTATAACATAGGCTTTAACAGAGTTCCCCTTATTATTTTGTACCCAAACAAAAATAGCAGGCTATAAGAAAATGTGATTATTAAAAAGAAAAAAACTGCAAAAACATGTCATAATTAAAGAAATGTGTATTTACCCATTTACCAGCATTATACCAGCATGATCACCCTCCCACCTCCACCATCACCAATGAGGATACACCCCTTAAACACCCCATACACACAACCCCTGCATGTACCCACGCCATCCAGCAGGGGGCGACAGTCCAACCCCTGCATGTACCTACGCCCTCCAGCAGGGGGCGACAGTCCGCACAACTCTCTGTAACAAGTCAAGTCCACTCCCGAATCAGACTATTGTCAAACCTTCAAGATGGCTGCGTACCTAACGGCGAACCGGTCCGAAAATACCTTTACGACCAATAACCTGGTGCCAGAATGGGCCGGGCAAGAAGTCAGCACCGGGGTGAGAGAACCGAGCAGAGAGCGGTGTTTTTCAATCCGTTTCACTGTGCTGTCCGGGGTGAACACACCGCATTCACCTAGCCGCTAGCTAGCATGCTAGCTAGCTAACAATGATGCTGCAAATGTGTCCTGCTAGCTAACTAGCTACTACCAGTCCCCCTGGAGCCAAGATAGCTATTCACTCTTCTCCTGTCCTACAACTATAATCATAATAATGATGATGATGTTACATACTACTAGATGATGCTAACTGTGTATTATGACTGATGTATTTTGAATTGATGAATGAATGGGTCCTTCATCTGTAGACAACCATCATGGCGGTGGAGTTTGATGGAGGTGTTGTGATCGGTGCTGACTCACGAACAACCACAGGGTAAGAGATGCATGTAGATATGCATGTAGATAGAAACAGACTAGTCAGCATTCACAATGTGATCCTAAATAAACTATATGAAAAAGCTGTCCTGGACAAGGCTAACAAGATAATCGCAGACCCCCAACATCCGCTCTCCACAGAATACGAAGTTCTCCCCCTAGGTAGAAGGCTTCGCATGCCAAGATGTAATTATAAGCTCTTAAAACCATCATTTGTCCCATTCTCCATTAAACTAATCAATTCGCTCAAGCAGAAACGATGATTAGGACATGATCACCAGCACCTGCACTTTATCTTAGACACCACTTGAAGGGCCATGTGCAATATTCGAAAACACCACTTGAAGGGTTATGTGCAATATATATTTATACCAAATGATGCCATGTCCAGGTGGAAACTGCTGCCAATGTCACTCAATGTTTGCTGCTGTCCTGTTGTTTACTTTGCCTACTGTATGTTGTATGTATCGTCTCTGTTGCACTTGAAGCATGAAAGTACCATGCCCAAGACAAGTTTCCCCTCGGGGACAATAAAGTATAATCAAACAATATGCATGTAGATATGGATGTAGATGTGCAGCCAGCCTGACGAACCACAGCATGAGACATTCAAGTTCAGCAGGGTTAAAAAATTGGCCTAGCAACACTGGTTATCTTCTGCAGCACTTGGCAATTACTTTTCTGTCAGAATGTTGGTTGAACTCTGGAGCAACCTGAATCCACAAAACGTTCCCGATCCAATGACTGTCTTCTGTGCTCAAAATCATTCTTTGTATCCTGTGTGTTTAGTGCTTACATTGTTGTTATCCTCTGTGTTTAGTGCTTACATTGCCAACCGAGTAACCGACAAGTTGACTCCCATCCACGATCGCATCTTCTGCTGCCGCTCCGGGTCTGCGGCCGACACGCAGGCTGTGGCTGACGCTGTTACCTACCAGCTGGGCTTCCACAGGTAAACACTCACAAACACCAAAGGCGGCTCGAGTGAAAACTGACAGATAACTACTTGGCAAAAAGTACCGTTCATAGACAAAGAACACAAGTCAGCCAACTCCACAGCCATACTTACAGCCATACAGTGACTGAATCTGAACTTGACCATGGAACTAACTGTCTTCTCTCTCTCTCTCTGCTGCAGTATTGAGCTGGACGAGCCTCCGCTGGTGCAAACTGCGGCTAACCTCTTTAAGCAGATGTGCTACCGATACAGAGAGGAGCTGATGGCTGGGATCATCGTGGCTGGCTGGGACAAGAGGAGGGGTGGACAGGTGAGTGCCCAGTTTCTCTAGTAGGTCATTCTCTCCAGGGTTCCCGCGCAGGTCTTTAAAAGCCTTAAAGTAAAAAATCCAGCAAACCAAATTTTAAGGCCTAAAAAGGTCTAAAATGTCTGTTGTTCATATATAAATGAGGTGCTAGGTCTTAATAACGAGATCCTGCAAGGAAATCAGTCCAACCACATCTATTTACATGGAAATTAATCAAGCTGGAACCAAAGAAATGCCAATTCTCTTCCTTTTTTGTCTGTATGGCAGTGAAATCCCTAATTTCATCACCTCGAGGATGACAAAAAAACTATCATATGGTGTCGCGAATAGGTCAGAAATGATAGGAACCCTGTCTCTCCCAACTATGGTTTTCTTCTAGCTCTCATAGAAACGTGTGGTCCCCCTTCCTCCCTGGCCTGCAGGTGTACACCGTCCCCATGGGAGGGATGCTGGTGAGGCAGCCCGTGTCAGTCGGCGGGTCTGGCAGCTCCTACATCTACGGCTACATGGACGCCAACTACAAGACTGGCATGACCAAGGAGGAGTGTCTGACCTTCTGCACAAAGGGTAGGTTAGCCTATCACACAGGGTAGGCTAAGTCACGTTACTGTTTATCACACAGGGTAGGCTAAGTCACGTTACTGTTTATCACACAGGGTAGGCTAAGTCTAGTTACTGTTATCACACAGGGTAGGCTAAGTCAAGTTACTGTTGTTATCACACAGGGTAGGCTAAGTCACGTTACTGTTTATCACACAGGGTAGGCTAAGTCTAGTTACTGTTGTTAATCACACAGGGTAGGCTAAGTCTAGTTACTGTTGTTTATCACACAGGGTAGGCTAAGTCACGTTACTGTTGTTTATCACACAGGGTAGGCTAAGTCACGTTACTGTTGTTTATCACACAGGGTAGGCTAAGTCACATTACTGTTAATCACACAGGGTAGGCTACGTCACGTTCATGTTGTTATCACACAGGGTAGGCTACGTTACTGTTTGTGCAATAATATATAAATCTTTCGGTAGTGCAGAATATCCCATAGATGGCAGCCGTAGATAATACAAGTCCAATGTGAGACGTCAATAGCAGCATGTTGGTGAGTGTGTGTGTGTAGGAGTGTCAGTGGTCAACGTTACAGCTGATCGTTCAACATGGTCTTATGGTCTTGGGGTAGAAGCTGCCAGAACCTTTTGGTCTCAGGCTCTGTGCTTAGGTAACATCTGAGTGAGGTGGCTGGAGTCTGAGGGTCTAGTTGGCCTTCCTCAGACAGCTGTTGGTGTAGAGGTGCTTGAGGGCAGGGAGTGTGACAGGGAGTGTGACAGGGAGTGTGACAGGGCGTGTGACAGGGAGTGTGGCAGGGAGTGTGACAGGGAGTGTGACTCCAGTGATGACTGGCCAGTCTTCAACACACTCTGTAGAGCCTTGTGGTTGTGTGTGATGCATTTGCAATAAGTAGTAGTTAGGCCACTTGGTGTCAGTCTAGCACCTTCAGTTCTCCAGAATGCCATTCAGCGTTCTCATCTCATCTGAACGTTCAAGGATTTGATTGTTGAATTATCGAAAATGGTCAAACTTGCCTAAATACATGTTGTTAAAATGCCCCTCTTTGCCCCTCAGCCCTCGCCCTGGCCATGGAACGTGACGGGTCCAGTGGGGGCGTGGCCCGCCTGGCAGCCATCACAGAGGAGGGGTTGGAGAGACGGGTCGTTCTGGGAAACGAGCTGCCCAGATTCTCCAACCACTAGCCTGGGGAAAGCTTCTATGCCGACTACCCCAACCATTGTTTTCTGTAGACACAGGACCTTGAAAAGCCATGACGTGTTTGTGTCTCACATTTATTTTGTTTTGGAAATTACAGTTTGTCATGTGATAAAGAATTGCTTGGTAATAAAGAATTTTGGATGACATTTTTTTGGTGTCTTTTATGCACTTGGAAATTGAAAACTGCTCACAATATAAATGTAAGCGTTAATCTGAATATACCGCAGGGAAAATGTGTGTGTGTGTGTGTATTTGTCTCTGCAAAAAGTTGTTGTAAACAGTGTGCATGAGAGGGCCTCTAGCTCACCCCACAAGAGTGTTTGTCTGGATTTCACCACAGTAAATGAAACAGTTTATTCAGCCTAGGCATGCTTTACCATTACAATTAGTCAAAAGACTTATAGACAACTATGACTGCTGTGTTAAAAAAAGAAAGAAAATATTTTGAAAATAAAGCATTTGATATATATAAAAAAAAAAAAAGACAAATAGACAGTTGGGAAAAGTGCAGAGGGAGGTTGTGACAGTTAAGGCTACTTAGGGTAACACTAGACTCGAGCATGATGAGACACCAGTGGTGAACTGCACCTACATTTAGTGAGGTCAGGTGGAGGAGGAGGTCCTGTGAAAATGAAATACAAATATTTTTCACTTTCACTCGATATATTGTGACTGGCAACACGTTTTAAACAAGCAGACAAAATACAAAATAAGTAAATAAATAAAAACTAAAAAGCATCAATCATCCCGAGGGAGTGTGGAGGCCAGTGGCAGTGAGTGACGTGACTGTCGCTCGCGCTGTTAACGTTTTGGCGCCACTCCGGCCAGCCTAGCCTAATGTTGAGGTGACAGAAACATTTAGATGTCGGTAGATAGTTACAGGCCAGGGTTGAGTCATTGATTTAGGTCAGGTTACAGGAGATAAAGGGTTGATTTTAGCTGTTTTTACACGGTAACTATGTGGCACCTAGCGGACAGAGAAGATGAAGGTGAACGGCCTCAGATGGAAGTGGAACAACATGCTACTGAGTTCCTCTCCTTTGCAAAGTGAGTGGTTAACTTTTAAACAGCTTGAGGACGGAGAATTTATTAAGCAAACCATTCCAGAAGACATGTCGTGGGCTTGCAAACTGTTATCTTGGGTCACTCTAGATAGAATCTAAGATAGATTTCATCCATTTGCCCCACCACAGAGGAGTAGCTGAGCTGTGTTTTGTCTCAATCTCACTACCGCAGTTTAAATAGTTTAAAGGGTTCATAGTTTGTATTATATTGTAGGCCTATAGTATGTTGTTAACTGTGCTAAATATTTAAAAAAAACCTCAAACGTGAAATAACTTGGGAAGTTATTAGTGGTTGGTTTGTTAGCTCAGTGAGTACTTGGTACCACGACGTACCTGCGTCATGTCCAGGGGGCGTGGCTACCTGTACGTCAACAAGGTTGCGCTGCTCCTCTCAAAGCACGTGATCGCTTAGTTAGTTCATTCACCCGTTACCGTGACAACGCTTGGCTAGTCAGCTAAATTAGCTAGCTTAAGTTGTAACCGATCTTCGTCCATCAATATACATATTTATCTAAACAACTACTTGTCCTATCTCTATTAGCCTACTGTAAACCTACCACCACCACACAGACATACTCAAAACATATATTATTTCCCCATTATTTTCATAGGCGCAAACACCATACCAAAGCTGATGCATAGTCTGATCTTTCTAACCAAAACGTTTTGGTTAGAGATAGTGCATCAGTGCGTCAGTGCATCAGCTTCAGTATGAACTCTGGAGGGAGGGAGAGAGTAGAAAGTAGGAGCATTTTGAGGGATGACCCTAGGGGATTCTCTTGTGTTTCTCCACAGTCATTGATTGTTTGTTGCAGGCAGAGGCACTAAGTGATGGCGGCTCCTCCTGAGTGTGCCCTGTGGCCCGCTGGTCAATTACCATCTGCGATTGTGTTGTGTAGAAGTCACAGTGCCCTGAGACTCTGCATCAGTCCTGGTAAAAGTTTGGAAACGGTCTCTCACCCAATGTCTCTGATCTAAGTGTTTAGCGTCCATCCATCCACCTCCTCTCCCTTTCTTTGATCTGACCGGCTCTCACATCTGGAAGAGCTGGTTCCAACAGGTGCTGCCCCATAAGTAGACACTGGGCTGTAACCGCGGCTCAGTGGTCTAGCTCTGCGAGGTAATAATGCACGGTATCCATCTGCTGCTTTTTAACTACGTTTTTCATTGTCTGAACAGCTCCTTCAGATTCCCCATTACTCGAACATGAGAATCGTCACATGCTCAAAACCTGCATCCACATACTGTATGTTTGTGTCCTCCATCAGTTCACCATCAGCCTGCAGGGTACACCACTGACCACTGGTGCCCAGACATTGACATTTTTACATTGACATTTTAGACATTTAGCAGACGCCTTTATCCAAATCGACTTACAGTCAGAGTACATTTGTCTAAGCAAGTAGTAAGTCATCTATACATCAGTCATCATCATACAAACTAATCTATGCTAGGATCGGCCTGTAAGCAGGCTGTTAACCACTGTGTGTATCACGTCTCCATGTATACTTAATATGTACTCAGCACATGACACTGTCTTTTTGATTTCATCCACTTGACGCTGAGGAGAGAGAGTGTCTGTGTGTGTGTGTGTGTGTGTGTGTGCCTGGAATAATATGTGTGTGTGCGTGGGTATGCGTGTGTGTGTGTGTGTGTGTGTGTGTGTGTGTGTGTGTGTGCGCGCACATGTTTGTGTACCCTCAGGAGGTCCAGGGTGGTGCAGCGTTTTGAGAGTGAGTGTGCCCCCCCTCCCCTCCTGCAGCCCCCCTCCCTCACACAAAGCACAGAAGATTACTGGAACAGGATCCTCTGTCAGCCAAGGTGGCTGTCTGTCTTCATCACTTTCACCACCACTCAATTACTACATATAGAGAATATGACTCGGCTCAATTATAAATGGGCCTTCACAATCTGTCAGGCAACGCTAAGCTAACTGTTTTAACTCTCCAGTGAAGACTCTCCAGAGCCCACTACATCCTGTGATTGGATGAAGAGGTTCTCATCTAGACCTGAAGGACTGGTGAGTGGTTGGCTGTCTAGAAAGTAAAACATGACACTATGCACACCATCCTCTATGTCTACTCTGTCATTAAAAGAGTGTGGTAGTAGGCCTATCATTATTATGGAATAAAGGAATAGCAATTACTATATTACCATGTAATAACAATGTTGTATAAGGGCATTTTAATGTAAAGTATTAATGGATACTTAAGTTGATGATGTGTTCACAGATCGGTGTGGGTTTGGCAGGAACACGGCCACCAGGACAGAGAGGGAAGAAAGGGGGGAGGGTTTGTCTGGAGAAGCTGCCCTCCCCAGCGGACCTGATGGGCTGTAAGAAGAGAGGGAAGACAGGAGGAGGGGCACAGGGAGGCCAGATGAAACCCAGAGAGGCATCCTTCCTGCAGCACATCGGTGACCTTCACAGGAGACAAGGCTCCATTGACCAGTAAGATAAGGTTACTGGTGCTAGGGGCGTTAGGGGCTAGAGAGACTGATGCTAGAGAGAGTGAGTTAGGGGCCAGGGATGTTGTTTCCAGGGCGGAATGAGTGGCACCTTATAGACACCTTCAGACACATTCAAGTGTCATTTTCCACACCAATAATGGTGTTTACCATGAACCTCAAAAACATTAAACATTGTAAATGAACACAAACACAATCCCACCCCAGGTTGAAGGGGGAGAGGTGGTGGGGCGCCGTGCCCAGATGGAAGGCAGCAGAGAGCAGTGAACCGGAGCCTGTGGACTGTGGTTTCAGTACCACTATAGCGGAGGGGCAAGATCAGACTCCTGTCCCCCGCAGTCCGATGCCCACGCCTTACAGCCAGGAGGTACGGGCTCCCAGCTCTCAGAGATGTTTGAATGCTTTTACAGTAGCAGGTACAGTATGGAGGTAGCAAATGTGAGTATCATTAATCTCTCTAATTCTGCTGTTTGTCTTTGCAGGGTCTGTTTGGAGGGTTTGAACAAGCACACCTTGCCCCTGGGGGGAATCCAATGATGTCCTTTGTGCTGGCAACTGCTGAAAGACAAGCCACGGAAGGGTGGCAAAGGCCTCGTTTGTCCCACAATGAATTCTGGGGCATTTGCCCCACCACAGAGGAGTAGCTGAGTTATGTTTTGTCTCAATTTCACTCAATCTCACTACCGCAGTTTATATTGTTTAAAGGGTTCATAGTTTGTATTATATTGTAGGCTATAGTATGTTGTTAACTGTGTTTTAAAATATTTAAAAAACTCAAACGTTCGTTCATCCAGGGAATATATGGCTATGTTCCTCTTTTAAAATGATATGCAACACTGACAGATTTGAGAGCCAAACAAAGTGTGAAGCAATAAAGATTTAGCAAAACAAGCATTTTTGTTACCATTGTTTGTGCCTTGAACTCTCTGTTCTGTTAGATGTTTTTGAACTTCAACAACATGTGAACCTCCCTACTCATAATCAAGGTCACACTCTGGACCTTATCACCAAAGGCCTAGATATTTCAAATGTTGTTGTAACTGATATTGCCCTGTCTGACCATTGTTGCATATTCTTTGACGTATCTATCTTTCCTGTTATTCAAACTATGTCTAAAACTATTTCCAAACGATATATCAATCAAAAGACCAGTGCACTGTTCACACAGGCCTTTTCCCTAGCCCCCCCCAAACTTCTATTCCAACCTCAGTAAATGACCTTCTACACGATTTCAACTTAAAAATCACAAAAAACATTGATGATATTACACCCATTAGATCCAAATACATCTCTGGTAAGCAAAAAGCTCCCTGGAGAACTGCCCCATCCGTAAAGACCCAAAAAAGAGAATGAATGAATGAATGGACTTTATTGTCATTGCTACAGTACAGGTACCAAACAACGAAATTTAGGAGGGGTGGCTCCCCTGGTGTTAGGAAAGGGGGAAAAAAACACTTTTAGAAAAAGAATAAAATCACAAGAAGGTAAGGAGCTGGTTTACATAAATAAAGGCTATGTACACAATCCACGTAGAATGTCGTAAAGCAGAGCGCAGATGGAGAAAAACAAACCTTCAAGTCCACTATGATATCTATAAAGAGAATCTTCAAAACTATAACTTAGAAATAAGAAGCGCCAGGCAATCGTTTTTCTCTAAGATCATAAACAATAACATCAATAATGCCCGCATCCTTTTCAGAACTGTTGACAGACTAACAAAACCCCCAACACCCATTGCTCAGGAATTTCACTTGACTAGTAAATGCAATGAGCTTGCTGTCTGTGATAGTGAAGAGCTTTGCTGTCTGTGATAGTGAAGAGCGTTGCTGTCTGTGATAGTGAAGAGCGTTGCTGTCTTTGATAGTGAAGAGCGTTGCTGTCTGTGATTCAGATTCAGATTCAGATTCATTTATTTATCAAGGGACAGTGCATATTAATAAAACAAAAATAAATTGTAAATATGCCAGAGTTAGCCCGAAAGCTAGTTTTCATCCGCAGTCCCTATGCCATGATGTTGTATACGGCTCCCTGGAGGAAAAAAGTACATTTAAAAGATAAAATATAGGTAGACCTAGGCACAAAAAAGTAGACAGGACAAGCATTTAGCTTAAGGGCATAACATAGGGGGTTAAAAGAGCATACATTAATCATAGGCGGTTAAAAGGAGGGTACATATAAGCAGAGGGTTAAAAGAGCATACATTAATCATAGGCGGTAAAAGGGAGGGTACATATTCGGTAAGCAGACTAAAAGCAAGCAACATATACGCACGGTAAGCAGACTAAAAACAAGCACACAGACTGTACAGGTAAGACATGTTAGGCGGTACACAGACAGGCGGTACACATGACATACAAGTATAGGACAGGACATTTCAATGTTGGCAGGTGTGTGTGTTGATCATCCACTGTTTTAGGTGCTTTCTAAATGATTTAAAGGTGCCTAATTCTTTAAGGTGCCCTGGAATCAGGTTCCATTCACGTGCCCCTCTAACTGACCAGGCAGACTGACTAAAGGCACTCCTCCTAAATGGGATGGTGCAGTCCCCTCTGGTGACACCCCTTGTGGTGCGTGCTGTACTTCCTGGTCGTGAGATGAAGGTGTTAAGTGGTGGTGGGGCTAAATTGTGGATAGTTTTATAGACAAGGCAGAGGTTTGTGTAGGTTTTCAGATTGTCCCAGCTTAGAATGTTGTGTTTCTTCAGTATTGTGCAGTGGTGAAAGTGTCTTGGCTTCTTGTCTAGTGTTTTGATTGTTTGTTTGTATAGTGACTCGAGTGCTTTGCAGGTTGTGGGATTTGCTTGTGACCAGCTTGTTATGCAGTAGTTGATGTGTGTGAAGATCATGGCGTGGTAGCTGGTAGCTGCCTCTGTTGACATGTAGTCCCTTATAAAGCGGAAGTTGGACAGATTGAACTTGACAATTTTACAGACCTTTTTGATATGTGCCTTAAAAGTGAGGTTGGAATCTAACAGCACCCCAAGATATTTGAACTCGTTCACAACTTGTAGTTGTTCCCCTGAGATAATGACATATGCTTCTTCAGCAGAACGGTTTGTTTTGGTAAAAAACATGCTGACCGTCTTGGTAGTGATAGTGAAGAGCTTTGCTGTCTGTGAGGTAGAGAAGAGCTTTGCTGTCTGTGATAGAGAAGAGCTTTGCTGTCTGTGATAGTGAAGAGCGTTGCTGTCTGTGAGGTAGTGAAGAGCGTTGCTGTCTGTGAGGTAGTGAAGAGCTTTGCTGTCTGTGATTGTGAAGAGCTGTGCTGTCTGTGATAGTGAAGGGCGTTGCTGTCTGTGATAGTGAAGAGCGTTGCTGTCTGTGAGGTAGTGAAGAGCTTTGCTGTCTGTGAGGTAGTGAAGAGCTTTGCTGTCTGTGATAGTGAAGAGCGTTGCTGTCTGTGATAGTGAAGAGCGTTGCTGTCTGTGATAGTGAAGAGCTGTGCTGTCTGTGATAGTGAAGAGCTTTGCTGTCTGTGAGGTAGTGAAGAGCTTTGCTGTCTGTGATAGTGAAGAGCTTTGCTGTCTGTGAGGTAGTGAAGAGCGTTGCTGTCTGTGATAGTGAAGAGCGTTGCTGTCTGTGATAGTGAAGAGCGTTGCTGTCTGTGATAGTGAAGAGCGTTGCTGTCTGTGATAGTGAAGAGCTTTGCTGTCTGTGATAGTGAAGGGCTTTGCTGTCTGTGATAGTGAAGAGCGTTGCTGTCTGTGATAGTGAAGTGCGTTGCTGTCTGTGATAGTGAAGAGCGTTGCTGTCTGTGATAGTGAAGAGCGTTGCTGTCTGTGAGGTAGTGAAGAGCGTTGCTGTCTGTGAGGTAGTGAAGAGCGTTGCTGTCTGTGATAGTGAAGAGCTTTGCTGTCTGTGAGGTAGTGAAGAGCTTTGCTGTCTGTGATAGTGAAGAGCGTTGCTGTCTGTGATAGTGAAGAGCTTTGCTGTCTGTGACTGTGATAGTGAAGGGCTTTGCTGTCTGTGAGGTAGTGAAGAGCGTTGCTGTCTGTGATAGTGAAGAGCTTTGCTGTCTGTGATAGTGAAGAGCGTTGCTGTCTGTGATAGTGAAGAGCGTTGCTGTCTGTGATAGTGAAGAGCGTTGCTGTCTGTGATAGTGAAGAGCTTTGCTGTCTGTGATAGTGAAGGGCTTTGCTGTCTGTGATAGTGAAGAGCGTTGCTGTCTGTGATAGTGAAGTGCGTTGCTGTCTGTGATAGTGAAGAGCGTTGCTGTCTGTGATAGTGAAGAGCGTTGCTGTCTGTGAGGTAGTGAAGAGCGTTGCTGTCTGTGATAGTGAAGAGCGTTGCTGTCTGTGAGGTAGTGAAGAGCTTTGCTGTCTGTGAGGTAGTGAAGAGCTTTGCTGTCTGTGAGGTAGTGAAGAGCGTTGCTGTCTGTGAGGTAGTGAAGAGCGTTGCTGTCTGTGATAGTGAAGAGCTTTGCTGTCTGTGATAGTGAAGAGCTTTGCTGTCTGTGACGTAGTGAAGTGTGAGACCGGGGGCCTCAGCCTTTGACAGTCCGTCTCTCTTAGGAGCCTGTCTGACCTTGTTCTGTCAAAAACAGACAAGCACTCTCTAGGCCAACTTTATATGGGAATTTATTTATGTTTGCTTTTCAAGGAAGAACATTTAGCATTCAACAGTACACATGGAGTCCTAAAATAATAAAGGCCTAATCTAATAATAATAATTATATATATATATATATTTTTTTTACTAAATGAAATCATCGTTTATTTTACTGGTCAACTAGCCCTATTGATTTTCTGGATTGGCCTATTATTTTTCATAAATGTCCATGCAATGTGAAAAGTGCCGTCAATGATCAACCTTCCATTGTTGCTCCTTCTTCCGTTATTTTTAAATGCAGGCCCGACGCCAGAACCTACAGTAAATACAAATATGAGATTAAAAACATTCAAACACTCCCCCGGAATATCAATCATTCCGATTTCTTTTCTTTCTGAACTTTTGATTGGGTGGACAAAAGACGCACGTCTGGGTTGAGCCTTGTAATGTGAGACCATCCATGACTCATTCTTTTCCAAAGAATGTCCAAAGACATCTCATCCCCACACCCCACCCTTTAAAAAGTGAAAGTAAACAGTAGATAAAACATTCATCATTACAGCTTCAGGCGTCTATGGGAACTGGGAAGGGCAGAAACAACTTGCGCGATTGACTGTAAGATCATGGAAAACACTTACACAGTCCATTTCCATGGTTCATATCTCTTGTACGCCGTGTCTCTGGGTCTGGCCTGCACCTGCCTGAGCCTGATGGGTACACAGTCTAACCAGGTCCGACAGCTGCAGAGGGAACTGGCAGAGCTGCGCCAGTGGACCAGTCTGGTGTGTACTGGACAGACAACAAGAGATGCTATCTTGAACAGAGGGGTAGGTGAGTTCATTGCATAATGCAGACACAAAAATTAAATAAACACAATTGAATAAGTTGCCTGCTGCATTATGTAAAGTGTCCTGTAATCATATCATGTCCAAATGAACTACTCATGGCGCTAGGTGTATTCTATGGTGAGGCTCTGCCAGGCCAGTACTGGAAAAAGGTGTAGTTGACAGATGAGACAAAGATTGCCTATTGATTGTAGGGATATTCTAAGCAAGATTACATCCGCACCCCATCAGTGAATGCCCCCTGTGATGAAGTTGGGTGGCTACCTTGTCACAGTGCTGTTGTGTTGTCACTAGGACAGAGAAGTCATTTAGTTAAGTTGGCACCAACTTTGGCACAACCTCACCACTACTATTCAATAGTAGGTATACCATGTAGGTATTACTGTGTTTGCTGGGACTATCGTTGGCCTTCTATTTCTGCCACTGAAGCATAAGGCTTTGCGTTACAATATTAAGCTGCAGTTTTAGAGATAAACTTCAAGTTGATCCCAGGATGACAGAAATGTTCTTAATCTGAGACATCTGATTTCTTGCATCATAAATGTATAAATGTATGATCAAATTAATGTAGTGTCTGCGTACTGAGAAAAGTGCTGTACAAAATAAATGCATTATTACTATTACTATTGTTATATTATTATTGTTATTATTAATAATAATGAAAATAATAATAATAATAATAATAATAATAATAATAATCATTAGTTTCTGTAATGTCACCTCTGGTATTTGATCCAGATGGCTGACTGTCACAGACGCACCACATGGGAAGGAACTGACAAGGCCAGAGGAAAGAGGGCTGTTTCAAGACATGGGAAACGGAGGCAGCGATGCACAGGTCTCTTGTCCCCCCACCCACCCACACACACACACACACACACACACACACACACACACACACACACACACACGCGCGCACTAAACCTACTTATCATTCCCCCGTCATTCAACAGGGAGGAGTGCCTTTCTTCACCTCCATCCTCTGTCCTCCCACTCATATGGTGAGTCAGAGCACTGATGACCTTCATGACAAGTCTGTACGTTCTCAATCTCTTCATATGATGTGTACCCTCTATTTGTTCTTAGATGAAGATGATTACACACTGGTGAGATGGGCTCTGGGAAAGAGTCTAGGCGATGGACTGCAGGTATCTGGGGAAACAGTCACCATAGTAAACGAAGGGACTTACTTCATCTACAGTCAGGTACATCGAAGCATCAGCGAAGTATCGTCAATATTGTCTGGCTGTCTTTTTTCTAGTCAGGCTACATCAGATTGCTATATCATGTGGTTTTGGAGTCAGCCTGACTGTAGTATAGTCGATTTCAAACACAACCATGTCCCACTATACCATGATTTTACGTGACCAGGTGCTGTATAAAGATACAACATGGACCATGGGTCACGTGATCAAAAAGCGTCTACATGGAACTGAGACCAGCCTGATGAAGTGTATACAGAGCATGCCCAGCAACATCACTGTGGCCCAGAACACCTGCTACACCGCTGGTAAGTCTCCTTAGGCCAGACCAGTGGGACTTTCACAGCCACCAGGCTACTGATCACGTTTGTTTAACATAAACCACAACAATAGGTGGTTATCAATATCAATGTTATAATAGGCTGTGTGTGACGCTGTTGTGATGCTTATTGATAAGTTCTGAAGTTTTTCCACAGTGCAGTTTGTTATCCTAGGGCTGTCCCTCGCCCAGGGCTAACTTACTCTCAATTCAGACATGGTTCTTTTGGCACCATGTTTTGAGTGATTTCTGGGGCTAAAATGTCTGGCTCAGCTAGCCGTGGGCTGAAGTCGGTGCCGGCCCACTTAAGTGTGAACTGTTGTTTAGCACCAGGCTAAATCTATCTTGTTTGTGACCTATGTGGGCTGTGACCAAGCTAAATCAATTCTAGCCTGGGGCTAAACGAGCTGTTGTTTCTCCCTCAGGTGTTCATTACCTGGAGCCAGGTAGCACTCTGGAACTCTCCGTCCCCCGCAGAGCTGCTGGCCTCGTCCTCAAAGCCCACGCCACCTTCCTCGGCATGTTCAGGATCTGACACTGACTGTTGAACAAACACAAGATCTGTTGCCTCTAGAAATCGACCATCCCTCAGCACTACAAACTCAGCTTTATGACCCACTAGACCTGTTATACCTTCTCAGACAGAAATACAGTTCAGCTGAACTTCGATAACTGCATTGATCATTCTAAGCTTTACTTTTTTGATAGAGGAAAAAGTGTTGCTTCTGAAGTGTCTATAGTGTTGGAACAGATGTAATGTTGTATGTTTGCAAATGCAGTACAAAAACATTCAAGAATTCAATGATAATTGTGGTGATACACTGCTGCTGATAATAATGATAATAATAATAATAATAATAATAATAATGTATATATATATTATAATAGCTATACCTGTATATGAAAATAAGATATCTTGCTCAATTAAGTTAGCCTACATTAGACATAACTTATATTACAGTAAATTAGGTCATTACTCAGCTAAAGTCAAGATTAGAACCAAACTAAACGGAAACTAAAGTAAATTCAGTAAAATGTCAAGAGTTTGAGTTTCAACCTGAGACTGGCAGTGAAGACGTGCAGCAGCTGGATGGTCAACCAAAGTGGTGCGGATTTCATTAGACACTGGCTCCTTCTCTGCAGGTTTGCAGGTGATTTGAGTGCAGCAGTCTGGGGTCTTGTTGATACACAAGCTTCAAGTTTTCAGACTTGTGTGCATAGTTCCATTCTGTTCCATTCTGTGTATACAAAAATTGTAATACAGATTTTCTACTCTACTGTTTGTCATTCTTGCCAATTGTAGACACATGTATTTATGATGAGACAGCGACCTCTTGTGGTTCATGCTTGATAGGGAGCAGAGGTGTGGTTAGGGCTCGTCTCTTCCACAAATGTTGTATTCTATTTTGTGTTGGAAGTACTAGACATAATGCAAGAAACAGACCAGTATTCTTGCTAAAATTGATTTAAAAATGTACTTTCTACAACAGCATGTTTGGATACTGGATTCTGATTGGCTAGCAACAGTGGTAAACATCCCAACAACCTTCAGTTCAGACCGCATTTCCAGTATCAATGCGCCTCCCAATCAATCTGATTAAGAACACCTGTGCTGACCTACAATGCAATGGTTGATCTGGTTTATGGGACTAGATTCTGTGGCGGAAGGATATATGTATTCTGAAACGATTAATGATTGTAAATACATGAATTTAATGTTACAACTGTGTATTTATTTTTTATATTATGTGGTGGCTGTTGTAGAAAAGCAATTTACCATTCGAGGGCGGGGGTTGTGGACTCATTTACCACTGTACAGGGTTTCCCAACCCCCTTCCTCTCATGGTAAATTGCTTCCATGTTCTAAGAATGTTGCATACATTCTAAATATTCCATTTGATGTCATAATGCACTCAAGCAGACATTATACATTGCAGTTAATGGAAGTTCTAGATTGCAAAGTAGAATTCTAGAATGATTTGCAGAAATATTTTACTCCTGAAAATTAGTGACATTTCTTTAGAGTCTACCTGACGCCAGAGGTCAAATCTGAAGTGGTTCCACGTCTAAAAAGTTTACATTCTATAGAAACACTGTAGAAAGTGTCATGCTTTAGTCATAAAATGCACAATTGTTATGCCTATCAGCCTCACTAAACACAATTCGTCGGGGACAACATGTTACTGTAGACTTGTTTGCATGTTGATAATAAATGAGATAATGTCCTGCAGGGGGCGCTGCGGCATTATAAAGGCTCCAGAGACACACGTCAAAGGGGCATCGCCTGACGTCACGATGTCTGTTTGTCAAAACAAGCTGTGTTCACATTTATTAAAAGTATAATTAGGTGGAAAACGGAAACCTTGAAGACCCAGTCAAGTTTCAATTCAATAATACTTTCAAAACTAACTGAATTTAAATATAATATGAATTCAATATCATATTAACGATATCCTCCTGAGAGTGCATGTATTGACCTTTCTGTACATTATTGTACAATATAAATGTGTTGTCATCATTATTTATTATTAAGCAATTAAAGCAAAAAAAGTGAATGCCAGGAAAAGAAGCCTGGGAACCGTGCCCATATATCCATTACAGCGACACTGCTACAACTTTAGCACAATTCAGCCATTTGGCAGCAAATGTAGATGAATTATTCACCATTTCTTTTAATACCGTTTTTTATTTACAGTAGCATACTGTAGGTGTCAGACTGATACACTGTTCAGTCACTTTATGTAACCTAGGTGAGGAAGTGTGAGGGAAAATGGAAAGTTTTCTCTTCCTCTCCTTTAGTCGCAGCAGAGCAGCGTAACCTTTATTGTGTGTTAGGGTCAGCGCTGTACTTGGACACTTCATAACAATCAGCTTCACGGGTGGAGGGGGAAGCAGGACCACCCTTGCTCGCGCAAGTTTCCATAAACAGGCCTGACCAGGCCAGATGCTTAACGCCATGTTCATGTGTTCACGTGTTCATGTGTTCATGTTCATGTGTTCACGTGTTCATGTGTTCACGTGTTCATGTGTTCATGTGTTCATGTGTTCATGTGTTCACTGATTCACTCAACTTACATCCATGACAAACTAAAGGATTAACAAGACAAAACAAGTACAGGATAAGTAGCGTGATGGGAATGAAAGAGGTCGGAGCAGAGGAGACCG
>NC_137693.1:17827130-17857130 GCF_963989245.1 Nansenia antarctica
GACTACGGGTCCTAACCTTAACCCTAACTCTCTGACTACGGGTCCTAACCTTAACCCTAACTCTCTGACTACGGGTCCTAACCTTAACCCTAACTCTCTGACTACAGGTCCTAACCTTAACCCTAACTCTCTGACTACGGGTCCTAACCCTAACCCTAACTCTCTGACTACGGGTCCTAACCTTAACCCTAACTCTCTGACTACAGGTCCTAACCTTAACCCTAACTCTCTGACTACAGGTCCTAACCTTAACCCTAACTCTCTGACTACGGGTCCTAACCTTAACCCTAACTCTCTGACTACGGGTCCTAACCTTAACCCTAACTCTCTGACTACGGGTCCTAACCTTAACCCTAACTGTCTGACTACGGGACCTAACCTTAACCCTAACTCTCTGACTAAGGGTCCTAACCTTAACCCTAACTCTCTGACTACAGGTCCTAACCTTAACCCTAACTCTCTGACTACGGGTCCTAACCTTAACCCTAGCTCTCTGACTACAGTTCCTAACCTTAACCCTAACTCTCTGACTACGGGTCCTAACCTTAACCCTAACTCTCTGACTACAGGTCCTAACCTTAACCCTAACTCTCTGACTACGGGTCCTAACCTTAACCCTAACTCTCTGACTACAGGTCCTAACCTTAACCCTAACTCTCTGACTACGGGTCCTAACCTTAACCCTAACTCTCTGACTACAGGTCCTAACCTTAACCCTAACTCTCTGACTACGGGTCCTAACCTTAACCCTAACTCTCTGACTACGGGTCCTAACCTTAACCCTAACTCTCTGACTACAGGTCCTAACCTTAACCCTAACTCTCTGACTACAGGTCCTAACCTTAACCCTAACTCTCTGACTACGGGTCCTAACCTTAACCCTAACTCTCTGACTACAGGTCCTAACCTTAACCCTAACTCTCTGACTACAGGTCCTAACCTTAACCCTAACTCTCTGACTACGGGTCCTAACCTTAACCCTAACTCTCTGACTACAGGTCCTAACCTTAACCCTAACTCTCTGACTACAGGTCCTAACCTTAACCCTAACTCTCTGACTACGGGTCCTAACCTTAACCCTAACTGTCTGACTACAGGTCCTAACCTTAACCCTAACTCTCTGACTACGGGTCCTAACCTTAACCCTAACTCTCTGACTACGGGTCCTAACCTTAACCCTAACTCTCTGACTACGGGTCCTAACCTTAACCCTAACTCTCTGACTACAGGTCCTAACCTTAACCCTAACTGTCTGACTACGGGTCCTAACCTTAACCCTAACTCTCTGACTACGGGTCCTAACCTTAACCCTAACTCTCTGACTACGGGTCCTAACCTTAACCCTAACTCTCTGACTACGGGTCCTAACCTTAACCCTAACTCTCTGACTACGGGTCCTAACCTTAACCCTAACTCTCTGACTACGGGTCCTAACCTTAACCCTAACTCTCTGACTATGGGTCCTAACCTTAACCCTAACTCTCTGACTACGGGTCCTAACCTTAACCCTAACTCTCTGACTATGGGTCCTAACCTTAACCCTAACTCTCTGACTACAGGTCCTAACCTTAACCCTAACTCTCTGACTACGGGTCCTAACCTTAACCCTAACTCTCTGACTACGGGTCCTAACCTTAACCCTAACTCTCTGACTACGGGTCCTAACCTTAACCCTAACTCTCTGACTATGGGTCCTAACCTTAACCCTAACTGTCTGACTACAGCTCCTAACCTTAACCCTAACTCTCTGACTACGGGTCCTAACCTTAACCCTAACTCTCTGACTACGGGTCCTAACTTAACCCTAACTCTCTGACTACGGGTCCTAACCTTAACCCTAACTCTCTGACAACGGGTCCTAACTTAACCCTAACTCTCTGACTACAGGTCCTAACTTAACCCTAACTGTCTGACTACGGGTCCTAACCTTAACCCTCTGACTACGGGTCCTAACCTTAACCCCAACTCTCTGACTATGGGTCCTAACCTTAACCCTAACTCTCTGACTACAGGTCCTAACCTTAACCCTAACTCTCTGACTACGGGTCCTAACCTTAACCCTAACTGTCTGACTACAGGTCCTAACCTTAACCCTAACTCTCTGACTACAGGTCCTAACCTTAACCCTAACTGTCTGACTACAGGTCCTAACCTTAACCCTAACTGTCTGACTACAGGTCCTAACCTTAACCCTAACTCTCTGACTACAGGTCCTAACCTTAACCCTAACTCTCTGACTACGGGTCCTAACCTTAACCCTAACTCTCTGACTACAGGTCCTAACCTTAACCCTAACTCTCTGACTACGGGTCCTAACCTTAACCCTAACTCTCTGACTACGGGTCCTAACCTTAACCCTAACTCTCTGACTACAGTTCCTAACCTTAACCCTAACTCTCTGACTACGGGTCCTAACCTTAACCCTAACTCTCTGACTACAGGTCCTAACCTTAACCCTAACTCTCTGACTACGGGTCCTAACCTTAACCCTAACTCTCTGACTACAGGTCCTAACCTTAACCCTAACTCTCTGACTACGGGTCCTAACCCTAACCCTAACTCTCTGACTACGGGTCCTAACCTTAACCCTAACTCTCTGACTACAGGTCCTAACCTTAACCCTAACTCTCTGACTACAGGTCCTAACCTTAACCCTAACTCTCTGACTACGGGTCCTAACCTTAACCCTAACTCTCTGACTACGGGTCCTAACCTTAACCCTAACTCTCTGACTACGGGTCCTAACCTTAACCCTAACTGTCTGACTACGGGACCTAACCTTAACCCTAACTCTCTGACTAAGGGTCCTAACCTTAACCCTAACTCTCTGACTACAGGTCCTAACCTTAACCCTAACTCTCTGACTACGGGTCCTAACCTTAACCCTAGCTCTCTGACTACAGTTCCTAACCTTAACCCTAACTCTCTGACTACGGGTCCTAACCTTAACCCTAACTCTCTGACTACAGGTCCTAACCTTAACCCTAACTCTCTGACTACGGGTCCTAACCTTAACCCTAACTCTCTGACTACAGGTCCTAACCTTAACCCTAACTCTCTGACTACGGGTCCTAACCTTAACCCTAACTCTCTGACTACAGGTCCTAACCTTAACCCTAACTCTCTGACTACGGGTCCTAACCTTAACCCTAACTCTCTGACTACGGGTCCTAACCTTAACCCTAACTCTCTGACTACAGGTCCTAACCTTAACCCTAACTCTCTGACTACAGGTCCTAAACTTAACCCTAACTCTCTGACTACGGGTCCTAACCTTAACCCTAACTCTCTGACTACAGGTCCTAACCTTAACCCTAACTCTCTGACTACAGGTCCTAACCTTAACCCTAACTCTCTGACTACGGGTCCTAACCTTAACCCTAACTCTCTGACTACAGGTCCTAACCTTAACCCTAACTCTCTGACTACAGGTCCTAACCTTAACCCTAACTCTCTGACTACGGGTCCTAACCTTAACCCTAACTCTCTGACTACAGGTCCTAACCTTAACCCTAACTCTCTGACTACGGGTCCTAACCTTAACCCTAACTCTCTGACTACGGGTCCTAACCTTAACCCTAACTCTCTGACTACGGGTCCTAACCTTAACCCTAACTCTCTGACTACGGGTCCTAACCTTAACCCTAACTCTCTGACTACAGGTCCTAACCTTAACCCTAACTGTCTGACTACGGGTCCTAACCTTAACCCTAACTCTCTGACTACGGGTCCTAACCTTAACCCTAACTCTCTGACTACGGGTCCTAACCTTAACCCTAACTCTCTGACTACGGGTCCTAACCTTAACCCTAACTCTCTGACTACGGGTCCTAACCTTAACCCTAACTCTCTGACTACGGGTCCTAACCTTAACCCTAACTCTCTGACTATGGGTCCTAACCTTAACCCTAACTCTCTGACTACGGGTCCTAACCTTAACCCTAACTCTCTGACTATGGGTCCTAACCTTAACCCTAACTCTCTGACTACGGGTCCTAACCTTAACCCTAACTGTCTGACTACGGGTCCTAACCTTAACCCTAACTCTCTGACTACGGGTCCTAACCTTAACCCTAACTCTCTGACTACGGGTCCTAACCTTAACCCTAACTCTCTGACTATGGGTCCTAACCTTAACCCTAACTGTCTGACTACAGCTCCTAACCTTAACCCTAACTCTCTGACTACGGGTCCTAACCTTAACCCTAACTCTCTGACTACGGGTCCTAACTTAACCCTAACTCTCTGACTACGGGTCCTAACCTTAACCCTAACTCTCTGACAACGGGTCCTAACTTAACCCTAACTCTCTGACTACAGGTCCTAACTTAACCCTAACTGTCTGACTACGGGTCCTAACCTTAACCCTCTGACTACGGGTCCTAACCTTAACCCCAACTCTCTGACTATGGGTCCTAACCTTAACCCTAACTCTCTGACTACAGGTCCTAACCTTAACCCTAACTCTCTGACTACGGGTCCTAACCTTAACCCTAACTGTCTGACTACAGGTCCTAACCTTAACCCTAACTCTCTGACTACAGGTCCTAACCTTAACCCTAACTGTCTGACTACAGGTCCTAACCTTAACCCTAACTGTCTGACTACAGGTCCTAACCTTAACCCTAACTGTCTGACTACAGGTCCTAACCTTAACCCTAACTCTCTGACTACAGGTCCTAACCTTAACCCTAACTCTCTGACTACGGGTCCTAACCTTAACCCTAACTCTCTGACTACAGGTCCTAACCTTAACCCTAACTCTCTGACTACGGGTCCTAACCTTAACCCTAACTCTCTGACTACGGGTCCTAACCTTAACCCTAACTCTCTGACTACAGGTCCTAACCTTAACCCTAACTGTCTGACTACGGGTCCTAACCTTAACCCTAACTCTCTGACTACGGGTCCTAACCTTAACCCTAACTCTCTGACTACGGGTCCTAACCTTAACCCTAACTCTCTGACTACGGGTCCTAACCTTAACCCTAACTCTCTGACTACGGGTCCTAACCTTAACCCTAACTCTCTGACTACGGGTCCTAACCTTAACCCTAACTCTCTGACTATGGGTCCTAACCTTAACCCTAACTCTCTGACTACGGGTCCTAACCTTAACCCTAACTCTCTGACTATGGGTCCTAACCTTAACCCTAACTCTCTGACTACGGGTCCTAACCTTAACCCTAACTCTCTGACTACGGGTCCTAACCTTAACCCTAACTCTCTGACTACGGGTCCTAACCTTAACCCTAACTCTCTGACTACGGGTCCTAACCTTAACCCTAACTCTCTGACTATGGGTCCTAACCTTAACCCTAACTGTCTGACTACAGCTCCTAACCTTAACCCTAACTCTCTGACTACGGGTCCTAACCTTAACCCTAACTCTCTGACTACGGGTCCTAACTTAACCCTAACTCTCTGACTACGGGTCCTAACCTTAACCCTAACTCTCTGACAACGGGTCCTAACTTAACCCTAACTCTCTGACTACAGGTCCTAACTTAACCCTAACTGTCTGACTACGGGTCCTAACCTTAACCCTCTGACTACGGGTCCTAACCTTAACCCCAACTCTCTGACTATGGGTCCTAACCTTAACCCTAACTCTCTGACTACAGGTCCTAACCTTAACCCTAACTCTCTGACTACGGGTCCTAACCTTAACCCTAACTGTCTGACTACAGGTCCTAACCTTAACCCTAACTCTCTGACTACAGGTCCTAACCTTAACCCTAACTGTCTGACTACAGGTCCTAACCTTAACCCTAACTGTCTGACTACAGGTCCTAACCTTAACCCTAACTCTCTGACTACAGGTCCTAACCTTAACCCTAACTCTCTGACTACGGGTCCTAACCTTAACCCTAACTCTCTGACTACAGGTCCTAACCTTAACCCTAACTCTCTGACTACGGGTCCTAACCTTAACCCTAACTCTCTGACTACGGGTCCTAACCTTAACCCTAACTCTCTGACTACAGTTCCTAACCTTAACCCTAACTCTCTGACTACGGGTCCTAACCTTAACCCTAACTCTCTGACTACAGGTCCTAACCTTAACCCTAACTCTCTGACTACGGGTCCTAACCTTAACCCTAACTCTCTGACTACAGGTCCTAACCTTAACCCTAACTCTCTGACTACGGGTCCTAACCCTAACCCTAACTCTCTGACTACGGGTCCTAACCTTAACCCTAACTCTCTGACTACAGGTCCTAACCTTAACCCTAACTCTCTGACTACAGGTCCTAACCTTAACCCTAACTCTCTGACTACGGGTCCTAACCTTAACCCTAACTCTCTGACTACGGGTCCTAACCTTAACCCTAACTCTCTGACTACGGGTCCTAACCTTAACCCTAACTGTCTGACTACGGGACCTAACCTTAACCCTAACTCTCTGACTAAGGGTCCTAACCTTAACCCTAACTCTCTGACTACAGGTCCTAACCTTAACCCTAACTCTCTGACTACGGGTCCTAACCTTAACCCTAGCTCTCTGACTACAGTTCCTAACCTTAACCCTAACTCTCTGACTACGGGTCCTAACCTTAACCCTAACTCTCTGACTACAGGTCCTAACCTTAACCCTAACTCTCTGACTACGGGTCCTAACCTTAACCCTAACTCTCTGACTACAGGTCCTAACCTTAACCCTAACTCTCTGACTACGGGTCCTAACCTTAACCCTAACTCTCTGACTACAGGTCCTAACCTTAACCCTAAGTCTCTGACTACGGGTCCTAACCTTAACCCTAACTCTCTGACTACGGGTCCTAACCTTAACCCTAACTGTCTGACTACAGGTCCTAACCTTAACCCTAACTCTCTGACTACAGGTCCTAACCTTAACCCTAACTGTCTGACTACAGGTCCTAACCTTAACCCTAACTGTCTGACTACAGGTCCTAACCTTAACCCTAACTGTCTGACTACAGGTCCTAACCTTAACCCTAACTCTCTGACTACAGGTCCTAACCTTAACCCTAACTCTCTGACTACGGGTCCTAACCTTAACCCTAACTCTCTGACTACAGGTCCTAACCTTAACCCTAACTCTCTGACTACGGGTCCTAACCTTAACCCTAACTCTCTGACTACGGGTCCTAACCTTAACCCTAACTCTCTGACTACAGGTCCTAACCTTAACCCTAACTGTCTGACTACGGGTCCTAACCTTAACCCTAACTCTCTGACTACGGGTCCTAACCTTAACCCTAACTCTCTGACTACGGGTCCTAACCTTAACCCTAACTCTCTGACTACGGGTCCTAACCTTAACCCTAACTCTCTGACTACGGGTCCTAACCTTAACCCTAACTCTCTGACTACGGGTCCTAACCTTAACCCTAACTCTCTGACTATGGGTCCTAACCTTAACCCTAACTCTCTGACTACGGGTCCTAACCTTAACCCTAACTCTCTGACTATGGGTCCTAACCTTAACCCTAACTCTCTGACTACGGGTCCTAACCTTAACCCTAACTCTCTGACTACGGGTCCTAACCTTAACCCTAACTCTCTGACTACGGGTCCTAACCTTAACCCTAACTCTCTGACTACGGGTCCTAACCTTAACCCTAACTCTCTGACTATGGGTCCTAACCTTAACCCTAACTGTCTGACTACAGCTCCTAACCTTAACCCTAACTCTCTGACTACGGGTCCTAACCTTAACCCTAACTCTCTGACTACGGGTCCTAACTTAACCCTAACTCTCTGACTACGGGTCCTAACCTTAACCCTAACTCTCTGACAACGGGTCCTAACTTAACCCTAACTCTCTGACTACAGGTCCTAACTTAACCCTAACTGTCTGACTACGGGTCCTAACCTTAACCCTCTGACTACGGGTCCTAACCTTAACCCCAACTCTCTGACTATGGGTCCTAACCTTAACCCTAACTCTCTGACTACAGGTCCTAACCTTAACCCTAACTCTCTGACTACGGGTCCTAACCTTAACCCTAACTGTCTGACTACAGGTCCTAACCTTAACCCTAACTCTCTGACTACAGGTCCTAACCTTAACCCTAACTGTCTGACTACAGGTCCTAACCTTAACCCTAACTGTCTGACTACAGGTCCTAACCTTAACCCTAACTCTCTGACTACAGGTCCTAACCTTAACCCTAACTCTCTGACTACGGGTCCTAACCTTAACCCTAACTCTCTGACTACAGGTCCTAACCTTAACCCTAACTCTCTGACTACGGGTCCTAACCTTAACCCTAACTCTCTGACTACGGGTCCTAACCTTAACCCTAACTCTCTGACTACAGTTCCTAACCTTAACCCTAACTCTCTGACTACGGGTCCTAACCTTAACCCTAACTCTCTGACTACAGGTCCTAACCTTAACCCTAACTCTCTGACTACGGGTCCTAACCTTAACCCTAACTCTCTGACTACAGGTCCTAACCTTAACCCTAACTCTCTGACTACGGGTCCTAACCCTAACCCTAACTCTCTGACTACGGGTCCTAACCTTAACCCTAACTCTCTGACTACAGGTCCTAACCTTAACCCTAACTCTCTGACTACAGGTCCTAACCTTAACCCTAACTCTCTGACTACGGGTCCTAACCTTAACCCTAACTCTCTGACTACGGGTCCTAACCTTAACCCTAACTCTCTGACTACGGGTCCTAACCTTAACCCTAACTGTCTGACTACGGGACCTAACCTTAACCCTAACTCTCTGACTAAGGGTCCTAACCTTAACCCTAACTCTCTGACTACAGGTCCTAACCTTAACCCTAACTCTCTGACTACGGGTCCTAACCTTAACCCTAGCTCTCTGACTACAGTTCCTAACCTTAACCCTAACTCTCTGACTACGGGTCCTAACCTTAACCCTAACTCTCTGACTACAGGTCCTAACCTTAACCCTAACTCTCTGACTACGGGTCCTAACCTTAACCCTAACTCTCTGACTACAGGTCCTAACCTTAACCCTAACTCTCTGACTACGGGTCCTAACCTTAACCCTAACTCTCTGACTACAGGTCCTAACCTTAACCCTAAGTCTCTGACTACGGGTCCTAACCTTAACCCTAACTCTCTGACTACGGGTCCTAACCTTAACCCTAACTCTCTGACTACAGGTCCTAACCTTAACCCTAACTCTCTGACTACAGGTCCTAACCTTAACCCTAACTCTCTGACTATGGGTCCTAACCTTAACCCTAACTCTCTGACTACAGGTCCTAACCTTAACCCTAACTCTCTGACTACAGGTCCTAACCTTAACCCTAACTCTCTGACTACGGGTCCTAACCTTAACCCTAACTCTCTGACTACAGGTCCTAACCTTAACCCTAACTCTCTGACTACAGGTCCTAACCTTAACCCTAACTCTCTGACTACGGGTCCTAACCTTAACCCTAACTGTCTGACTACAGGTCCTAACCTTAACCCTAACTCTCTGACTACGGGTCCTAACCTTAACCCTAACTCTCTGACTACGGGTCCTAACCTTAACCCTAACTCTCTGACTACGGGTCCTAACCTTAACCCTAACTCTCTGACTACGGGTCCTAACCTTAACCCTAACTCTCTGACTACAGGTCCTAACCTTAACCCTAACTGTCTGACTACGGGTCCTAACCTTAACCCTAACTCTCTGACTACGGGTCCTAACCTTAACCCTAACTCTCTGACTACGGGTCCTAACCTTAACCCTAACTCTCTGACTACGGGTCCTAACCTTAACCCTAACTCTCTGACTACGGGTCCTAACCTTAACCCTAACTCTCTGACTACGGGTCCTAACCTTAACCCTAACTCTCTGACTATGGGTCCTAACCTTAACCCTAACTCTCTGACTACGGGTCCTAACCTTAACCCTAACTCTCTGACTATGGGTCCTAACCTTAACCCTAACTCTCTGACTACGGGTCCTAACCTTAACCCTAACTCTCTGACTACGGGTCCTAACCTTAACCCTAACTCTCTGACTACGGGTCCTAACCTTAACCCTAACTCTCTGACTACGGGTCCTAACCTTAACCCTAACTCTCTGACTATGGGTCCTAACCTTAACCCTAACTGTCTGACTACAGCTCCTAACCTTAACCCTAACTCTCTGACTACGGGTCCTAACCTTAACCCTAACTCTCTGACTACGGGTCCTAACTTAACCCTAACTCTCTGACTACGGGTCCTAACCTTAACCCTAACTCTCTGACAACGGGTCCTAACTTAACCCTAACTCTCTGACTACAGGTCCTAACTTAACCCTAACTGTCTGACTACGGGTCCTAACCTTAACCCTCTGACTACGGGTCCTAACCTTAACCCCAACTCTCTGACTATGGGTCCTAACCTTAACCCTAACTCTCTGACTACAGGTCCTAACCTTAACCCTAACTCTCTGACTACGGGTCCTAACCTTAACCCTAACTGTCTGACTACAGGTCCTAACCTTAACCCTAACTCTCTGACTACAGGTCCTAACCTTAACCCTAACTGTCTGACTACAGGTCCTAACCTTAACCCTAACTGTCTGACTACAGGTCCTAACCTTAACCCTAACTCTCTGACTACAGGTCCTAACCTTAACCCTAACTCTCTGACTACGGGTCCTAACCTTAACCCTAACTCTCTGACTACAGGTCCTAACCTTAACCCTAACTCTCTGACTACGGGTCCTAACCTTAACCCTAACTCTCTGACTACGGGTCCTAACCTTAACCCTAACTCTCTGACTACAGTTCCTAACCTTAACCCTAACTCTCTGACTACGGGTCCTAACCTTAACCCTAACTCTCTGACTACAGGTCCTAACCTTAACCCTAACTCTCTGACTACGGGTCCTAACCTTAACCCTAACTCTCTGACTACGGGTCCTAACCTTAACCCTAACTCTCTGACTACGGGTCCTAACCTTAACCCTAACTCTCTGACTACGGGTCCTAACCTTAACCCTAACTCTCTGACTACGGGTCCTAACCTTAACCCTAACTCTCTGACTACAGGTCCTAACCTTAACCCTAACTCTCTGACTACAGGTCCTAACCTTAACCCTAACTCTCTGACTACGGGTCCTAACCTTAACCCTAACTCTCTGACTACAGGTCCTAACCTTAACCCTAACTCTCTGACTACAGGTCCTAACCTTAACCCTAACTCTCTGACTACGGGTCCTAACCTTAACCCTAACTCTCTGACTACAGGTCCTAACCTTAACCCTAACTCTCTGACTATAGGTCCTAACCTTAACCCTAACTCTCTGACTACGGGTCCTAACCTTAACCCTAACTGTCTGACTACAGGTCCTAACCTTAACCCTAACTCTCTGACTACGGGTCCTAACCTTAACCCTAACTCTCTGACTACGGGTCCTAACCTTAACCCTAACTCTCTGACTACGGGTCCTAACCTTAACCCTAACTCTCTGACTACGGGTCCTAACCTTAACCCTAACTCTCTGACTACGGGTCCTAACCTTAACCCTAACTCTCTGACTACAGGTCCTAACCTTAACCCTAACTCTCTGACTACGGGTCCTAACCTTAACCCTAACTCTCTGACTACGGGTCCTAACCTTAACCCCAACTCTCTGACTACAGGTCCTAACCTTAACCCTAACTCTCTGACTACGGGTCCTAACCTTAACCCCAACTCTCTGACTACAGGTCCTAACCTTAACCCTAACTCTCTGACTACGGGTCCTAACCTTAACCCTAACTCTCTGACTACAGGTCCTAACCTTAACCCTAACTCTCTGACTACAGGTCCTAACCTTAACCCTAACTCTCTGACTACGGGTCCTAACCTTAACCCTAACTCTCTGACTACAGGTCCTAACCTTAACCCTAACTCTCTGACTACGGGTCCTAACCTTAACCCTAACTCTCTGACTACGGGTCCTAACCTTAACCCTAACTCTCTGACTACGGGTCCTAACCTTAACCCTAACTCTCTGACTATAGGTCCTAACCTTAACCCTAACTGTCTGACTACGGGTCCTAACCTTAACCCTAACTCTCTGACTACAGGTCCTAACCTTAACCCTAACTCTCTGACTACGGGTCCTAACCTTAACCCTAACTCTCTGACTACAGGTCCTAACCTTAACCCTAACTCTCTGACTACAGGTCCTAACCTTAACCCTAACTCTCTGACTACGGGTCCTAACCTTAACCCTAACTCTCTGACTACGGGTCCTAACCTTAACCCTAACTCTCTGACTACGGGTCCTAACCTTAACCCTAACTCTCTGACTACGGGTCCTAACCTTAACCCTAACGGCTGTGAACATCACATCAACGGTGGCATTTCTTCATTTGACTAACTTGAATTAATTTAAATATTCTGTGAATACTCCATGTGATCATGGATGAAGTTAATAGAGAAAACACCACAGTAGAACAGATAACAAACACAAACTAGTACAGGACAAGGAATAGATCAACCCTTTATATCCATATCCTGACAAATAACTGCCTGATCCCACGAGAGAATTTTACAAGTGCTCTGCACTTCCACACACGCCGCTAAAACAGATCACACCT
Source organism: Nansenia antarctica (assembly GCF_963989245.1). Taxonomy (NCBI): domain Eukaryota; kingdom Metazoa; phylum Chordata; class Actinopteri; order Argentiniformes; family Microstomatidae; genus Nansenia; species Nansenia antarctica. The sequence continues at coordinate 17,839,655 of NC_137693.1, forward strand.
CCGCCCAAATAATACTACAACATTATCTACAACTCCAAAGATCTCCTCCACAACTAATGCCAAAGTTTGGCAGTATTTGGAATAAAAGTGCTATTATCTTTGTCACAAAGGTGAATTTGAAAATGGTGAGATTGTACACTCTGCAGTAGGGAGATATGGGGATAATCCATGTTAAATATACTTTAAAATATAATATATATAAAAAATAATATATATTAAAAAAGTAAAGTTAATGTTTGAATGCAGTTTAATCCAGCTCCACCCATGGCAGTTTCCCAGTCTGCCTTACACTTAACCTCTCACACAGGGCTCAGCTTAATCTCCCATCTTAACCCAACCCCTCCTCACCCCTCCTGACCTCCGACCCCCAGCAGCATAAATCCCCTTAGCCAATCCCCCTTTCCTCTGCTTCTAGAATGCTGTGTTAAAGGTGTTTCTGTGCCTTTTTTGCTGCTCTCTGCTTAAGTTTGTTCATGTTGCTTGTGTGGTCTGAATCCTAACAGTGTCTGTCTCTGTGTTAAATGAGATCAGTTGGTGAATATCAGACTAGCAGCAGAGCTTCAGCAGAACTAATCCTTAAAAGAAAGAGGATCTAAAAGTTATGAGAGGTCACCAGCAGCGCTCTGCCAGACACAGAGGGGGAAAGAAGTAAAAAAAAAAAAAAAAAAAAAAAATCTACAGATTTCCTATTTAACTATTCACATGAAATGTAGACCAAACATTGGTGTTAACAAAAACAAACGACACAGCTAAAGAAATGTAAATGTCTCCACACGGTCTGGTGAAAAGGTCCGCAGCAAGAATTCTCAAGTCGCGCAGATGACCAAAAAGCTGTCTTTTTTTTCTGTCTTTTTGTTTGTTTTCCGTTTTTTTGTTGTTGAAGTGTTGAATAAAGAAAACAACAGTTTTAGGATCACTAAATATATATATATGATAATACTTATCATTTGTGAATTGGATTCACTGTCTCGTCTGCCTTAGATTACTGGGTTAGTGATAGATGGCTTGTAAACAAACTTAGGTTTTAGGACGTGTTCAAAAGCAAGGACTGTGTGATCCTCTAATTATGTGTAGTCATGTGTTTTTAGCACGTTGATGTTCTATCAGCATGTTGTGATGTGGTAAACATGCAGTTAGATGTTCATAGCGATGTTCCTTCAACTTGCTAGCTACTAGCAGAGGTTTTACGTGTGTTTTGATTCAGAGCGAGTTTCTCCGGTATTTGGTTTGAAGTGGACCAACATTCAAATAAGCATGTACCGAAAGATTCTTGAGAAGAACTTGTTGCCATCCAGGATGAGACACGGGTGGATCTTCCAGCAGGACAACAATCCAAAACATACTGCAAAGGAGACTCTCAACTGGTTCAAGAGGAGAAAAATAAAGATGTTGGACTGGCCTAGTCAATCTCCAGACTCAAATCTGGAAACAATCTCCAGTCACACAGAACTGCGTATTACAGGATCAACGTTTGCAGGAAAAGCGCTATACAAATAAAAAGTTATTATTATTATTATTATTATTCAGGTACACTGGGCATGTGCGTGCTGGTAGACCCCGGAAATTATTCAGCGCATGTCAGCGTGACCTGGAAGCATGTCATTACATCACACAGGGCATGCGCTTGCTGATAAAAAAACATTCTCCGCACAATTATTTATTTCTGAATTATTACTAATATTTCTAGGCCTTTGTTCTCTTACGCCTTTGTTACGCACACACACACATCCCTGATATGGCAGATATACGTTATTAATCTGTATGAAAAGAGCCGATGCATAATAAACTTCATAAAGTTGGGTTAGGGTTAAGTGCCTCTTGCAAAGATGTTTCTAGAAGATAGTCAATAGTATCACAGCTGGTTGATCAAGTGGAGGTTATTTATTGTGCTCTTAGGAGTCCATACCGTGAATACACTTCATAAACTTTCAAAATGATAAACATATTTCTTGAAACTATCGTAGGTTGGCAACGTTCTGATTCTCCACAGTTCCTCTTAAATTGGGTGACCGTGATACCAAACGACTTCTTTTTAAAAATCGGTTAAGGCCGCATTTACACTGCAGGCCGTAATGCCTTGTTCCGATTTTTTGTCTATATCCGATTTTTTCAACGCCTGCTTCCATCTACTTTTAAAAATGACCCACATCCGATACTTTTGCTTACATTTGCTTACACTTGCATAACACTTGAAACAACCTGCATGCGTACATGAGGGTTTGGTTACCGGAAACTAAAGTAAACAGACAGCCGGCACTTAAAATGGTTCGTTTTCAGAGGTTTCAGAAGAGTCAGTTCTCTAAATCGCCCAAGTCGTGTAGCCGTGAGGTGCAAACGTTATCAAGCATCCCAGATTCAGAGGAATCTGTCTCCGTGTCGCCCATGAGGCCTTAGAGGCTGTATACTTGTCTAGTTCTCTCCCACTCCCACTTGCCCTGAAGAGCCCTGGGGAGCCCCACAGCTTGGGCCTTGAGTTTCAGCTCCCAGGGGAGAGAGAGGGAGGGGAGAGGGAGGGAGGGAGGGGAGAGGGAGGGAGGGGAAGGGTATGAGTTGCAGGAAGGCTCCACCATTTAATTTCCTCATTAGAGAGGGTCTACTGCAGGGGAGAGGACAGCAGGAGAGATGGATGGCCTGGTTGTGTGGACAGGGGAAAGATGGATAGAGGAAGCTGAGACAGATTTACAGATAAGGAGGATCAGGGATATAAGAGTGATGACTGCATAAACACACATTTATGCTTGAGTAAAGACAGACAGACAGATGGATGGATGGAATAAAGACAGACGGACAAAAAACAGAGTTGACAGAGAGATGGATGGACGCACGGATAACTGAATGGATAAATAAACTAAATGTTGTGAGTAACATTAGTCCCCAACTCCCCAGAGGTTCTCCTCTTTACTAACATCTTCCAATGAGAGAGAGAATGAGAGAGAATGAGAGAGAATGAGAGAGAGAGAATGAGAGAGAGAATGAGAGAGGTAAACAGAGAATGGGTCTCGCTGAAATATCAATCAGAATGATTGTAAGAAAATAGACACATACATACTAGTCTCAACAGTCTCTCAACAACCACCACTAAATACACACACTCTTCCCCTCTCTCTCTCTCTCTCTCTCTCTCTCTCTCTCTCTCTCTCTCTCTCTCTCTCTCTCTCTCTCTCTCTCTCTTCTCTCTCTCTCTCTCCCTCTCTCTGTCTCTCTCTATCTTTCTGTCTCTCTCTCTCTCTCTCTTTCTCTCTCTCTCTCTCTCTCTCTCTCTCTCCCTCTCTGTCTCTGTCTCTCTCTCTCTCTCTCTCTCTCTCTCTCTCTCTCTCTCTCTCTCTCTCTCTCTCTCTCTCTCTCTCTCTCTCTCTCTGTCTCTGTCTCTCTCTCTCTCTCTCTTTCTCACACTCACACACACTCATATATACACACACACACACACACACACACACACACACACACACACACACACACACACACACACACACACCTGTCTTTCTGTTGTCTCCCCAGGCTCCTCTTTGCTCCACACTTGAGTGCGCAGAGGAATGTAAGAGAATGACACCATCCCTTAAGTGCTGCGACCTGATTGGCTCAGGGTTTTATCTCCTCAACAACAGCCTTAATGGATGGGCATTCAGATAAGGGTCAAAGGTCACACAGACACTGTCAACAGGAGAAACCAGAGCTATCCCACTTCCCATCTCGCTCTCATTCCATCTTTCTCTCTCTCACACACACCCACACATACTCACATTTGCATACATATGCACACGCACGCACAGACAGACAGACAGACAAGACAGACAGACAGACAGACACACACACACACACACACACACACATCTGAACTAAGTATGTTGAAAATCCATATTTACCATTGCACTACATTTTCATTTGATCTGACTGATATGCAGATGTGTTTATTTATTTATTTTTCCCTTTCTTTTCTCTTACCATGGTTGGTTGTTGTTATTGTTACTGTTGTCACACTGCTGCTGTTGTTGATAATGGTGATAATGATTCTGTTTATTGGCTGTTGTGGTTGTTAATGCCAGCGAGGAAATTAGGGTTTATTTTTGTTGTTGTTTTTTGTTTTTTCTTCTTTTACTTTATTGTTATTATTTATTTTTAAGAAAGATATTCATGGACTGTTATTCTTTTGCGACTTACCCGTGACACCTTTATGTAACATCAATATGTTGTGAAATATTGTTTGACTGCACTTGATAAAAGAAAATGTTCAAAAAAGTTACAAAAAAAAGAAAAATCCATATTTCCCCACACATTTCGGGCCTTGCGCCTGTTTTGTTAGTGAGAGTTTAAGAGCAGGGCTGAACAACAGACCTGCTGTGCTGGGCTGTTGGAGAGGACATTTACTGTTCGAGGTCAGAGGTCAGAGGGGTTGGAGAGGTCATCCTCTCATTGTTTATCTGCAGCAGATGAAAGCCTCGCTGACACACTTCCTCTACGGTGGCCCAGCAGGGCCAGGGGACTCAACAACAACACACATAATCACAATCCATAAATTACCTGACAGCCAGAGTGTATGTCTGGTGAACGTTGATCTGCTAAGGCTGTGAGCAGGGGCTGTTAGCAGGGGCTGGGCTGTTAGCAGGGGCTGTTAACAGGGGGTGTTAGCAGGGGCTGTGAGCAGGGGCTGTGAGCAGGGGCTGTTAGCAGGGGCTGGGCTGTTAGCAGGGGCTGTGAGCAGGGGCTGTGAGCAGGGTTTGATTCAGAGCAATTTTCTCTGGTATTGGTTTGAGGTGTACCAACATTCAAATAGGCATAGGCCTATCTTCTTCAACTATTTTCACCTGACCCTGTCACAAATAAAGGGAAACGGCCATAGGCAGAATTAGCATCGCATGCTAACGTTTTTAGGATGAGATAAACAGATTATTCAGTTATTCAGTCATAAGGCTCTTCTTCAACTTGTGAACACAAAATACATGTCTGAGTAGTCTAAATATTGAATCATCTCATTTGTAATGACGAGAGGCTCCTTTTCTTGTTGAATTCATGCGTAGCCAAAATGACCTGAAGAGGATCAATAAGAATAAGTAAATGGGAAATCCACTCCAGTCTAACGTGACGCTGCTAAAACTAAACTCCGTCCAGGGAGCCGCCCAAGGCCCAGAGGATCACATAGTACACATCTGCTCTGCAGCTGGGAGCCACACGCCTTCAGTAACCACATGGATGTAACATTGATGTAACATGGATGTAACACTGATGAAACATTGATGTAACATTGATGAAACATTGATGTAACACTGATGAAACATTGATGTAACATGGATGTAACACTGATGTAACATTGATGTAACATTGATGAAACATTGATGAAACATTGATGAAACACTGATGTAACATTGATGTAACATTGATGTAACATGGATGTAACATGGATGTAACATTGATGTAACATTGATGTAACACTGATGAAACATTGATGTAACATGGATGTAACACTGATGTAACATTGATGTAACATTGATGAAACACTGATGTAACATGGATGTAACATGGATGTAACATTGATGTAACATTGATGAAACATTGAAGTAACATGGATGTAACATGGATGTAACATCGATGAAACATTGATGAAACATGAATGTAACATTGATGTAACATTGATGAAACATGGACGTAACATGGACGTAACATGGATGTAACATTGATGTAACATTGATGTAACATGGATGTAACATTGATGTAACATGGATGTAACATTGATGTAACATTGATGTAACATTGATGAAACATTGATGTAACATTGATGTAACATTGATGTAACATGGATGTAACATTGATGTAACATTGATGTAACATTGATGTAACATTGATGTAACATGGATGTAACATTGATGAAACATGGATGTAACATTGATGTAACATTGATGTAACATTGATGTAACATTGATGTAACATGGATGTAACATTGATGAAACATTGATGTAACATTGATGTAACATTGATGAAACATGGATGTAACATTGACGTAACATTGATGTAACATTGATGTAACATTGACGTAACATTGACGTAACGGACGTAACATGGACGTAACATGGATGTAACATTGATGTAACATTGATGTAACATTGACGTAACATGGACGTAACATGGACGTAACATGGACGTAACATGGACGTAACATGGATGTAACATTGATGTAACATTGACGTAACATTGATGTAACTTCGTGGGCTCGTGGCGACGACGACACTCAAACCAGGCAGACATTGTGCGATGTTCTCAAACGCAGGTGTGTCATAACCGCTGAGAGGATCTCATATTGCCAGACAAATTCTCCACCTTACGCTGTCCACCTCTCACTGCCCGTGTAGGAAGGAGCCAGAACATTCTAGACTCTAGGGTTATTCCCCAGTCAGGAAATGGATCTGAGTTCCTTACAGCTGCCCAGCGCACCGCTAAGGAAGGAGAGAGGAATGTCCGCGAGGGAGCTAAGCTGAGAGGGGGAGGGGGGATGGGGGATGGGGGGAGGAGGGATGGGGGATGGGGGGATGGGGGATGGGGGGAGGAGGGATGGGGGTAAATTCAATTCCCAAACCCCGCCCCCCCCCCCTTCACTGTGGAGAAGGTCACCGTATCTATGGGAGGAATGTTTGAAACAAGAGCTGCCAAAAAATGAGTCACCTTAAAACGATTACAGAAGTATAGATATCATAGGTGTGTGTGTGTGTGTGCATTTTGTATGAGTGTGTGTGTTCAGATTAGTTTTCGGTGTTTCACTTTGTATTTGTGTGTGTGTGGATTTTTGTGAGTTTCACTTGGCATTCATTTGTGTGTACAGATATCTATTTCTGCATTTAAGAACTCTAGAGGGATCGTGTGTGATGTGTGTGTAATAGTATAATAATAATAATATCAGTCGCTCAGTTGAAAGACGAGTAAGAATGTCGGAGGATGATAAACACGGGTGTGTATCTTTATTGTGGCTGAAGACAGATTACACACAGAGAGGACGGGAGATCAAAATGTACTTATCTATACATTAATTAAAAGGCAACTTTATAAAAGATAGGTTTCTATATAACAGATCCTCAATGTGAAGACCACATTTCCCACAATCCTTTAGTTGACAAGAAACCACACAATCTCCCCAAACACGTCAAACCGGTAGCATCTGAAGAGACATTAGAAAGGAAATCCAAAATGTATCAACCATGGCGGCGTTCTCTGCTTTATAAAACAGCTTTATAAGTCCACATACTGTGTAAGATCAAATGGCACTCGAGTAAAGACTGAGTAAGAAAGACAGACCACTTACAATATCAACAAAATATCAATGAGAAGAGGGCAGAATGAAGGCTAGTTAAGGTTCATGTAGAAAAAAAATTGAACAAGTGTTCTCTTGGTTTCTGTCTCCCTTCAATCCTTGTTCAGGTCCAAGTGTGTGGAAGTGAGCTGCCGTACTCCAGCAGAAACACAGGAAGTGGAAATGACCAACCTTAACTCCAAGAGAAACACAGGAAGTTCTACCGCCAGAAGGGGGTCGGAGACTGTCAGAGACAAACCCCAGTCTCTCAGGAACCTACCAAAGTGCTGATTTGTCTCAGTCTTGCTCTAAATCCCACGCAGCCGACGCCGAGCGAGAACAGCCAGATTGTCTATCGTTACAGAAGATGAGAAGAGGAACTCTTACATGTGTACAGTGCCTTGCGAAGCCAAACTCACCCGTTACACCCTGAGGAAATGACATGGTCATTTTGAAAACCAAATTAAAACGTGAGGCTCATCCAACAAAAGTCCAAATGCACGTTTACCCAGTCTACTGAGAGAGAGAGGTGTCGTTAACATGATCATATAATCCGTGTGGATTAATCCAAGACACAAAAGGTGAATGTGTCACCCTGTTGCAGCAGCGGCGTCAGCCACTGACAAATTATCACGTTCCTCGTCACGATAAAAGCTTTAGCTCTTAGGTTGAGATGGGTATTGAACTGCGTCTCTCCCAAGTATCACCAGTTAGTTCAGGTTTTTCAAGCCCACAGGAACACGTTCCAGCAGTGAAGCAGAGTGGCGGTGGGGGGTGGGGGGGGCTGGCCACCACAGAGGTGAAGAGGCAGAGGCCGAGGCTGAGGCAGTCTGAGAGTCTCCAGCAGCCTCCCACAGCCTCCCACAGCCTCCCCCAGCCTCCCACAGCCTCCCACAGCCCCCCCCAGGCCTGGCTGGGGGCTAGTGTGCTCCGTATGGACAGGAACCAGGATGGACAGGTCGGTGAGAAGGTCAGATATAATCAGTGAATTTCGTGGGGGGGGCTGTGGTTAAATTCCATCTGTTAATGTCCATGCCTGTTCACTAAGGGTCTCCATGACTACGAGGGGGGCCAGTGCCAAGGTGAAGGAGCTGGGGGGGGGGGGGGTGTAGCACTACAGGCTACAGGGGGCTGGGCTGGGTCCATGGCTGTGCCTGTCTGCTGGCTGGTGTCTGTGTGTGTCGGGGTCCGGGTCTGGGTCAGGAGAGCTGGTCGGGGGGTTAGAAGCGCACGACTCCAGGGCTCTTGGTCATGGTCAGAGTCTGGATGCTGGAGAGGATCTTCCGCTGGTGTCCTGCCAGGGTCACTCCTAACCTCAGCAGGTCCCTGGGGGGAGAGAGACCCAGTCAGACACAAGAGCAGGGGTGGGTTAGGACAGGGGGGGTTAGGGCAGGGGGGGGGTTAGGGCAGGGGGGGGGTTAGGGCAGGGGTGGGTTAGGGCAGGGGGGGTTAGGACAGGGGGGGGTTAGGGCAGGGGGGGTTAGGGTAGGGGGGGTTAGGGCAGGGGTGGGTTAGGACAGGGGTGGGTTAGGGCAGGGGTGGGTTAGGGCAGGGGGGGGTTAGGGTAGGGGGGGGTTAGGGCAGGGGTGGGTTAGGACAGGGGTGGGTTAGGGCAGGGGGGGGTTAGGGCAGGGGGGGGTTAGGGCAGGGGGGGTTAGGGTAGGGGGGGTTAGGACAGGGGGGGTTAGGGAAGGGGTGGGTTAGGACAGGGGTGGGTTAGGGCAGGGGGGGGTTAGGGCAGGGGGGGGTTAGGGCAGGGGGGGTTAGGGTAGGGGGGGTTAGGACAGGGGGGGTTAGGGAAGGGGGGGTTAGGACAGGGGGGGGCAATTAACTTTCACAATGGGCCACATGAGAAACTGGACTATTGTGGAGGGCCGGACCAGTAGGCTGAACTTAATTCTGCTCAATATTATTATTATTATCTTTTATAGCTTTATAAAAAGCAGTGTATGGTTTTGATTAGCTGCTACTGGTAAGAATACATGTTACGATAAGGCTATGAAAATGTGAAGTAGGTCAAATATAGAATTAAAGAAATATTAAAAACCGCCAATCATTATATCACCATTTTTTTCATTTTATTTTTAACATAACATACTTTTAACCTTCACAAAAACTATTCTGAAAATGCAATTAATTATCTTTATGCAAAAAGCAATAAGTGATTTTGATGTTTTTCCAGCAAGAGGATCTAAACACAGGGAGGTAAATGCAGTTATAGTGTTGACCTTTTGCAACATCAGTTTGTGTCTATTATCAAATACATTACAAAATAACAGCATCTGCACACTCAAACACTGTGCAAAACAACCTTGTTTATTGCAGCTTTCAGTCCTAGACCTTCTTCAGGCATAAAGCAGACACTCAGTCTGAGTGTGCGGATGCTGTTATTCTCTATTGATGGTCTATTGATCTATTGATGCTCTTCAGTTCCAGCAAAGCCTGATCAGGGATGAGTGGTGGTATTTTCACTATTATTTATTAACATCACGTACGTACGACATCACAGAGTCACAGAGGTAAGCATCTGATTTTCTGAAAAACAACTACCGACAACTCTTACAGCTTCTGTCATAATAAAGGTCATGCACGCACCTTCACGCACGCACATACGTACATTAAAAAGACACAAAGCAGTCGTCTTCAAAATAAAAGCAATGCAGTTGCATTGCGTACAGTTATTTACATGTTATTTCTATTATTATGAAAATTATTTCTCTATATTATTTTTTTCTATTGACCTCACGCGGGGCTGGCCAGGGCAAAACGTCCGCATGTACAACGCCCAGGTCTGGTAAAGGGGATCTGCCACAAACGTAAAACACAGACCCAGTTCCAGTTGTAATAAATCAAAATCAAATCAACTTGTATTTGTAATAACGCATTTCTCACCAAATGTGACCCGACGCGCTTCACAAAAACCAAAGAAGATAAAGCGACAACTAAGACGGACATTTAAAAGGCCAGATTAGAATAAGTAGGTTTTGAGGCCTCGCTTAAATGTTTCCAGAGTTCTGGACAACCTCAGGCTCTCAGGTAGGGTGTTCCACAGTCTGGGAAGCATATACGCTGAACGCTGTCTCTCCATATCTCTTGGTCCTGGCTTCTGGGACCGAAACAGGCCTACTACATGTATATAGCGGGACCTGGAGGGAGGCAGACAGGCTACATACGGTATCAGAGAAGGTCAGAGAGCTCTGGACTCACTCAGTGGAGATCTGGGCCAGGACGTCCACGGAGGTGAACCCCGCCTGCAGGAAGCTGTCCTCGTAGCGCTCCATCTTGATGGCCCGCAGCCACTCCCCCACGGAGCCGCACGAGGAGGGGGCGGGGGGGGCGCGCTGGTCCAGCAGGGGGTGGGACGGCCTGGGGGGGACGGGACAAGGGGGCAGAGACACAAGGGGACAGGTTTACACACACTGCCAGGGGGGGGGGGCTCACATACAGTACCAGGAGCCCTGGGGGGACAGGGACCCGTCAGCAGAGGGGAGGGATCTAGGACAGGCCTTGAGTGACAGGTCACAACAATGGCTGCTGGAGGGGGTGGGGGGGCGAGGCCAAGCTGTGAGTGACAGGTCAACCTGCAGGGGGGGGGACGGACTGACAGCTCCCAGCAGGACAGGGGAGGAGGACAAAGGAGGGAATGTAGGAGGCTAATATCAGCCCTCTGACAGGCAGGAAGTCACAGTGGGTCAGGAGAGGAGGTGAGGACAGTGTGGCTCTGTGAGGGGGACAGGTTAGGCACGGCCTTCTCCCCAGTCTCAACCCTCATGTCTACGCCCTGATGAGCTGTACCCCAACTCAGGGTTCCCACACCTTCTGAAACATCACATTCAAACACCTTTCAAGGACTTTGAACCTTTCAATTCCCTCAAATTCAAGGGCCCAACACGGCATAGTTTGAGACAGATCTAGATGAGAATTTATATAATAGGAACTATCCGCTCACAGACAACAATTAAAAAGAGAGGCTTGAATTCACAGACAACAATTAAAAAGAGAGGCTTGAATGTGTGAACACTAGATGGTCTCTTGCCTTCTCTACCACAGCACAGCAAAACAATATATCGTGAAATATGTGTAAAGTTAAGCAATACAGAGACTTATTTACTAGTTGACGAGCTAAGTAAAACATTTTTGAATATATATATTATACATAACCCTAACCTTTTTTTAGAGAGAGAGAGAGAGAGAGAGAGAGAGAGAGAGAGAGAATGAGAGAGAGAGAGAGAGAGAGGGGAATTCAAGCATTTTCAATGACCCATGTCTATTTTCAAAAACTTTTAAGACCTTGATTTTTTTTCTTCTCAAATTCACAAACTTTCCAGGGTTTCCAGGACCCGTGGTAACCATGCCAACTCACCCTGCGCCCTCTTGGGCCACGATCTTGAGGGAGGCGGGGTTGCGTATCAGCTTGTCCAGGGCACTGACGATGGCGGCGAAGCGGGGGCGGGCGGAGCGCTCCTTCTGCCAGCAGTCCAGCATCAGCTGGTGGAGGTGGGTGGGGCAGTCTGGGGGGGGGGGCAGCCGGTAGTCCTGCTCTATGGCGTTGATGACCTGAGGAGAGGAGGGAGGAGAGGAGGGAGGAGAGGAGGGAGGAGAGAGGAGGGAGGAGAGGAGGGAGGGGAGGAGGGAGGAGAGGAGGGAGGGGCTTCAGTAAAGGTGACATCATTCAGAGACAGTAGAGTGAATCTGTTTTCTGTTTTAATTTTTGGGATGAAGACAGATTCTTATCCTCCAGCGGAGCCTTTCAGAATCAGAATCAGAACCGCTTTGATGACATCAACGTACGGATACACAGAGGAACATTCTGGGGTTCAGGTTAATTGCAGCGGGACGTAAAGAACAACATCAATAAAAGAATAAGCAGGATATATAAACAACAGTCAACAATCAACAATAGCTGTATATACAACAGCGCCTATAATAGAATAGTTAGGTGGTAGTTAGGGGGTAGATAGGGGGTAGTTAGGGGGTAGTTAGGGGGTACTTACGTCCTGGTTGCTCATGTCCCAGTAGGGGTAGTTAGGGGTAGAGAGGGGGTACTTACGTCCTGGTTGCTCATGTCCCAGTAGGGGGTAGTTAGGGGTAGTTAGGGGTAGTTAGGGGTAGAGAGGGGGTACTTACGTCCTGGTTGCTCATGTCCCAGTAGGGTCTCTCTCCGAACGACATCACCTCCCACATCACGATGCCGTAGCTCCAGGCGTCCGAGGCGGAGGTGAACTTCCTGAAGGCGATGGCCTCCGGGGCCGTCCAGCGGATGGGGATCTTACCCCCCTGAGGAGAGAGGAGGAGAGTCAACACACACACACACACACACACACACACACCGCAGTATTGCCTCACAGAAACATATCCATTACACAGAGGTGGAGATGACGAGGACCGGGCCTGAGCCAGATGACTCTTCCTGCTGCGACCGGTGGACAGATGATTCACTCGCTCGGTCCAACGTATCGATTGTACGTCGCTTTGAAATAAGGCGTCTTTTTATTTATTAAGTGTAAATGTAAATATAGACGTATCCAGTGGTGTTTATGGGGCTCTGCGATCGTCGAGGGAGTTTCTACAGTATGTAGACAGAGTGGACGTGGCTTCATGCTAATGCTAATGACGGGGTGGAGAGCTGTGGTAGGAGGGGGGGGTGTTCTCACCAGAGAGGAGGTGTAGGTGGGGTAGTTAGGGGGTAGTTGGGGGGTAGTTGGGGGGTAGTTAGGGGGCAGTAGGGGGGTAGTTAGGGGTAGTTAGGGGGTAGTTAGGGGGGTATTCTCACCAGAGAGGAGGTGTAGGTGGGGTAGTTAGGGGGTAGTTAGGGGCGTGGTCTCACCAGAGAGGAGGTGTAGGTGGGGTAGTTGGGGGGTAGTTAAGGGGCAGTAGGGGGGTAGTTAGGGGTAGTTAGGGGGTAGTTGGGGGGTAGTTAGGGGTAGTTAGGGGGTAGTTGGGGGGTAGTTAGGGGTAGTTAGGGGGTAGTTAGGGGCGTGGTCTCACCAGAGAGGAGGTGTAGGTGGGGTCAGAGGAGTTCTCCTGGAGGAAGCGTGACAGCCCGAAGTCAGACACCTTGCAGACCAGGTTGCTGTTGACCAGGATGTTGCGGGCCGCCAGGTCTCGGTGGACGTAGCTCATCTCTGACAGGTACTTCATCCCCGAGGCGATGCCCCGCAGCATCCCCACCAGCTGGATGGGCGTGAACTGACCATCGTTCAACTGCAGGGAGGCGGAGGGAGAGAGAGAGTGAGAAACCTTCCGGAATGATGTGTGTGTGTGTGTGTGTGTGTGTGTGTGTGTGTGGTGACCATTCACCCCTGTGTGTGTGTGTGTGTGTGTGTGTGTGTGTGTGTGGTGACCATTCACCCCTGCATATGTGTGTGTGTGTGTGTGTGTGTGTGTGTGTGTGTGTGGACCCTTCACCCCTGCACATGTGTGTGTGTGTGGTAACCCTTTTTTCTGTGGTGACAGAGAGTCAGAGAGAGAGAGACAGAGAGGCAGAGAGACAGAGAGGCAGAGAGGCAGAGAGACAGAGAGACAGAGAGACAGAGAGACAGAGAGACAGAGAGGCAGAGAGTCAGAGAGACAGAGAGAGAGAGAGGCAGAGAGACAGAGAGACAGAGAGTCAGAGAGTCAGAGAGACAGAGAGACAGAGTGCAGTGGGACCGAGAGACAGAGAGACTGACAGACAGAGGGTCAGAGGGACCGAGGGTCAGACTGACCCGCAGGAAGGAGTCCAGCGCTCCGTTCTCCATGAACTCCGTCAGGATCATGACGGGGCAGGAGGCGGTGATGATGCCCTCCAGGTGGATGATGTTGGGGTGCTGGAACTGGCCCATGATGGACGCCTCCGACAGGAAGTCCCGCCTCTGCTTGTCCGTGTAGCCCCCCTTCAGAGTCTTGATGGCCACGTAGTTCTCCTTCTTCCCGGGGACCTTCAGCCTCCCCCGACACACCTCCCCGAACTCACCTACACACACACACACACACACACACACACACACACACGTTAGCTAGGCACCAACACACCTCCCCGAACTCCCCTGTCAGAGCCACACACACACACCTCGTTAGATGAACCACACACACATTCCCAAAGCCGTCAGAGTGAACGCCCCCCAGGGACACATATTTAACTATCGTCTCTACAAACACACACCTCTTATCTTCCTAATGGGCACTCCATCATACCAGAGCACCCTGCCTCCTGAGACATCTACTACCCCCCAGCACTGTGTCTCCTGAGACATCTACTACCCCCCAGCACTGTGTCTCCTGAGACATCTACTACCCCCCAGCACTGTGTCTCCTGAGACATCTACTACCCCCCAGCACTGTGTCGCCTGAGACATCTACTACCCCCCAGCACTGTGTCTCCTGAGACATCTACTACCCCCCAGCACTGTGTCTCCTGAGACATCTACTACCCCCCACCACTGTGTCTCCTGAGACATCTACTACCCCCCAGCACTGTGCCTTCTGAGACATCTACTACCCCCCACCACTGTGTCTCCTGAGACATCTACTACCCCCCACCACTGTGTCTCCTGAGACATCTACTACCCCCCAGCACTGTGCCTTCTGAGACATCTACTACCCCCCAGCACTGTGCCTTCTGAGACATCTACTACCCCCCAGCACTGTGTCTCCTGAGACATCTACTACCCCCCTGTACTGTGTCTCCTGAGACATCTACTACCCCCCAGCACTGTGTCTCCTGAGACATCTACTACCCCCCAGCACTGTGTCCCCTGAGACATCTACTACCCCCCCTGCTCTGTGTCTCCTGAGACATCTACTACCCCCCAGCACTGTGTCTCCTGAGACATCTACTACCCCCCAGCACTGTGTCTCCTGAGACATCTCCTACCCCCAGCACTGTGTCTCCTGAGACATCTACTACCCCCCCAGCACTGTGTCTCCTGAGACATCTACTACCCCCCCTGCTCTGTGTCTCCTGAGACATCTACTACCCCCCCAGCACTGTGTCTCCTAAGACATCTACTACCCCCCCAGCACTGTGTCTCCTAAAATGTCTACTTCCCCCCCTGTACTGTTTCTCCAGTGTCTTCTATCACGACGACTGCCAATGGCCCCGGGCCTGAGCTAGATTACTCTTCCTGCTACGACTGGTGAATTGATGATTCACTTGCTTAGTCAAATGTATTGATTGTTAGTCGCTTTGGAATCCGGCGTCTGCTAAATGCCAAACGTGTAGATGTAATAACAGCTGTTCATCTGATCAGTCTCATAAGAGACAAATGAGACAGAGAGAGACAGAGAGAGACAGACAGAGAGACAGAGAGAGACAGAGAGAGACAGAGAGAGACAGAGAGAGACAGAGTGTGAGACCCACCAGCACCAATGACCTCCTCGATCTTGACAAAAGAAACATCGATCTCTTTGGCGAACTCCCGAACGGCCTCGTTGGGGTCCTCATAGGTGAAGGGGTCGATGTACACCTTGATTCCTAGAGGAGGAAGAGAGGGAGGGGTAGGGGGTAGAGGGAGGGGTAGGAGGTAGAGGGGGTAGGAGGAAATAGGAGAAAATATAAATAAGAAATATCAGCTTCCCAAAGTCACATGATGACTGAACTATGAAAAAACATGACATTGAAAATAGCTGCATGCACTATTTATTTGTGTGTGTGTGTGTGTGCGTGCGTGTGTGTGAGTGTGTGCGCGTGTGCGTGTGTGTGAGTGGTGTGAGTGGTGTGTGTTTGAGAGTGTGTGTGTGCACGCGTGCGTGTGTGTGTGAGAGTGCGTGCGTGCGTGCGTGTGTGTGAGAGTGTGTGTGTGAGAGTGTGTGTGAGAGTGTGTGAGAGAGTGTGTGAGAGTGTGTGGGAGAGTGTGTGGGAGAGTGTGTGAGTGGTGTGTGCGCGCGCGCGTGTGTGTGAGTGTGTGTGTGACTTTATTCTGGGTCTGTGTGTACTCACCTTGGCCAAGGAGGTACTGGCCGTTTTTGTCACTCAGTTCTGGGTCCTTCATCCTGTTCTGTCTGCTGCAGGGGAGAGCACAACGTGTGAGTGAGTGTGTGTGTGTGTGTGTGTGTGTGTGTGTGTGTGAGTGTGTGTGTGTGTGTGTGTGTGTGTGGGCGAAGAGGTTATTTGCACAGTGACATAACTACTGTCTCTCAGTGAGGATCTAAACATTCCCAAACAAGCTCGTTGACTCTCCTCTTCACCTCAGACGCCAGACATGATTAATACATCAACCACTGGGCTGGACTCTGAGCTTGTGTCTATTCAGGGGCCGCTCTCTCTCTCTCTGTCTCTCTGCCTCTCAGTCTCTCAGTCTCTCAGCCTCTCTGCCTCTCTGCCTCTCTGCCTCTCTGCCTCTCTGCCTCTCTGCCTCTCAGTCTCTCAGTCTCTCAGTCTCTCTGACTCTCTCTCTCAGTCTCTCTGCCTCTCTCTCTGTCTCTCTGCCTCTCTGTCTCTCTGTCTCTCTGCCTCTCTGCCTCTCTGTCTCCCTGCCTCTCTGCCTCTCTGTCTCTCTGTCTCTCTGTCTCTCTGTCACTCTGTCACTCTGTCTCTCTGTCTCTCTGCCTCTCTGCCTCTCTGCCTCTCTGTCTCTCTGTCTCTCTGTGTCTCTGTGTCTCCCTGTCTCTCTGCCTCTCTGTCTCCCTGTCTCCCTGTCTCTCTGCCTCTCTGTCTCTCTGTCTCTCTGTCTCCCTGTCTCCCTGTCTCTCTGTCTCTGTCTCTCTGTCACTCTGTCTCTCTGTCTGTCTCTCTGCCTCTCTGTCTCTCTGCCTCTCTGCCTCTCTGTCTCTCTGTCTCTCTGTCTCTCTGTCTCCCTGTCTCCCTGTCTCTCTGCCTCTCTGTCTCTCTGTCTCTCTGCCTCTCTGTCTCTCTGCCTCTCTGCCTCTCTGTCTCTCTGCCTCTCTGTCTCTCTGTCTCTCTGACTCTCTGACTCTCTGTCTCTCTGTCTCTCTGCCTCTCTGTCTCTCTGCCTCTCTGCCTCTCTGTCTCTCTGTCTCTCTGCCTCTCTGCCTCTCTGCCTCTCTGCCTCTCAGTCTCTCAGTCTCTCAGTCTCTCTGCCTCTCTGTCTGTCTCTCTGCCTCTCAGTCTCTCAGTCTCTCAGTCTCTCAGTCTCTCTGCCTCTCTGTCTGTCTCTCTGTCTCTCTGCCTCTCTGTCTCTCTGTCTCTCTGTCTCTCTGACGCTGGCTGCTGTTTCCTGCTCCAGGCTCCATTAGTGAGACTTCCTTTGGCCCCTCCCAGTA
>NC_137693.1:17861394-17868894 GCF_963989245.1 Nansenia antarctica
CCATACCGGGTTTTATAGAATCATATAGACATAAATACTTCAACGTAACACACAAACACAAACGCGCATGCACACACACGTGCACACACGGCACGCACACACACACACACACACACACACACACACACACACACACACACACTCAGTGAGTAATCCTCAGTGGGAGGTGGACAGCTTGCGGTGGAGGGACAGGCTGAATAGGAGGCAGACCCCAGATAAATAAACCATCTAAAGATCGGCACACAGCGGAGATACGACAGAATCCTCTCCTGCATGGGGCTCCTCTTTCATTCTGACACATCCCTCTCTTTCTCTCTCACTCCCTCTCTCTGTATCTCTTTCACTAAACCAGACATATTGAGGAGTAGAACGGAAGCCTTTCCTCCCTTTGCACTTAAAGGCTTGGAACAGTGGGGTTGGAACAGAGGGGTTGGAGCAGAGGGGTTGGGTAAAAGAAAAAGCATTTGGAAATGGGATCCCTTTCTTATTCCAAGAGCTAAAAAAGAGAGCTTGTAGAGCGCACATGCCTGTTCTGTGTTCTGTGTCTGCTCTGGGACTGTGGTTAATTAACTTTAATTTAATTGTATATGTATATATACATGTATGTATGTAAATAGGACAGGTACTCTGTACTCTCTCAACCAGCTGCAGGTGCTACTCTCTCTCACACACACACACACACACACACACACACGCTTATACACACCACACACACACACACACACACACACACACACACACACACACACACACACACACACACACACATTACACACACATATACACACCACACACACACACACACACACACACATGCTTATACACACCACACACACCACACACACACACCTAATTCTCTGCTTGAAATCACTTTTCCATCACAAAACAAATGGCCCCTCTTTAAGTGTCCTTCCCTCCCTCTGGTATCTGATAGGCTACGGCCTCCTTCTCTCTCTCTACTGCTTGTCCCCCTCTCACAGTGAGGAGAGTGTGTGTGTCCCTCTCACAGTGAGTATGTGTGAGTGGAGATGAAGGACAGGCGGGGGTGGGCTGCCCTGCGTGTCTCTGGTGGAGGTGAAGGAGGCCTGGGGGGGGCTTTTGCCCTCATCCAAACCCTCTCCACCTGTTACCCTGCACTTCCATATCATCCTTATTTGAGGCCAAGACTCTAACCAGAATAGCCATGGTCCTAATAACCATCTCCCCCCCCCCACCCCACTCAGAAGCCCATCTGCCTACGCAGAGGCAACTTCATCAGGCCTGAGAGAGAGGGAGGGAGGGAGGGGGGGAGAGAGGGAGAGGGAGAGAGTGTTGCTGTGGAGAGCAGAGGCCGATTGCCTGTAGATTACAGCTGCGCCACTCGGATGCCTGTTTAACTCTTCAAGAGGCTAATCGTGGGATTAAGCCACAGAGGAAGATGGGTTAGGAGCGGGGGGGCGTCAGAGAGAGAGGGGGGGAGGAGGTTGCTTTAAATGCAAATCCCTTTCTTATAAAAATCGGTTCCGTTTAATAGGATTTCTGGGAAGAGATCCGCATTTCCGCGGCAGGGGAGACAGTCGACCAGAGGAGACACGGCACTGCTGTACTCACACAGCAAGGAGGGGGGACGGGGACAAGGACAGGGGGGGGGGGGCGGACAGACCAAATGAAAGACTATGTGCACGGGGAGCCCCGAGGCCTCTTGTATTCTGGGTAGAAACATCCTTTCAGCTTTTGGGTGGAGTTGATGGTGTTGGGTGAAGCACGATGTCACTCATCACGGCTGACGATCACAGAGAAGGAATGGAGAGAAGGAATGGAGAGGAGAAGAGGAATGAAGAGGGGAGGGAAAAGAGGAGGTGGAGGAAATGAGAAAGCAGCAGAGAGAGGGGGGGAGCCCCCCCCTTTAGAGGATCTTCTGGGGTTGGTTAATCTGGGGGGGGCTGGTGTGTGAGAGGCTCACTGGCTCGCTCAGGTGGAAGTCTGTTTTCTCTTCCAGCCCATGCCGTCAAAGACCACTAAACATCTGTTATATGATATGCAAGGATCAGGCTTTGTTTAATCATTCTCTCTCTCTCTCTCTCTCTCTCTCTCTCTCTCTCTCTCTCTCTCTCTCTCTCTCTCTCTCTCTCTCTCTCTCTCTCTCTCTCTCTCTCTCTCTCTCTCTCTCTCTCTCTCTCTCTCTCTCTCTCTCTCTCTCTCTCTCTCTCTCTCTCTCTCTCTCTCTCTCTCTCTCTCTCTCTCTTCTCTCTCTCTCTCTCTCTCTCTCTCTCTCTCTCTCTCTCTCTCACACACACAC
This sequence comes from Nansenia antarctica, assembly GCF_963989245.1. Classification (NCBI taxonomy): domain Eukaryota; kingdom Metazoa; phylum Chordata; class Actinopteri; order Argentiniformes; family Microstomatidae; genus Nansenia; species Nansenia antarctica. Next base: position 17,863,673 of record NC_137693.1, read on the forward strand.
ACACACACACACACTAATCTCAATGGGTTTGGCTCTTTTGAGTTTTTTTACCCTGTGGACAGAATCCAATCTACCCCCCGGGGGCATTAAGCTTAACTTGGCCAAATTAATGATTAGCAGCGTTGCCCTTTTAATACCTTTATGAGGGTGGACGTGGAGGAAACATTTCATAAAATAACCAAGTGCTATGCAAACACATTAATAAAGTAAATACCAAAAAAGAAAAAGTTCAAAGTTAATGGAATGGAATGGAATAATATTTGGCAGACTGATTGCCAGAACAAAGGGTAGTATCTGTGTTGTTCCTTCTGGTGTCAGTAGAGAATGACTAGGACTGTTGACTATAATGCCTAACGGAGACTGTTGACTATAATGCATAACGGAGACTGTTGACTATATTGCATAATGGAGGAGAATGATTAGTAATAATAGGACAACAGAACAGACGGAAACAGGCTTCACTTCCAATAATAAAGAAAACATGGTCACAAAATGATATGGTACCAAGTCACAGTAATGCAGTGATGCGGAGTACCAGACTAATGCTTTCATGTCCCCTGTAATGTCATAGTCGTGTCCCCTGTAATGCCATAGTCATGTCTCCTGTAATGTCATAGTCATGTCCCCTGTAATGTCATAGTCATGTCCCCTGTAATGTCATAGTCATGTCCCCTGTAATGCCATAATCATGTAATGTCATCCTGTAATGTCATAGTCATGCTAGGAGGTTCTGGACGCCTGTCAAACACCATGTTAATTGTTAGTAGATAGAGGCACCAGGTGGCTGTTCCAGCGTGTCATGTGGAACTGATCTGAGCCATGCGGCTCATGATTGATTATTGGGTTACTGGAACACTGGAACACTCAGGGTGGTAGTAGTCTGCCAGGTCACCTCTCCAAAACACCCATAACACACGCACGCACACACACACACACACGCACGCACACACACACACACACACACACACACACACACACATATAAACACACACACACACACACACACACACCTCTAGAATGTACAGTAATCGCTGGGTTAACTATAGGAAGATAAAGGAACATAATGTGCAGAGACAGACTGTACCTACCTTCCTCTAAGTGTACCAGTGTATCACTCATGTACTTAGAGGATGACTAACTATCATGGTTGATGTGTAGCCTAGTCGGCCACTGGTAGTTGGTAAGAAGTTACATTTAATCTCAGAACTCAACCTCAACATGACGCGTTTACAAGGTGACCTCCATGTGGCACTTTGTACATGTAAAATGACACATATTCTAAATAAGAACATAGACTGGTCATTGGCTTTAATGACACATTAGTTCAATTAATGAGGCCTAGAATAGATCCTGGGAGGAGATGAACTTACCTTCCTCCGCAGCCGACAGGAGAACACACTCCACCAGGACGAGCCACAGTAGACGGGCTGTGATCTCCATAATGTCATACAGGAGAATATCCGTCAAACAAAACGAACTCCTTTAGGTTGAGTCAGTTTTATAAAGTGTGAGTGTGTGAGAGTGTCTCCTGGCCCGGTCAGCTGGGCCGTGTCCCTGGCCACATCTGACGCGTCTGAACACCGCTCCTCTCACTAGGAGGGACCCGGGCTGGCCCTGTAGTGGAAAAGCACCAATATGGGGACACACGCACCTGGAGCGATGGTTGCTGATTGATTGTTATGTAAATACCTCCTTGAAAAAAGTCAATAAAAAGAAAAACACTATTTATCAAATATATATATTTATCTAGGAATTACCAATAACATGTAAGTTTGATAACATAGGCTACCAAAAAAAACGTTGTACCTAGTTGATCTATGACCAGGCTAGATCACTGATGTGAAATGATCGCAAAGTCCGTCTTTGATTTCGGCGGATCGTAATGTCCCGTAATGTCCGTGACTCCGTGTCGCCTGTCACTTCCCAGAGGAGAGGGTGCGTGTGAAACTTGTCGTGTCTCCGGGCTGTGATCAGTGTTCAGTGTTCAGCCCTTTGTCCGGTCCTCCGGTGACTTCTCCCAAAATGTTGTTTTCAGTTCGATAATCAAACTCCGCAAAATAAGACAATTCCAACACACCCTATTGTCCATATGGAAATAAACACGTTTGATGTGTTTGTGTTGAGCTGTGTTGGTAGAAGTATTTTTTCCCCCATACGAACCAGAAGTTTTTTTTTCTTAAATATATTTTTTTCGGAGAAAAAAAAAATCACGAAAATCTCGAAATCACGATTGGTGGTCGGGAGCAAAATCTGTCTCTGTCTGTCTGTCTGTGTTCAGGCTGCTCCCCACGATACACACCGATCCGTAATTAACAATCACTGACATTACACTAGCATGTACCGTCAAATCGCGTTAAAAGAATTGCCTTTAGTAGAAGAAATTAAAAGTTACGCACATCCACTAGTCACCGGAGATCCCCGCACACACTGCTGTGTGACCGAACGCTGCTGGACTCCGCTGCCCGCAGGCCCCGCCTCCTCTCACAGCCTCGGCCCGCCATTGGTCCTCCCGAGCCGTCAGTCAAAAAGACGAATATGAAAATAATCTACATTATCCCGACACCATTTTTGGGATGTTTTTTCGAGATTTGAATTGACGGCCTATTTCATTCAGAGACGAAACCCAAACACCACCTGTATGAATGCTTCTATCTAAAAAAAAACATCTAAGACATAATTCATGTTTAATTTATGATAGGTTTACATAAAAAACAAACAAAAACAGGTTATTAAAAGTCACAATATTGCTATATTCACACTGTCGATCTCTTTATAATATATAATATGACAACCCTCGGGTACATAAGGTTCAGAGATAGGAAATGTTAGGATATGTATAGCATAGCATAGAGTACAGCACAGTGTTTTATTTGTATAGTATAGTATAGTGGATAGTGTATATAGCCTTTATTTATGTAAACCAGCTCTTTTTCCCTTCTTGTTTTTTGTATTTTTCTCCTAGCACCAGGGGAGCCCCCCCTCCCAAATTTCGTTGTATGGTACCTGTACTATATTAATGACAATAAAGACCTTTCATTCATTCATTCATTCATTTAGTTTCATTCCAACTGGTAGCCTATATGGACATTGGGCCTGGGGCTATTACCTCTACATGAAACCTACCTGTCTGGAGAGATGTTTCATGTTATTCCGATGCAAATGCGCCAACATCTCCCAGCTGAGAGGCAGGAAGCCTGATGTTGATTGGCCTGTTATTTCCTCTGGGATGTTTTTCATGTAAATTACCAGCATGACCAAAGAAGGAAAACAATTACTAAGTGAAATACTATCCTTCGAGGTTGAAGAGGAGAAAGCTGTACTTTTATTTACTTTATAATGATACAGTGTCAACATGTGGGTATATTCCTTGTTTTATAATATATTACCCCTACATTTAAGTTGTGCTATACCCACAAATTACTTGTGCTATTATGATTTATATTCATTTCCTCAGGGTGTGTGAATTGTAGGCTAATGGGCATCCTTCCTTCACATCACACAGAAGGCCTATTAGCATACACTCCTGCAGCACACACTGTTGTTCATATGTTGTTGATTATGTTCACATTCACACGTCAGATATCACTAAAAACTCTTACTCCTTCACAAACTCAAACCTTTAGTTTACTATATGTACCTTGTGAATCTGACCACTAAATCTGGTGAGTATAATGTGGTAATAATCACTCATGTTAAATGTTGTTATTTTGCAAGCAAATACTTTAGCCTAGCCTCGCTAAATGAGGCTGTGAGATTCCAGATTTCGAGATCTTTATTACACGTTGCCAGACCCACTTAAAACCGTACGCACTTACAGAATAACCTACCGTGTGTACACATACACACACACACACACACACACACACACACACACACACAGACAGATATCTGCCCTGCACATCATGCAGTTGGGTTAGGCTGCTGTGTAGTGCAGTGGTGGGAGGTGGACTGGTTGTGCTTTTTGAGTCCAAGGTGGCCCAAAAAAGTCCTGCGCCACGGGTAACTGGGTCAGAGGAATGTGCTTAAATGGGGTCAGTTCTGCCTGGGTCTAATCCACCCCAGTCTGAGGGCCGGAGCACATGATCACATGATCTACGGAGTCAACCTCTCCTGTGGCCTGACTCCCAGGGAAGCTCCATTCATACAACACAGAACAGCAGAAAAACACCATGTAGCCTGGCTATATATATATATAATGTGTGGGGGGGGCGCGGGGTTTACGGCCCACTCTGAAGGCATCATAACGGAGATGAACTTGCTGATGTCACCTAGTTTTCTCCTTTGACTGTCTTGCTACCCTTTCATCTCCACTCTGCTGCCTCTAGTACACAGAAAGGCTGTTGTATACAGTAGGACACAAAGATGTTGGTGTACAGCTGCGTATGTCTCTATGTACCCACCACTCTACATGTCATTATGTACCCACCACTCTACATGTCTCTATGTACACACCACTCTACATGTCTCTATGTACCCACCACTCTACATGTCTCTATGTACCGACCACTCTACATGTCTCTATGTTCCCACCACTCTACATGTCTCTATGTACCAGACCACTCTACATGTCTCTATGTACCGACCACTCTACATGTCTCTATGTACCGACCACTCTACATGTCTCTATGTACCCACCACTCTACATGTCTCTATGTACCCACCACTCTACATGTCTCTATGTACCCACCACTCTACATGTCTCTATGTACCCACCACTCTACATGTCTCTATGTACCGACCACTCTACATGTCTCTATGTACCCACCACTCTACATGTCTCTATGTACACACCACTCTACATGTCTCTATGTACACACCACTCTACATGTCTCTATGTACCCACCACTCTACATGTCTCTATGTACCCACCACTCTACATGTCTCTATGTACCGACCACTCTACATGTCTCTATGTACCCACCACTCTACATGTCTCTATGTACCGACCACTCTACATGTCTCTATGTACCGACCACTCTACATGTCTCTATGTACCGACCACTCTACATGTCTCTATGTACCGACCACTCTACATGTCTCTATGTACCGACCACTCTACATGTCTCTATGTACCGACCACTCTACATGTCTCTATGTACCCACCACTCTACATGTCTCTATGTACCCACCACTCTACATGTCTCTATGTACCGACCACTCTACATGTCTCTATGTACCGACCACTCTACATGTCTCTATGTACCGACCACTCTACATGTCTC
>NC_137693.1:17876394-17896394 GCF_963989245.1 Nansenia antarctica
CTGTCTCTCGGTGTGGTTTATGGTGTGTCTCTCTCTGGGCGCTGGCTCTGCTGGGGGACAGACAGGCAGACTGGCTGAGGGGTGGTGGGGTGGTGGTGGTGGGTGGGGGGTAGGGTGGGTAGGGTGGGGGGTATGGGGGGGCGCCTCACAGCCTCTCCCGGGTGGGGATCCAGATATAAGGCCCCGATTGCTCCTCGATCACCGTCTTCACCTTGTGGTAAACCTCCTCAAAGCTGTCGCCTTCCACCACCGCTAGAGAGAGAGAGGGAGAGAGAGAGAGGGTTGAAACATGTCAAATGGACAGAGAGAAAGGGAGAGTGAGTGAGAGATGAGTTTGTTTGTGGTATACAGTATAAGAACTTTCTTAAACACCATCGAACTAAAAGTCACACCCTCATCACCCTATCATCTACATGCGGACTTCGAGGATAATTAGGAGAAATGCGTTTGTTTTCGTGTTGTGAATGCAGTACATGCATACGTGTGTACTGTCCTCCAGGTCCTACCTGAGAAGCATTCTAGGAAGTCCTGTTCTAGTTTGAGAGCTCGGTCCATGCCCTTCCTGGCCTGCTCCTCTGTCAGACGAGTGTTGATCTCTCTGCATGACACAAACAACAACAACAACAACAACACATCACACTCAATCAACACACAGAGAATGTACAGTACGTTATGGCCATTTTTACTTTGGGCTTTTATTTTGGATGATTTGGGCTTAATGTTTTTAGTTATATTTATATTTCATGATTCATGTTTATTTTATGTTTTGGGTTATTTATGTTATGAATAATGTTTTGTTTTTATGTTTTTGGTTATAGAATTATGAGTGTTTTTAGTGGTAATTGATAGTCAGGTGGTGAGGTGACAGCATAGGCTCAGGTGTGTTTAGGTAGACAGTTAGCTGCACCTGGGTCGATGGAAACAGGTTAGTTGGGGAAAAACATTATTTTGACCACGATCACACTGTTCTTTAATCCCATACCTTACCGTCTGCTTTGTTACTTTTCGTGTCGTTGGATTCATTGGATTACTTTTGATTATGGGCAATATTAAAATAAAAAAAAGTAAATTGTTATACAACAAAAGGACAGTGTGGCGTGCGTTCTTACCCAACTGTTTTCATTGCAAAGATGGAATTGGTGGCTGCAACATACATGTACCGGTATGTAAGTGCATTGTTTGTGAGAGTGTGTTTGTGTACAGTAGGGGTGCAACGGTTCAGTTGGTCCACGGTTCGGTATGAAAGCTGGGTGTTTGGGTCACGGTTTCGGTTCGTGTTTTTGTGCGTAAGGAGAAAAAAAATGCTACAATTTATTTACAAACTGGTTTAAATTACTGGTATAGGAGAAGAAGAAATGAAAGTAAAAATGCACTTTAGCCATGACAACTGTACTAGCTGTAGCCCATATACGACACGCGTGAAGCATTTCTGCGACACGCGTTTCTGTTCACTGTTTTCGTTCCCTCATCGCTGTATTCAATACCAAAACCAGAATGAACGACCCCACAACGCAGATTTGTAGCAATCCGGGGCTTCCTCAAACTGCTGCCAAGTTCTCAACTCCGCTCGCCATGAACAAACATTTGAACAAGAAGCAACTGCGTTCCAGACCAACTCCACCTCCGACTTTGAATGAAACGCAGGATAAACCAAAAACCTCCAGGGTTCACTAGTGTGTTGAACCTCCAGGGTTCACTAGTGTGTTGAACCTCCAGGGTTCACTAGCGTGTTGTAGTGGAAGGTAAACCGAACCGTTCAATATAAAACCCAGAACCGCTGCACCCCTAGTGTGTGTGTGTGTGTGTGTATGTATGCACCCCTAGTGTGTGTGTGTGTGTGTGTGTGTGTATGTATGCACCCCTAGTGTGTGTATGTATGTATGTATGTATGCACCCCTAGTGTGTGTGTGTATGTGTGTGTGAGTGTGTGTATGTGTGTGTGTGTGCGCGCGTGCGTGTGTGTATGTGTGTGTGTGTGTGTGTGTGTGCGTATGTGTGCGTATGTGTGTGTGTGTGTATGTGTGTGTGTGTGTGTGTGTGTGTGTGTGCGTATGTGTGTGTGTGTGTGTGTGTGTGTGTGTACATACAGGACATTCTCCAAGGACTTGGGCCGGACGAAGATAGCGATGGGGTGGAGCTGAGCGGCCTGCAGTCTGCGCACCGCGTTGGCCGACACGTCCAGAATACAGTGTTTACCCTGCTGCTCAGTGGGGGAGGGGGGAGGAGGGTGGGGGGGAGGGAGGAGGGGGAGGAGGAGGGGGAGGAGGAGGGGGAGGAGGAGGAGGGGGAGGAGGGGGAGGAGGAGGAGGAGGAGGGGAGGGGGAGGAGGGGGAGGAGGGGGGAGGAGGAGGAGGAGGAGGAGGGGGAGGAGGGGGGGGGGGAGGAGGAGGAGGAGGGGGGGGAGGAGGAGGAGGGGGAGGAGGAGGAGGAGGAGGGGGAGGAGGGGGAGGAGGGAGGAGGGGGGAGGAGGAGGAGGGGGAGGAGGAGGGGGAGGAGGGGGAGGAGGAGGGGGAGGAGGGGGAGGAGGAGGGGGGAGGGGGGGGAGAAGGAGGGGGAGGAGGGGAGAGGAGGAGGGGGAGGAGGAGGAGGGGGAGGGGGAGGAGTGGGAGGGGGAGGAGGGGGAGGAGGAGGGGGAGGAGGGGAGAGGAGGAGGGGGAGGAGGAGGAGGGGGAGGGGGAGGAGTGGGAGGGGAGGAGGGGGAGGAGGGGGAGGAGGAGGAGGGGGAGGGGGAGGAGTGGGAGGGGGAGGAGGGGGAGGAGGGGGAGGAGGGGGAGGAGGAGGGGGAGGAGGGGGAGGAGGGGGAGGGGGAGGGGGAGGAGGGGGGAGGGGGGAGGGGGGGAGAAGGAGGGGGAGGAGGGGAGAGGAGGAGGGGGAGGAGGGGGGGAGGAGGGGGAGGAGGGGGAGAGTAGGGGAGAGGAGGAGGGGAGGAGGAGGGGGGGGGAGGAGGGGGGAGGAGGAGGAGGAGGGGGAGGAGGGGGAGGAGGGAGGAGGGGGAGGGAGGACGGGGAGGAGGGGGAGGAGGAGGGGGAGGAGGGGGGAGGAGGGAGGGAGGGGGAGGAGGAGGGGGAGAGGAGGGGAGAGGAGGAGGGGGGGAGGAGGGGGAGGAGGAGGGGGAGAGGAGGGGAGAGGAGGAGGGGGAGGAGAGGAGGGGAGAGGAGGAGGGGGAGACGAAGGGAGGAAACGAGAGATACAAGTACAGTATGTTAGGTAGAAGAGCCAGCGGAGTCAAGCATTGTTATCAGGTTGTGATTAAGTTGTTACTAGAAGCCCTCATTTCGGGTGCCTCAGTGGCGTAGCTCACTAAAGCTCATGCCACGTAAATCACAGGGTCCCTGGTTCAATTCCGGGCCATGGATCTAACCTGCATGTCATCCCTTTCTCACCCATCCTTCCTGTCACTCTCTACTGTCTCTATCCTCCTCTCTCTCTCTCTCACCCATCCTTCCTGTCAATCTCTACTGTCTCTATCCTCCTCTCTCTCTCACCCATCCTTCCTGTCAATCTCTACTGTCTCTATCCTCCTCTCTCTCTCTCTCTCTCTCTCTCTCACCCATCCTTCCTGTCAATCTCTACTGTCTCTATCCTCCTCTCTCTCACCCATCCTTCCTTCCACTCTACTGTCTCTATCCTCCTCTCTCTCTCACCCATCCTTCCTGTCAATCTCTACTGTCTCTATCCTCCTCTCTCTCTCACCCATCCTTCCTGTCAATCTCTACTGTCTCTATCCTCCTCTCTCTCTCTCTCACCCATCCTTCCTGTCAGTCTCTACTGTCTCTATCCTCCTCTCTCTCTCTCTCACCCATCCTTCCTGTCAGTCTCTACTGTCTCTATCCTCCTCTCTCTCTCACCCATCCTTCCTGTCTATCTCTACTGTCTCTATCCTCCTCTCTCTCTCTCTCTCTCTCACCCATCCTTCCTGTCAGTCTCTACTGTCTCTATCCTCCTCTCTCTCTCTCACCCATCCTTCCTGTCTATCTCTACTGTCTCTATCCTCCTCTCTCTCTCACCCATCCTTCCTGTCAATCTCTACTGTCTCTATCCTCCTCTCTCTCTCTCTCACCCATCCTTCCTTCCACTCTACTGTCTCTATCCTCCTCTCTCTCTCACCCATCCTTCCTGTCAATCTCTACTGTCTCTATCCTCCTCTCTCTCTCTCTCTCTCACCCATCCTTCCTGTCACTCTCTACTGTCTCTATCCTCCTCTCTCTCTCTCTCTCTCTCTCTCACCCATCCTTCCTGTCAATCTCTACTGTCTCTATCCTCCTCTCTCTCACCCATCCTTCCTGTGAATCTCTACTGTCTCTGTCCCTATAAAGCAGAAATGCCCTAAAAAAACATAATAATATAATAAACATGATCACATGTTTAAAAAGCCCTCCTCTCTCCCTCCCTGGTCTCCCGGGCCTCTCTGGTACCTGCTCCGCCACCTCTCGGACACTCTGGACACTGGTGCCGTACAGGTGGCTGTTGTACTGGCCCGCCTCGATGAAGCGGTGGCTCTGGATGTCCTTCTCCATCTGTTCCCGTGACGACACAAAGTGGTAGTCCCGCCCGTCCACCTCGTACTCGCGCTTGGGCCGTGTGGTGTCTGTGTGGGAGGGGGGGGGGGCGAACCCACCCGTCAGTAAGTAAGTAAAACTTTATTTATATAGCGCCCTTCCCAGCACGAATGCACAGGGTGCTTAATTTTCTTTTATGAAAAGTGAAATTTAAAACATCAATGATTAAAAACAAAAAGGGGACAACATGAACAGTAACAATAAGAAGGCTATTGACTGCAGGCCTGTCTAAACAGATGTGTCTTTAATTGCCGCTTAAAGATGTGTTCTGAAGGAGCGGCTCTCAGGTCAGGGGGGAGGGCGTTCCAGAGTCTCTCAGGTCAGGGGGGAGGGCGTTTCAGAGTCTCTCAGGTCAGGGGGGAGGGCGTTCCAGAGTCTCTCAGGTCAGGGGGGAGGGCGTTCCAGAGTCTCTCAGGTCAGGGGGGAGGGCGTTCCAGAGTCTCTCAGGTCAGGGGGGAGGGCGTTCCAGAGTCTCTCAGGTCAGGGGGGAGGGCGTTCCAGAGTCTCTCAGGTCAGGGGGGAGGGCGTTCCAGAGTCTCTCAGGTCAGGGGGGAGGGCGTTCCAGAGTCTCTCAGGTCAGGGGGGAGGGCGTTCCAGAGTCTCTCAGGTCAGGGGGGAGGGCGTTCCAGAGTCTCAGGTCAGGGGGGAGGGCGTTCCAGAGTCTCAGGTCAGGGGGGAGGGTGTTCCAGAGTCTCTCAGGTCAGGGGGGAGGGCGTTCCAGAGTCTCTCAGGTCAGGGGGGAGGGCGTTCCAGAGTCTCTCAGGTCAGGGGGGAGGGCGTTCCAGAGTCTCTCAGGTCAGGGGGGAGGGCGTTCCAGAGTCTCTCAGGTCAGGGGGGAGGGCGTTCCAGAGTCTCAGGTCAGGGGGGAGGGCGTTCCAGAGTCTTGGGGCCGTCACCTCAAATGCTCTGTCCCCTTTTGTTCGAAGTCTGGTCCTGGGTACGACCAGGAGCTCCAGTCAAATCGAATCGAATGAAAATTGTATTTGTAATAGCGTATTTCTCACCAAATGTGACCCGACGCGCTTCACAAAGAGCAAAGAAGATAAAGCAACAACTAAGATGGACATTTAAAAGGCCAGATTAGAATCAGTAGGGTTTGAGGTTAAACGCTTAAATGTTTCCAGAGTTCTGGACAACCTCAGGCTCTCAGGTAGGGTGTTCCACAGTCTGGGAAGCATATACACTGAACGCTGTCTCTCCATATCTCTTGGTCCTGGCTTCTGGGACCGTCAGGAGTTCAGTGCCAGTGGACCTCAGGGGTCTACCTGGTGTGTATCTTATCTCAGGGGTCTACCTGGTGTGTATCTTATCTCAGGGGTCTACCTGGTGTGTATCTTATCTCAGGGGTCTACCTGGTGTGTATCTTATCTCAGGGGTCTACCTGGTGTGTATCTTATCTCAGGGGTCTACCTGGTGTGTATCTTATCTCAGGGGTCTACCTGGTGTGTATCTTATCTCAGGGGTCTACCTGGTGTGTATCTTATCTCAGGGGTCTACCTGGTGTGTATCTTATCTCAGGGGTCTACCTGGTGTGTATCTTATCTCAGGGGTCTACCTGGTGTGTATCTTACGTCGATTGGCTGACAGCCTTGACTGTGTCACGGAATCGACGTAAAAAAAACAGCGAACGGGTTCGTCTGCGACGGGATACTTACGCGGTACACAAGATCCAAACTTATCAGGGAACTCCGACAGCAGGTCGTCATTCACCCTGTCCTTTATGGGCCCCAGTATTATGATAGGCCTGGCGTAATGGACTACATATCCATGTAGACACAGAGAGAGAGAGGAAGAGAGGAGAGAGGTACAGACAGAGAAGGCAGAGGAAGGGGAGAAATCAGCCACGTAGTGTAAATACAAGTAGAAAACCATGAAGAATCGAAGAACAAAATCATGTGATTGAAGTCCTCTCACCCTCCACTTGTGTGACTGTTTCATAACTGTGTGTGGGGTCGTCTCTCCCTGCAGGCAGCAGACAAACAACCAGTCAGTCAGTCAGTCAGATAGTTACTGACCTCCTCTCATCACAGCCTCATTAAACGTGCTTCTCCTCTTCCGTTTACCTACCTTGAGACCCCAGGCTGTCCCGACTGCGATCCTGCAAACACAGAGAAGACAGATGATGAGCACAGAGAGACAGACAGACAGAGAGACAGAGGGTCAGAGAGGCAGAGAGACAGGGAGACAGAGAGGCAGAGAGACAGAGAGAGAGACAGAGAGAGAGAGACAGAGAGAGAGAGAGAGAGAGACTGAGACAGAGAGACAGGGACAGAGAGACAGAGAGGCAGAGAGACAGAGACAGAGAGACAGAGAGACAGAGAGACAGAGAGGCAGAGAGACAGAGAGTGAGACAGAGAGAGAGAGAGACAGAGAGAGAGACAGAGAGACAGAGAGAGAGAGAGAGAGACACAGAGAGAGAGACAGAGAGACAGAGAGAGAGACAGAGAGAGAGACAGAGAGACAGAGAGAGAGAGAGAGAGAGACAGAGAGACAGTGAGAGAGACAGAGAGACAGAGAGAGAGAGACAGAGAGACAGAGAGACAGAGAGACAGAGAGAGAGAGGACCACTGTTCAAATGGTTGGTAGACGCTCGCTAGGCTAACGTGCTTACCCTCTCTTTGGCGTTCATGCGAGACCACTCTTTCCTTTCTACCCTAAAGGTGTTAGAGAGAGAGAGAGAGAGAGAAAGACAACAGGAGAGAGAGAATGAGAAAGCCTGAAAGGGAAAGATTTGAAGCCAGACAATACAGGATCAATCCTGCCGTCTACACAATTCCCCACGCCAAACCAGGAAAGGGTGTATCTAATAGACTGAATGAATGAATGAATGAATGAATGAATGAATGAATGAATGAATGGTCTTTATTGTCATTGATATAGTACAGGTACCAAACAATGACATTTGGGAGGGGGGGCTCCCCTGGTGCTAGGGAAAAAAACTAAAAACAAGAAGGGAAAAGAGCTGGTTTACATAAATAAAGGCTATGTACACTATCCACTATACTATACTATACTACAAATAAAACACTGTGCTGTACTCGATGCTATGCTATACCTATTCTAACATTTCCTATCTCTGAACCTTATGTACCCGAGGGTTGTCATATTGCACATAGTGTTATTGCACATTCATTTAAAGTGTCGCAGTTTGCAGGTTTGAAATGTTCACAGTTGTGTTTCAGTATTGCACTTGATTTCAATCTAGTAGCTGCCATCAAATTGTCTAGATTGTCCAGGGCCTAGAACCTAGGTCTTTGCTGTGTTCAGGGCCTGAATGGCCCTGGGGTAGAAGCTGAGCTTCAGTCTGTTTGTCCTTGCGAACATGGTCCTGAACCGCCTGTCCGAGGGCAGCCGAGCAAAGTGTTCGTACCCAGGGTGGGATGGGTCTCTGGAGATCTTGGAGGCCTTCCTGAGGCAGCGTGTGTTGTACAGCTCTTCCAGAGAGGGGAGGGGGGCGCCGGTGATCTTCTGGGCCGATCTCACGACTCTGTAGCGCATTCCTCTCTGCGGCTGTGCAGCTGGAGAACCACACGCAGATGCAGTAGGTGAGGATGCTCTCCACTGCGCAGCGGTAGAAGGTCACAAGCATCTCCTGTCCGATGTGGTTTTTCCTGAGGACTCTCAGGAAGTAGAGCCGCTGTTGTGCCTTCTTGATGATGGCTGCTGTGTTGATCTTCCAGGACAGGTCATCCTGTATGTGCACCCCCAGGAATCGGAGGGTTGAGACTCTCTCCACGCTCCCTCCATCGACGAGCAGGGGCTGGACCTCAGATTTTTTCCTCCTGAAGTCCACGATGATTTCCTGGGTCTTTGACTGGTTCAGCAGCAGGTGTTAACCTTGCACAGCTTGCCCAGCTGCTCCACCTCATCCCTGTACGCCGCCTCGTCCCCCCCCGAGATGCAGCCCACCACGGTGGTGTCGTCTGCAAACTTTACGATGGAGTTGCTGGGGTGGACGGGGGTGAAGTCGTAGGTGTAGAGGTTGTAGAGGATGGGGCTTAGCACTAGGGCTGGGTATCGCCACTGATTTCCCAAAACGATTCGATTCCGATTCACAGCTCCCGATTCGATTCGATTCACGATTCGATTCGATTCGATTCCGATTCGATCTAGTTACAATATACATTTTTTGCTTGAATATGAAAGAGATTCTCCGAACTAATGCTATAAATGGTTCAAGGAACCCTATAACATGTAGCATTGTTAAACATATCAATGAATTGACTCCAAAGCAGTTACATGAATGTACTTTTTATTTACATATGACTTTGCTTTTGTCCAGCTCATCTCTATCGTCACATTTTTAAAATCCAAAATGCACCCAGATCTGACTTTAAGCCTGGTGGTGACTTGAGTGTCCCTGCCATCGCCATGTTTTTAGATTTTAGTGTTGAGACCTCACGTTGCGTGAGATATGATAAATTCTTGTAGCGCGAGATCTGTCCACGAGAAAAAAAATAAAAAAAATAAAGAAAGATCGATCTCGGGATTTATGAATCGATAATCGCTCATTTAATGAAGATCGATTCAGAATCGGGAAATCGATTTTTTGAACCCAGCCCTACTTAGCACGCAGCCCTGGGGGGACCCAGTGCTGAGTCTGAGGGCTGTGGAGGTGTGGGAGCCCACCCGCACCCTCTGGGGGCGGTCAGACAGGAAGTCCTTGATCCATGCACATATAGAGTGTGATAGTCCCAGGTCTAGTAGTTTGGTCACTAGCCTGTCTGGAAGGATGGTGTTGAAGGCAGAGCTGAAGTCCACAAAGAGCAGTCTCGCGTAGCTGTTTCCCCTCTCCAGGTGGGATAGAGTGGAGTGGAGAGTCGTCGCGATGGCGTCCTCTGTGGACCTGTGGGCTCTGTAGGCGAACTGGTATGGATCCAGGTTGGGCGGGAGGCGTGTGACTATGTGGGCCCGGACTAGTTTCTCGAAGCACTTCATGATGATTGGTGTGAGTGCCACCGGGCGGTAGTCGTTTAGGCAGCTCACCGTGCTTTTCTTCGGGACTGGGATGATAGTTGAGGTTTTCAGGCAGGGTGGGATGGTGGCCTGGGACAGGGACTGGTTGAAGATGTTGGTGAAAACCCCGGCCAGCTGGTCGGCGCAGTCCCTCAGCACCCGTCCCAGGACGCCATCCGGCCCTGAGGCTTTCCTGGGGTCCACCGCCTTCAGCACGCGTCTCACTTCATGCTCTGTGAGGGTGAGGCTGCTGAGAGCTGGAGAGAGTGGTGTTTGTGGTTACCTCCGTTCGCCCCTCGTCGAACCGGGCGTAGAAGGTGTTCAGCTTTTCCGCCAGCAGGGGGTCGTCCTCTGCGGCTGTGAGCCTGTTGGCTCTGAAGTTTGTCATGTGCTGAACCCCCTGCCACACCCGCCTGGAGCCGTTGCTCAGGAAGCATTCCTCAATCTTCTCTCTGTGGTCTGCCTTGGCCTCCCGGATGCCACGCTTTAGGTTAGCCCTGGTGGTGCTGTACAGCAGTGTGTCCTTCGCTGAGAAGGCGTTGTCCCTCTCCTTGAGCAGTTTTTGGACCTTCCCAGTCATCCATGGCTTCGTGTTGGGGTAGACCCGGACCCGTTTGTCCACGGTGGCTGAGTTGGTGCAGTTCACTATGTATGAGAGAGACGAGCATTTTCACATTCTCATATAACACCCCCTCACAACACACACACACACACACACACACACACACACACACACTCCCACCGAGCCACCCACCCACGGATCCACCCACAGACACACACACACAGACAGACAGACCCTCAGCCAGGTGAGGAGAGGAGGGGGGGTGACAGGTGAGGGGGAGGGGGGGGGGCTGACCTGCGTTTGCTGGGGACAAAGCCCACCTCCTCCGCGTGGCTCTGGGGGCTCACCCTCCGGGCCTGCCACCAGTCTTCGTCGCCACAGTCCAGAACGTGCAGCACGTCCCCGAACCTGAACCCCACCGCCTGGCTCAGGAACCCACAGTCTGCTGTCTTGTCATAGTCAAACAGGGCTCTGACACACACACACACACACACACACACACACACACACGCACACACACACACACACACACACACACACACACACACAGACACACACACACACAGACACACACACACACACACACAGACACACACACACACACACAGACAGACAGACACACACGCACACACGCACACAGACAGACAGACATACACACACACATACACAGGCACGCACGCACAAACACAGACAGACACAGACACACACACACACGCACACACACACGTGAAGGAAAGGAGAAGGGGTGATGGGAGAGGAAGTAGGTACAGTTGGAAACGCCTTTCTTTGATCTCAGGTGTACAGAGTACGTATAGTATAGTATAGTACAGAGTATAATATAGTATAGTAGCGTTATGGTCTTCAGTGACTGCTCGTAATAGAATAGAATGTTCTTGTTTGGTATCTTATTAAAATACAGATATCCCGTGGTAGGAGCCTCTGTGTAAGTTGTGTCTTGAGGTTGTACCACTAGTTGGACAGTATTAACACTAGAACAGCCATGGGTGGTGTCATTAACACTAGAACAGCCATGGGTGGGGTCATTAACACTAGAACAGCCATGGGTGGGGTCATTAACACTAGAACAGCCATGGGTGGGGTCATTAACACTAGAACAGCCATGGGTGGGGTCATTAACACTAGAACAGCCATGGGTGGGGTCATTAAAACTAGAACAGCCATGGGTGGGGTCATTTGACCCTGTGAGTAAACATGTATTTTACATCTTTGCACTCGATAACATTTCAGGACCCTCCTTTCATGACTTTTCCTAAATATGTGCGTTCTACCACCCAGTATCCTTACATTTTCAAAATCAGGATAAGCTAGTATAAAGCTATTCTGCAGTTTTTTCTAATTTACAAGACGGCCAACTAGTGGTCGTTGTGTGTCAATAGCAGCTTTCCATTGTTAAAGAGTATGGTCATTTGACCCCCGAGGCGGGGGCTGTTATAGCAGGTAGAAAGGCCCGGCTGTTCTGGTGTTGTAGTGTACTGATGTAGAAGCCTCTCTTGGGGTTGTAGTGTGGTAGTGTGGTAGTGTTAGGGTTAGTGTTAGGGTTAGGGTTAGGGTTAGTGTTAGGGTTAGGGGGTACCTGATGTAGAAGCCTCTCTTGGGGTTGTAGTGTGGTAGTGGTAGTGTTAGGGTTAGGGTTAGGGTTAGGGCAGGGCTGCCAAGTCTCACGCAATCACCGTGAGACACACGCATTTCAACCAGTTCTCACGCTCTCACGCCGCATCTCTATTTCTCACGGCGAGAAATAACAATTTGTTTTACCGGACTTGAGTTTCGTGGCATCTTTCTGCACGCGCGTTAACTTGCGTCTGCAGTCGAAGCGGCAGGCGAGCGCTGATGGAAGAACCTGTGTTCACGCGAGCTGCAAGAACGTAGCAAGCAGTGTTGCCAGATTGGGCTACTTTTGGTACTGGACGGGTGGATTCGGCAGTTTTTAGACCGGTTGGGCTGGACATTGTCAATTCCGTCTGGCAACCGTGGTAGCAAAATATGTGCATACATTACAACATCGTATCTGGTAGCCTACTGGACTGGGTTGCACCAATATGGCGTAAGTCATTACTAAATGCATTTGTTTCTCTACTGTAACATAACCAGGTACATTAATAATAATTGTTAAAGGAGCATAGTCTACTACTTGCTACTGAGATGCTAACCCGACGGATTGTCCGGTTGACGCGCCGTGCGTCCTAGTTTGATGTGTTGCTGTTGGTTATATAAGATCCGTAGTCGTTGGTTTGCTGCATAATAAACATTTAATTTCATTTATTGTGTTACTATGTGCCATCAATGGCTTAATCACTGGTACAAACAATAACAATAACAAACTTAGCGCCCTTGCGGTCAAACCTATTTGCCCTTCCGGGGTCAACACCTGACGACAACAACAACAAATGTGCTACCTGATATACCTGCCTCAGGTATTGTGACAGCGCCACCCCATGCCCACACAGTGAATTACAACACGTATCACAGGACCATATCTGGCTCCTACAATAGTAATAATAAATAGTAATTGCAATTTACAATACAACAATTGGGGGTCCCTCCAAAAAAAAATGGCCGCGCTACGCGCGCACAAGATCAACCACCAAGGCCTCATTCTGACCCAGGAACTGTATCAGAATGATACTGTATAACATGATAGCCATCTATGAGCAACGCACTGTATATAAGATGATGACCAAGGGTCTTTCTGCTGATGACCAAGGGGCTGAGTCCTGTTGATGGGGCCCAATTTTCTTTTAGAGTCTGTAGGCTACTGTATTTGTTTATTAAGATTTCATAAATATGATATATTGTCAGAATTTTTGTCTTGTTTTATAAAATGTTAATTATTTTCATTTCTTGTGCTGGTTTATTATGAACAACATGTAAAATTGCAGGAAATTAGCACAAATAATTGTGTGGGAGAGAGGGGCCGCTGCCAACAAAACGTGCACAGTTTTGGGTCGCTCCACCGCCAAAAAATCTCACTCCAAACTTTTGGTGAAACTTGGCAGCCCTGGTTAGGGTGTGGTAGTGTTAGGGTTAGGGTGTGGTAGTGTTAGGGTTAGGGTTAGGGTGTGGTAGTGTTAGGGTTAGGGTTAGGGTTAGGGTGTGGTAGTGTTTGGGTTAGGGTTAGGGTGTGGTAGTGTTAGGGTTAGGGTTAGGGTGTGGTAGTGTTAGTGTTAGTGTTAGGGTTAGGGTTAGTGTTAGGGTGTGGTAGTGTTAGGGTTAGTGTTAGGGTTAGGGTTAGGGTTAGGGGGTACCTGATGTAGAAGCCTCTCTTGGGGTTAGTGTTAGGGTTAGGGGGTACCTGATGTAGAAGCCTCTCTTGGGGTGGTAGTGTTAGGGTCAGGGTTAGGGTGTGTTAGTGTTAGGGTTAGGGTTAGGGGGTACCGTATGTAGAAGCCTCTCTTGGGGTGGTAGTGTTAGGGTTAGTGTTAGGGTTAGGGTTAGGGTGTGGTAGTGTTAGGGTTAGTGTTAGGGTTAGGGTGTTAGGGTTAGGGGGTACCTGATGTAGAAGCCTCTCTTGGGGTGGTAGTGTTAGTGTTAGGGTTAGGGTTAGGGTTAGGGTGTGGTAGTGTTAGGGTTAGTGTTAGGGTTAGGGTGTTAGGGTTAGGGGGTACCTGATGTAGAAGCCTCTCTTGGGGTGGTAGTGTTAGTGTTAGGGTCAGGGTTAGGGTGTGTTAGTGTTAGGGTTAGGGTTAGGGGGTACCGTATGTAGAAGCCTCTCTTGGGGTGGTAGTGTTAGGGTTAGTGTTAGGGTTAGGGTTAGGGTGTGGTAGTGTTAGGGTTAGTGTTAGGGTTAGGGTTAGGGGGTACCTGATGTAGAAGCCTCTCTTGGGGTTAGGGTTAGGGTTAGGGTTAGGGTTAGGGTTAGGGTTAGGGTACCTGATGTAGAAGCTAGGGATGTTACGCTCGACGCAGTAGTCACGACACGGCGTCTATCTTCCGACGCAATGTGCGTCGATCAGGGTTTCCGTTAGAAAAATGTGGCGCCGGTCAACGTGTCTGGGAAGATTTCAATTTACCGGACAAACGTGAGATATTCCGGTCAGCATATTAAAATATAATATAGCTGTTTGTCGCGGTGATTACTGTTGTGTAGCCTATATATGCCGTTTAATGTCTATTTCTCATCCGATACGATTAGATGCGAACTATATAATAAATATAATAATAGGCTTTCATGATTCGCATGCGCGCTATGCCATATGTCCAGCGCTGAACGCGCCACACTGGGAACTTAACAGACTGCATCGATCAATGAACGGACTCCACATTACGTTAACTGAAGTCTGTTAAACTGTTTGGGATTAATGTGAGTTTTCTATTTTCTCTTTCCAGTTTTACCCTTTTTTATCAATAAAACAACGTCATTTCTATAACCAGGTCTCGCTGGTTGGGAAGGCATTTAGTTTAGCTGCCTGTCAAATCATACTTAATCGGACTCGGGAGTATGACAATGAGGAGAACATAACTGTTTATTGAGAAACAATTGATAGGCAGGCTGGGATACGTATATAAAGAAATACCACAATGTCTAGATTTATAACATTTTATTGAAAAGTGCAACATTCTCATATTCGTTGCTCCTCTCGTGAATCCGTTATTCCTCCCCGATTTTTTGCACGGTGAGCAGAACATTTTTCCTTCCCCATCTAGGCAGGCTATTACCGCTGTTTCGCGGAGTCATCATCATGCCGGCGTCAAATCATATAATAATAAAATAAATATATAGCCTGTAGTATATTGCTATGTTTAGCATCGATCTGGGATTGATTGCTATTGCCTCCGTAGCATTACATCTTGACAATGTTATCATCGATCGACTAGTGTGGTCTAGTTGTCGTTGGGCTGCTGAATAAAGATGCTCGTTGAACGTTGCTCCAGAGATCCAAGTATTATTATTATAAAGTGTATCTTGTAAGTTAGAGAACAACAAGACACAACATAGCCTATATATTCGTATTTTTTAATATAGAAGGAATCAGAATGTGACAATTAAACTTTAGCGAATTGTATTCAAATTGTGCTTAGAGGGAATTATTTTCACCGGACATTATGACCGAAGAGGTTTAAATATGTCGGACTTCAACATATTTTACCGGACAAAGACCGGTAATTACCGGTTAACGGAAACCCTGGCGTCGATACAAATGTATCGATGCTTGTGTCAAATTGGCAAAAACCACGTGACTACTCGAAGAAAGATTCGTACGTCACACGAGCACATCTGACGCGTGTGTCAATCATTCCGCAGACGAGGCAGTGTTCCAAGTTTGGTACTGCATAAAATGACCATGACCATGACCTGACCAGCAGATGGCAGTATAGAACTGCTGTACCACGACCTGACCAGCAGATGGCAGTATGGAGTTGCTGTATCGACTGCATCGATAGATCGACACTTTTTCCGACACAATTGTGTCGAACGTGTCAATTGCGTCGAAAGCTTCGTTTCCCCCATCACTAGTAGAAGCCTCTCTTGGGGTTAGTGTTAGGGTTAGGGTTAGGGGGTACCTGATGTAGAAGCCTCTCTTGGGGTTGTAGTGTGGTAGTGTTAGGGTTAGGGTTAGGGTTAGGGTGTGGTAGTGTTAGGATTAGGGTTAGGGTTAGGGTTAGGGTTAGGGTTAGGGTGTGGTAGTGTTAGGATTAGGGTCAGGGTTAGTGTTAGGGTTAGGGGGTACCTGATGTAGAAGCCTCTCTTGGGGTTGTAGTGTGGTAGTGTTAGGGTTAGGGTTAGGGTTAGTGTTAGGGTTAGGGTTAGGGTGTGGTAGTGTTAGTGTTAGTGTTAGAGTTAGTGTTAGGGTTAGGGGGTACCTGATGTAGAAGCCTCTCTTGGGGTTGGTCCTCAGCGTGGCGTTGGACCCCAGGCTGCTGCTCATCAGCTGCTCCCGCAGGTCGTGGATCTTCGCCTCGAATCGACTGTACTCTGATACACACACACACACACACACACACACACACACACATACACACATACACACACACACACACACACACACACACACATACACACACACACACACACACACACACATACACACACACACACACACACACACACACACACACATACACACACACACACACACACACACACACATACACACATACACACACACACACACACACACATACACACATACACACACACACACACACACACACACACATACACACACACATACACACAGAGAGACATTAACATGTATCTGGAAGTGTTTCTACCACTAGGATACGGTGGTGTTAAAGTTAAGGTTAGGGAGACATTAACATAGTATCTGGGAGTATTCTACAGTTAGGATACGGTAGGGTCAGGGTTAGGGTTAGGGTTAGGGTTAGGCATACCCCCTCCCGGAACCTGCAGTCCTCAGACATGGGACTGCTGTCCACCCCCTGCACCAACCTACGGACCTTTGGGGACAGAGCCTTCAGCGTGGCTGCACCTACCCTCTGGAACTCCCTCCCCATAGTGATCCGCAACGCCCCCCCCCCCCCCCCCTACCCTGGACATCTTCAAATTAGCCCTCAAAACACATCTGTTCTCCAAGGCCTTTGCCCCCTAGTCAATGTTTCAGTTTTTGCTTTGTTTGCGTCCTTGGGTTTTTGAAAGGCGCTATATAAATTAAAGTTATTATTATTATTATTATTAGGGTTAGGGAGGTCTTACCCTCTGGTCTGTACTGGGCGATGATGGTGACGGTCTGGCCGGCGTTCTTCAGTGCGGCGGCGGCCTGCTCGTGTGTGGCGATGCGCAAGTCCACCCCGTTCACCTGATAAGGGCGCAGAACATCAACACCTGGACCAGAACATCAACACCTGGACCAGAACATCAACACCTGGACCAGAACATCAACACCGTGTGAGAGAGAGTGTGTGAGAGTGTGTGTGAGAGTGTGAGAGTGTGTGAGAGTGTGTGAGAGAGTGTGAGAGAGTGTGAGAGTGTGTGAGAGTGTGTGAGAGTGTGTGAGAGTGTGTGAGAGAGTGTGAGAGAGTCTGTGAGAGTGTGTGAGAGTGTGTGAGAGAGTGTGAGAGAGTCTGTGAGAGTGTGTGAGAGTGTGTGAGAGAGTGTGTGAGAGAGTGTGAGAGTGTGTGAGAGTGCGTGAGAGTGCGTGAGAGTGTGTGAGAGTGTGAGAGAGTGTGTGAGAGTGTGTGAGAGAGTGTGAGAGAGTCTGTGAGAGTGTGTGAGAGTGTGCGAGAGAGTGTGTGAGAGTGTGTGAGAGTGTGTGAGAGAGTGTGTGAGAGTGTGTGAGAGAGTGTGAGAGAGTCTGTGAGAGTGTGTGAGAGTGTGTGAGAGAGTGTGTGAGAGTGTGTGAGAGTGTGTGAGAGTGTGTGAGAGAGCGTGTGAGAGTGTGTGAGAGAGTGTGAGAGAGTGTGTGAGAGTGTGAGAGAGTCTGTGAGAGTGTGTGAGAGTGTGTGAGAGAGTGTGAGAGAGTGTGTGAGAGTGTGTGAGAGTGCGTGAGAGTGCGTGAGAGTGCGTGAGAGTGTGTGAGAGTGCGTGAGAGTGTGTGAGAGTGTGTGTGAGAGTGTGTGAGAGCGTGTGAGAGCGTGTGAGAGCGTGTGAGAGAGTGTGAGAGTGCGTGAGAGAGTGTGAGAGTGTGTGAGAGTGTGTGAGAGTGTGTGAGAGTGTATGAGAGCGTGTGAGAGTGTGTGAGAGCGTGTGAGAGTGCGTGAGAGTGTGTGAGAGAGTGTGAGAGTGTGTGAGAGTGTGTGAGAGAGTGTGAGAGCGTGTGAGAGTGTGTGTGAGAGTGTGAGAGTGTGTGAGAGTGTGTGAGAGAGTGTGAGAGAGTGTGAGAGTGTGTGAGAGTGTGTGAGAGTGTGTGAGAGTGTGTGAGAGAGCGTGTGAGAGTGTGTGAGAGAGTGTGAGAGTGTGTGAGAGTGTGTGTGAGAGTGTGTGAGAGTGTGAGAGAGTGTGAGAGAGTCTGTGAGAGTGTGTGAGAGTGTGTGAGAGAGTGTGAGAGTGTGTGAGAGTGTGTGTGAGAGTGTGTGAGAGTGTGTGAGAGTGCGTGAGAGTGTGTGAGAGTGTGTGAGAGAGTGTGAGAGAGTGTGAGAGTGTGTGAGAGTGTGTGAGAGAGTGTGAGTGTGTGTGAGTGTGTGTGAGAGAGTGCGTGAGAGTGCGTGAGAGTGCGTGAGAGTGTGAGAGAGTGTGAGTGTGTGTGAGAGAGTGCGTGAGAGTGCGTGAGAGTGTGAGAGAGTGCGTGAGAGTGTGAGAGAGTGCGTGAGAGTGTGAGAGAGTGTGTGAGAGTGTGAGAGAGTGTGTGAGAGAGTGTGAGAGAGTGTGAGAGAGTGTGTGAGAGTGTGTGAGAGTGCGTGAGAGTGTGTGAGAGTGTGAGAGAGTGTGTGAGAGTGTGTGAGAGTGCGTGAGAGTGTGTGAGAGTGTGAGAGAGTGTGTGAGAGTGTGTGAGAGTGTGTGAGAGAGTGTGTGAGAGTGTGTGAGAGCGTGTGAGAGCGTGTGAGAGTGTGTGAGAGTGTGTGAGAGTGTATGAGAGCGTGTGAGAGTGTGTGAGAGTGTGTGAGAGAGTGTGAGAGTGTGTGAGAGTGTGTGTGAGAGTGTGTGAGAGTGTGTGAGAGTGTGTGAGAGAGTGTGAGAGTGTGTGAGAGTGTGTGAGAGTGTGTGAGAGTGTGAGAGTGTGTGAGAGTGTGTGAGAGTGTGTGAGAGAGTGTGAGAGTGTGTGAGAGTGTGTGAGAGTGCGTGAGAGTGTGTGAGAGCGCGTGAGAGCGCGTGAGAGTGTGTGAGAGTGTGTGAGAGAGTGTGAGAGTGTGTGAGAGTGTGTGAGAGAGTGTGAGAGTGTGTGAGAGTGTGTGAGAGTGTGTGAGAGTGTGTGAGAGCGCGTGAGAGCGCGTGAGAGTGTGTGAGAGTGTGTGAGAGAGTGTGAGAGCGCGTGAGAGCGCGTGAGAGCGCGTGAGAGTGTGTGAGAGTGTGTGAGAGAGTGTGAGAGCGCGTGAGAGCGCGTGAGAGCGCGTGAGAGTGTGTGAGAGTGTGTGAGAGAGTGTGAGAGTGTATGAGAGCGTGTGAGAGTGCGTGAGAGTGTGTGAGAGAGTGTGAGAGAGTGTGAGAGTGTGTGAGAGTGTGTGAGAGAGTGTGTCTTACGCTGAGGATCTGGTCTCCCTTGCGCAGCTCTCCGCTGAGGTCCGCGGGCCCGCCGGCGAGGATGAAGGAGATGAAGATGCCCTCCCCGTCCTCTCCTCCCACGATGTTGAAGCCCAGCCCGGTGCTGCCTCGGTGGATCAACACCCTCCTGGGATCCCTGAAGGAGAGAGAGAGAGAGGGGGGGGAGAGGGGGAGGAGGAGAGAGAGAATGAGAGGCAGAAAGAGGGAGAGAGAGAGAGAGAAGGAGAGGCAGAAAGGAGGAGAGAAGGAGGAGAAGGAGAGACAGAAAGGAGGAGAGAAGGAGGAGGAGGAGAGGCAGAAAGGAGGAGAGAGAGAGAAGGAGAGGGAGAAAGGAGGAGAGAGAGAAGGAGAGGCAGAAAGAGGGAGAGAGAGAGAGAGAGAATGAGGCAGAAAGGAAGAGAGAGAGAGAGAAGGAGAGGCAGAAAGGAGGAGAGAGAGAGAGAAGGAGAGGGAGAAAGGAGGAGAGAAGGAGGAGAAGGAGAGGCAGAAAGGAGGAAACAGACAGAGAGGAGAAATAGCGAGTTAGCATGTTAGCATGTCTGCTATGAGTCACAGAGTCGGCCTTCGTCACCACAAGCTTTGTTGCTCACCGGGGAAGGTCTTCATCTCCCATCATGCCGTGCAGCACCGGTGAGAAGCGGCTGGGGGAGGTGGGAGTGAGGGCTTGTGGGTAATCCGATCCAAGGTAGGTGGGGTGACCGCCTATATCTGTGTCCATATGTGGGGAGTATGCTGGAGGAACAGGAGACATAAACGTCATCAACCACAGCGAACACACACACACACACACACACTAGGGATGGAC
>NC_137693.1:17901394-17913894 GCF_963989245.1 Nansenia antarctica
AGGGAGCGTGGAGAGAGTCTTAACCCTCCGATTCCTGGGGGTGCACATACAGTATGACCTGTCCTGGAAGACCAACACAGCAGCCATCATCAAGAAGGCACAACAGCGGCTCTACTTCCTGAGAGTCCTCAGGAAATACCACCTCAAACAGGAGCTGCTTGTGACCTTCTACCGCTGCACAGTGGAGAGCATCCTCACCTACTGCATCTGCGTGTGGTTCTCCAGCTGCACAGCCGCAGAGAGGAAAGCGCTACAGAGACTCGTGAGATCGGCCCAGAAGATCATCGGCGCCCCCCTCCCCTCTCTGGAAGAGCTGTACAACACACGCTGCCTCAGGAAGGCCTCCAAGATCTCCAGAGACCCATCCCACCCTGGGAACGAACACTTTGTTCGGCTGCCCTCGGGCAGGCGGTTCAGGACCATGTCCGCAAGGACAAATAGACTGAAGCTCAGCTTCTACCCCAGGGCCATTCAGGCCCTGAACACAGCAAAGACCTAGGTTCTAGGCCCTGGACAATCTAGACAATTTGATGGCAGCTACTAGATTGTAATCAAGTGCAATACTGAAACACAACTGTGAACATTTCAAACCTGCAAACTGCGACACTTTAAATGAATGTGCAATAATACTATGTGCAATATGACAACCCTCGGGTACATAAGGTTCAGAGATAGGAAATGTTAGGATATTTATAGTATAGCATAGAGTACAGCATAGTGTTTTATTTGTATAGTATAGTGGATAGTGTATATAGCCTTTATTTATGTAAACCAGCTCTTTTCCCTTCTTGTTTTAGTATTTTTTTCCTAGCACCAGGGGAGCCCCCCCTCCCAAATTTTGTTGTATGGTACCTGTACTATATCAATGACAATAAAGACCATTCATTCATCATTCATTCATTCATTCATTCATTCAACCCTAACCCTAACCCTAACCCTAACCCTAACCCTCCTCCTACCTTTAGGCCCTTTAATCAGTTTGATCTCGGTGAGTTTCTCGGCGGCCGGCTTCCTGCGGAGGACGTAGAGACGCACGATGGCCCCCGCCTCCTTCAGCGCCTCCACGGCCAGGCTGTGGGTCACCTCCCGCACGTCCACGTCGTTCACAAACAGGATACTGTCGTTCACACTGAGGGAGGGAGAGAGGGGAGGGCGGGGGAGGAGAAGGAGAGGCAGAAAGGAGGAGAGAAGGAGGAGAAGGAGGAGAGAAGGAGGAGAAGGAGAGGCAGAAAGGAGGAGAGAAGGAGGAGAAGGAGAGGCAGAAAGGAGGAGAGAAGGAGGAGAAGGAGAGGCAGAAAGGAGGAGAGAAGGAGGAGAAGGAGAGGGAGAAAGGAGGAGAGAAGGAGGAGAAGGAGAGGCAGAAAGGAGGAGAGAGAGAGAGAAGGAGAGGCAGAAAGGAGGAGAGAAGGAGGAGAAGGATGAGAGAAGGAGGAGAAGGAGAGGGAGAAAGGAGGAGAGAAGGAGGAGAAGGAGAGGCAGAAAGGAGGAGGGAGGGTGGAGAGAGAGAGATTGTCAAATAGATTGAGAGGATTCGTTATGGGTGTTGCGTGATGGCATCTGGAACAACACTACTAACAGGTATTCCTGTATAACAGACATTTTCGATTCGACTCTGAGCTTTTTTCTCTCCTTCCCCTATCCTGGGTCGTTAGACCCCCCCCCCTCCCCCCTGTGCCCCATCGTCTCTGCTGCCTCAGCGAGCGTCCGCTCTCCTGTCCTGTACCATGTGACATAACAGGCTCCAGCTGGGCAGGACGTTTAGTCCGTCAGCAGAGCCAGAGAGGCGCGGTACAGAGCCCTGGGCTCAGTGTCTGCTCCACTTACAGCCCCACAGAGGAGGGTGTATACAACACACAGAGGAGGGTGTAGACAGCAGACAGAGGAGGTGTAGACAGCACACAGAGGAGGGTGTAGACAGCAGACAGAGGAGGGTGTAGACAGCACACAGAGGAGGGTGTATACAGCACACAGAGGAGGGTGTATACAGCAGACAAGGTTTTTGAAGCGCCATAATGTGAGTCCCATTTTTCTTTTTAAAGCCCTGGCGTTCCTATTTATTCAGACCCTGACATTTTTATGACCTCGTCCACTACTTCATATGCTCTTAATGTCTCGTTACGACACCCTTTTTTTTGCATAATTACCCCCATAAAAGCACTACTTTTCAAATGGCCTTTTCGCTTGATTCGCGGACCACGATTAACATATCCCCCGTCCGTTTCTAAATATCAAATCGCATTTCAGCAGCTGTTAGAATCTGTCTCCGACTCCATCGAAATTGTGGAGAGAGAGAGGCGGGTGCCCCCGAGAAAAAGAATGAAAAGTGTGATTTGGGCTGAGGCAGCTTAAGACTTCAGGGAAAGGTAGGACCTGAAATATGAATTTCCTTTGATAACCTATAGAATCCCAAATGTGCCCTTTAAATGTCATGAGAAACTCCTCCAGTGATCCACATGGCTCAGATGGAGAGAGTGTGGGAGCTGCTGACCCCTAGGCTAGGGACTGGAGCCTGGGACAGACAGTCCTCCTGTCCCCTAACCCTAACCCTAACCCTAGGCTAGGGACTGTCCCCTAACCCTAGGCTAGGGACTGGAGCGTGGGACAGACAGTCCTGTCCCCTAACCCTAACCCTAGGCTAGGGACTGTCCCCTAACCCTAACCCTAGGCTTAGGGATGCTCCGATTTATCGGCCACCCATTTAAATCGGCCGATTTCACTCCAAATGACTCGATCGGTGATCGGCAAAAATGGCCGATCGCAAAAACCGATTTTTTTTTTTCTTCTTTTTTTTTTTTCCTGGGGAAGACAGATAACTGAACAGAAAACATAGGAGGACGTAACAGTATGTAAACCATGAAGGCCACGTTTATGATGTCTTTTATACAGCCATATCGACTGACTTGGGCTTCAGGCCCTAACTGGGTGATAGGCCAGACCTTTACTATGCCATAAAAATGGGTCTGCGTTTGCTTGGTGCCTAATGGATCAAAACTTTTGTCTAAAAAGTAAAAAATATGTAGGCTATCCAGTCAGTAGGCCTACAGTTATGTATTATTTTAAAAAATCGGTATCGGTATCAGTATCGGTTGATCTTGAGGAAAAAAATCGGTGATCGGTATCGGCCCCAAAAATCCAGATCGGAGCATCCCTACCTAGGCTAGGGACTGTCCCCTAACCCTAGGCTAGGGACTGGAGCGTGGGACAGACAGTCCTGTCCCCTAACGCTAACCCTAACCCTAGGCTAGGGACTGGAGCGTGGGACAGACAGTCCTGTCCCCTAACGCTAACCCTAACCCTAGGCTAGGGACTGTCCCCTAACCCTAACCCTAGGCTAGGGACTGTCCCCTAACCCTAACCCTAGGCTAGGGACTGGAGCCTGGGACAGACAGTCCTCCTGTCCCCTAACCCTAACCCTAACCCTAGGCTAGGGACTGGAGCCTGGGACAGACAGTTCTCCTGTCCCCTGTGCTCTACCCTCTGCTGCCTGGGTGGGCTCAGTGGTGAGCAGCATCTGTGTGTCTGACTGGGCAGGTGAGAGGAGGGGACAGGCAGGGGGAGAGGAGGGGAGTTGGGGACAGGCAGGGGGACAGGAGGGGAGTTGGGGACAGGCAGGGGGAGAGGGGGGGAGTTGGGGACAGACAGGGGGAGAGTAGGGGAGTTGGGGACAGGCAGGGGGAGAGGAGGGGAGTTGGGGACAGACAGGGGGAGAGGAGGGGAGTTGGGGACAGGCAGGGGGAGAGGGGGGGAGTTGGGGACAGACAGGGGGAGAGGAGGGGAGTTGGGGACAGGCAGGGGGAGAGGGGGGGAGTTGGGGACAGACAGGGGGAGAGGAGGGGAGTTGGGGACAGGCAGGGGGAGAGGGGGGGAGTTGGGGACAGGCAGGGGGAGAGGGGGGGAGTTGGGGACAGGCAGGGGGAGAGGAGGGGAGTTGGGGACAGGCAGGGGGAGAGGAGGGGAGTTGGGGACAGGCAGGGGGAGAGGAGGGGAGTTGGGGACAGACAGGGGGAGAGGAGGGGAGTTGGGGACAGACAGGGGGAGAGGAGGGGAGTTGGGGACAGGCAGGGGGAGAGGAGGGGAGTTGGGGACAGACAGGGGGAGAGGGGGGGAGTTGGGGACAGGCAGGGGGAGAGGAGGGGAGTTGGGGACAGACAGGGGGAGAGGGGGGGAGTTGGGGACAGACAGGGGGAGAGGAGGGGAGTTGGGGAGAGGCAGAGGGAGAGGAGGGGAGTTGGGGACAGGCAGGGGGAGAGGAGGGGAGTTGGGGACAGGCAGGGGGAGAGGAGGGGAGTTGGGGACAGGCAGGGGGAGAGGGGGGGAGTTGGGGACAGGCAGGGGGAGAGGAGGGGAGTTGGGGACAGGCAGGGGGAGAGGAGGGGAGTTGGGGACAGACAGGGGGAGAGGAGGGGAGTTGGGGACAGACAGGGGGAGAGGGGGGGAGTTGGGGACAGGCAGAGGGAGAGGAGGGGAGTTGGGGACAGGCAGGGGGAGAGGGGGGGAGTTGGGGACAGACAGGGGGAGAGGAGGGGAGTTGGGGACAGGCAGGGGGAGAGGGGGGGAGTTGGGGACAGGCAGGGGGAGAGGAGGGGAGTTGGGGACAGGCAGGGGGAGAGGAGGGGAGTTGGGGACAGGCAGGGGGAGAGGAGGGGAGTTGGGGACAGACAGGGGGAGAGGGGGGGAGTTGGGGAGAGGCAGAGGGAGAGGAGGGGAGTTGGGGACAGGCAGGGGGAGAGGAAGGGAGTTGGGGAGAGGCAGAGGGAGAGGAGGGGAGTTGGGGACAGGCAGGGGGAGAGGAGGGGAGTTGGGGACAGACAGGGGGAGAGGGGGGGAGTTGGGGACAGGCAGAGGGAGAGGAGGGGAGTTGGGGACAGGCAGGGGGAGAGGAGGGGAGTTGGGGACAGACAGGGGGAGAGGAGGGGAGTTGGGGACAGACAGGGGGAGAGGAGGGGAGTTGGGGACAGACAGGGGGAGAGGAGGGGAGTTGGGGACAGACAGGGGGAGAGGAGGGGAGTTGGGGACAGACAGGGGGAGAGGGGGGGAGTTGGGGACAGACAGGGGGAGAGGAGGGGAGTTGGGGACAGACAGGGGGAGAGGGGGGGAGTTGGGGACAGGCAGGGGGAGAGGAGGGGAGTTGGGGACAGGCAGGGGGAGAGGAGGGGAGTTGGGGACAGACAGGGGGAGAGGGGGGGAGTTGGGGACAGACAGGGGGAGAGGGGGGGAGTTGGGGACAGGCAGGGGGAGAGGGGGGGAGTTGGGGACAGACAGGGAGAGAGGGGGGGAGTTGGGGACAGACAGGGGGAGAGGAGGGGAGTTGGGGACAGACAGGGGGAGAGGGGGGGAGTTGGGGACAGACAGGGAGAGAGGGGGGGAGTTGGGGACAGACAGGGGGAGAGGAGGGGAGTTGGGGACAGACAGGGGGAGAGGGGGGGAGTTGGGGACAGGCAGGGGGAGAGGAGGGGAGTTGGGGACAGGCAGGGAGAGAGGGGGGGAGTTGGGGACAGACAGGGGGAGAGGAGGGGAGTTGGGGACAGACAGGGGGAGAGGAGGGGAGTTGGGGACAGACAGGGGGAGAGGGGGGGAGTTGGGGACAGGCAGGGGGAGAGGAGGGGAGGTGGGGACAGGCAGGGGGAGAGGAGGGGAGTTGGGGACAGGCAGGGGGAGAGGGGGGGAGTTGGGGACAGGCAGGGGGAGAGGAGGGGAGTTGGGGACAGGCAGGGGGAGAGGGGGGGAGTTGGGGACAGGCAGGGGGAGAGGGGGGGAGTTGGGGACAGGCAGGGGGAGAGGAGGGGAGTTGGGGACAGGCAGGGGGAGAGGGGGGGAGTTGGGGACAGGCAGGGGGAGAGGGGGGGAGTTGGGGACAGACAGGGGGAGAGGAGGGGAGTTGGGGACAGACAGGGGGAGAGGAGGGGAGTTGGGGACAAGCAGGGGGAGAGGGGGGGAGTTGGGGACAGGCAGGGGGAGAGGAGGGGAGTTGGGGACAGGCAGGGGGAGAGGGGGGGAGTTGGGGACAGACAGGGGGAGAGGGGGGGAGTTGGGGACAGACAGGGGGAGAGGGGGGGAGTTGGGGACAGGCAGGGGGAGAGGAGGGGAGTTGGGGAGAGGCAGGGGGAGAGGAGGGGAGAGGGGGACAGGCAGGGGGAGAGGAGGGGAGTTGGGGACAGGCAGAGGGAGAGGAGGGGAGTTGGGGACAGACAGGGGGAGAGGGGGGGAGTTGGGGACAGACAGGGGGAGAGGGGGGGAGTTGGGGACAGGCAGGGGGAGAGGAGGGGAGTTGGGGACAGACAGGGGGAGAGGAGGGGAGTTGGGGACAGGCAGGGAGAGAGGGGGGGAGTTGGGGACAGGCAGAGGGAGAGGAGGGGAGTTGGGGACAGACAGGGGGAGAGGAGGGGAGTTGGGGACAGGCAGGGAGAGAGGGGGGGAGTTGGGGACAGGCAGAGGGAGAGGAGGGGAGTTGGGGACAGACAGGGGGAGAGGGGGGGAGTTGGGGACAGGCAGGGGGAGAGGAGGGGAGTTGGGGACAGACAGGGAGAGGAGGGGAGTTGGGGACAAGGCCACTGAGTGACACGACTCTGCCGGAGCCCCAGCTGGCGAAGACAAGAGGATATATCGCTAGTGTAGCCATGGGTCGTTGATGTGTGTGTGTGTGTGTGTGTGTGTGTGTGTGTGTGTGTTAGCATAACGTGTGCATGAGTCTGATAGCGTGTGTTGGTGTGTATACAACTGGAACTCAATTGTATGTGAGCAGAGAGGGGGGGGGGATGCATGGGGGATGGTCAGCAGTGGGGGATTGACAACTTGATGGGTATTTCTTTCTATTAGAGGAATTGGGATAGAGAGAAGGATGGGTGTGAAGGAGGAGAGAGAAGGATGAGAGAGAAGGATGAGTGTGAAGGAAGAGTGTGAAGGATGAGTGTGAAGGATGAGAGAGAAGGATGAGTGTGAAGGATGAGTGTGAAGGAAGAGTGTGAAGGATGAGTGTGAAGGATGAGAGAGAAGGATGAGAGAGAAGGAGGAGAGAGAAGGAGGAGAGAGAAGGAGGAGAGTGAAGGATGAGAGTGAAGGATGAGAGAGAAGGATGAGAGTGAAGGATGAGTGTGAAGGATGAGAGTGAAGGATGAGAGTGAAGGATGAGAGAGAAGGATGAGAGAGAAGGAGGAGAGAGAAGGATGAGTGTGAAGGAGGAGAGAGAAGGATGAGTGTGAAGGATGAGAGAGAAGGATGAGTGTGAAGGATGAGAGAGAAGGATGAGAGAGAAGGATGAGAGAGAAGGAGGAGAGAGAAGGATGAGTGTGAAGGAGGAGAGAGAAGGATGAGTGTGAAGGATGAGAGAGAAGGATGAGAGAGAAGGAGGAGAGAGAAGGATGAGAGAGAAGGAGGAGAGAGAAGGATGAGAGAGAAGGATGAGAGAGAAGGATGAGAGAGAAGGATGAGAGAGAAGGATGAGTGTGAAGGATGAGTGTGAAGAATGAGAGTGAAGGATGAGTGTGAAGGATCTTTACCTCAGCCGTCCGTCCTGGGCGGCAGCTCCTCCTGGGATGAGCTTGGTGATGAAGATACTGGGGTCGTCGCCCACATGGGGGTTGTCGGTCCCCCCCGCTATACTGAAGCCCAGGCCTGAGTTCCCCTGGACACACACACGACACAACACAGAGACCGTCAGTCACACTACCTCTTATTCACACAGTATCAGTCATGAGGCTGACAGCATAGGATCTACCAATACTGCCATGTCTATGTCGCTGTGGCACAATTATTAGGTTAGCCCGAACTTAAAGGTACAATCTGTAATTAAACCTGGGGGCTGTTCCACGAACGTTGGATTAGTATATTCACGATTAAAAGGAAAGCCTCGTTCAGGCAACTCTCGATTGGGATTCAAGCCTCATGTGATTCCTCGAATGAGAATCAGGCGTGTGTCATCAATGTTCTAGAATCAGCCTTTGTCATCAGTGTTCTAGAATCAGCCTTGTGTCATCAGTGTTCTAGAATCAGCCTTGTGTCATCAGTGTTCTAGAATCAGCCTTATGTCATCAATGTTCTAGAATCAGCCTTATGTCATCAATGTTCTAGAGTCAGCCTTGTGTCATCAATGTTCTTGAATCAGCCTTGTGTCATCAATGTTCTAGAATCAGCCTTGTGTCATCAGTGTTCTAGAATCAGCCTTGTGTCATCAATGTTCTAGAGTCAGCCTTGTGTCATCAGTGTTCTAGAGTCAGCCTTGTGTCATCAATGTTCTTGAATCAGCCTTGTGTCATCAGTGTTCTAGAATCAGCCTTGTGTCATCAATGTTCTAGAATCAGCCTTGTGTCATCAGTGTTCTAGAATCAGCCTTGTGTCATCAGTGTTCTAAAATCAGCCTTGTGTCATCAATGTTCTAGAATCAGCCTTGTGTCATCAGTGTTCTAGAATCAGCCTTGTGTCATCAGTGTTCACACAATGAAATTCTCGATTTGGGCGCGCGCACGCAGTGAGAAGGAGCCCAGAAGAGCCGATTGTCAGAAAGAAGATACTAGACTGGAACTAAAGAAGATACTAGACTGGAACTAAAGAAGATACTAGACTGGAACTAAAGAAGATACTAGACTGGAACTAAAGAAGATACTAGACTGGAACTAAAGAAGATACTAGACTGGAACTAAAGAAGATACTAGACTGGAACTAAAGAAGATACTAGACTGGAAAGTGACAGCGCAGCGCTCCTACTTATTGATCTTTATGAAGAATAAGATGTAAAAAAGTGCAATACTGCCGCAATTAACGAGGCGAGGGAAATGGTTTGGCAAGAAATTGCTGACCGATTAAATGCGTAGGTCATACTAGCCCCTACTTATTGTTTTATGTTCATTTTTAAATCATAAAAGGTCATCAGGATGGCAGAGTGGTAATAACTGCTGCTATCAGATCATTGTGTTGTTTTAAGACAGGGGTTTGATTCCCGCTTCTGACATACACTTTTTACTGCATTTCGTTGTCTGATGCTTGTACTCTACAATAACAATAAAGTTGAATCTAATATTAAAATGTATGTTTAAAATGATGGTGTAGGCTAATTTTCGGGAACTGACACGATTACAATGGTGTTTGAAGCCTTTTTGACGAGTAAATGATGTTCTTCTAGCATTGTAACTGGACCCTGGATTTGGCATAGATTATTATTTCTTATGATGACTGATGGATAGATGATTCACTTACTTAGACAGACGTATTTACTATAAATGCATTTGCATGGAGGTTTCTGTTAAATGTCCCAAAAATAAACATGAAATTAAAGTCAACCACTGTCTCCCAAGGCAAGGATCGAACCAGCAACCTTGGGGTTACTAGCTGGCTAGCTGGGTTACTAGCTGGATAGCTGGGTTGCTAGCTGGCTAGCTGGGTTACTAGCTGGATAGCTGGGTTGCTAGCTGGCTAGCTGGGTTACTAGCTGGATAGCTGGGTTGCTAGCTGGCTAGCTGGATTGCTAGCTGGCGGCCTCGCCAGTTGTTTGCTGCAGTAGAATCACTCACCCTTTCCAGGGTAATCTCTTCATACTCTATCTCCCCCTCTGTCCCGTTCACCTGGGAGGACAATACACAGTGTTACTGTCACATCTGTCACATCTGTCACAGACACATAGTAGGTGAAGTACAGTAGGTGTAGTAGTCTGTGTACTGTTACAGAATGATCACTACATGAGGAGCATAAACATAGAAGATGGGTACTGGTTTAACAACATGGCGTAAAACATATAGTCACTGTATTATATATATATATAATTATTATTATATTATAACGGGTAATAAAACAGTGAAGGGTGAACTCATCCTTACGTAGGGGGAGCCGTCGAGTGTGTCTGTGTTCACCACCACTGGAGGAGAATTTCCCTGGAGGAGGAAGAGGGAGGGAGGGAGGGAGGGAGGGAGGGGGGGAGGGAGAGAGGGAGGGAGGGAGGTAGGAAACTGGATTAAGAAGTAGAGGAGCAGTTCAAAAGACTCTGACTATGCATTTGTCGGCGCACGCACACACACACGCACGCAGGCACACACACACACACACACACACACACACACACACACACACACACACACACAATCCTTCCTCTAGCCAGAGTTTATGGCAGATATAATATTTCCCGTTCCAGACCGCTCCTCTGCTGGAGAGTGAGGTCATCATTGTGTGACTCCTCAGGAAACCTGCCAGGGCTGGGCCAGGTGCTGCTACCTCTCACTCTGCCGTCTCTCAGTCTGCTGTCTCTCACTCTGCTGTCTCTCACTCTGCTGTCTCTCACTCTGCTGTCTCTCACTCTGCTGTCTCTCACTCTGCTGTCTCTCACTCTGCTGTCTCTCACTCTGCTGC
This sequence comes from Nansenia antarctica, assembly GCF_963989245.1. NCBI lineage: Eukaryota > Metazoa > Chordata > Actinopteri > Argentiniformes > Microstomatidae > Nansenia > Nansenia antarctica. The sequence continues at coordinate 17,911,727 of NC_137693.1, forward strand.
CCTGAGGCCAGACTGAGACCTGAGACCAGACTGAGACCTGAGACCAGACTGAGACCTGAGACCAGACTGAGACCTGAGACCAGACTGAGACCTGAGACCAGACTGAGACCTGAGACCAGACTGAGTCCTGAGACCAGACTGAGACCTGAGACCAGACTGAGACCTGAGACCAGACTGAGTCCTGAGACCAGACTGAGTCCTGAGACCAGACTGAGTCCTGAGACCAGACTGAGACCTGAGACCAGACTGAGACCTGAGACCAGACTGAGACCTGAGACCAGACTGAGTCCTGAGGCCAGACTGAGACCTGAGACCAGACTGAGACCAGACTGAGTCCTGACCAGACTGAGACCTGAGACCAGACTGAGACCTGAGTCCTGAGACCAGACTGAGACCTGAGACCAGACTGAGACCTGAGTCCTGAGACCAGACTGAGACCTGAGACCAGACTGAGACCTGAGGCCAGACTGAGACCTGAGACCAGACTGAGACCTGAGACCAGACTGAGACCTGAGACCAGACTGAGTCCTGAGACCAGACTGAGACCAGACTGAGACCTGAGACCAGACTGAGACCAGACTGAGACCTGAGACCAGACTGAGACCTGAGACCAGACTGAGACCAGACTGAGTCCTGAGACCAGACGGAGACCTGAGACCAGACTGAGTCCTGAGACCAGACTGAGACCTGAGACCAGACTGAGACCTGAGACCAGACTGAGACCTGAGACCAGACTGAGACCTGAGACCAGACTGAGACCTGAGACCAGACTGAGTCCTGAGACCAGACTGAGACCTGAGACCAGACTGAGACCTGAGACCAGACTGAGTCCTGAGACCAGACTGAGTCCTGAGACCAGACTGAGTCCTGAGACCAGACTGAGACCTGAGACCAGACTGAGACCTGAGACCAGACTGAGACCTGAGACCAGACTGAGACCTGAGACCAGACTGAGACCTGAGACCAGACTGAGACCTGAGACCAGACTGAGTCCTGAGACCAGACTGAGTCCTGAGACCAGACTGAGACCTGAGACCAGACTGAGACCTGAGACCAGACTGAGACCTGAGACCAGACTGAGACCTGAGACCAGACTGAGACCTGAGACCAGACTGAGTCCTGAGACCAGACTGAGACCTGAGACCAGACTGAGACCTGAGACCAGACTGAGTCCTGAGACCAGACTGAGACCTGAGACCAGACTGAGACCAGACTGAGTCCTGACCAGACTGAGACCTGAGACCAGACTGAGACCTGAGTCCTGAGACCAGACTGAGACCTGAGACCAGACTGAGACCTGAGTCCTGAGACCAGACTGAGACCTGAGTCCTGAGACCAGACTGAGACCTGAGACCAGACTGAGACCTGAGGCCAGACTGAGACCTGAGACCAGACTGAGACCTGAGACCAGACTGAGACCTGAGACCAGACTGAGTCCTGAGACCAGACTGAGACCAGACTGAGACCTGAGACCAGACTGAGACCAGACTGAGACCTGAGACCAGACTGAGACCTGAGACCAGACTGAGACCAGACTGAGTCCTGAGACCAGACGGAGACCAGACTGAGTCCTGAGGCCAGACTGAGACCTGAGACCAGACTGAGTCCTGAGACCAGACTGAGACCAGACTGAGTCCTGAGACCAGACTGAGTCCTGAGGCCAGACTGAGTCCTGAGACCAGACTGAGACCAGACTGAGACCTGAGACCAGACTGAGTCCAGACTGAGACCTGAGACCAGACTGAGTCCTGAGGCCAGACTGAATCCTGAGATTATCTGAGCTATATTCTTAATCAAGGCCAGGTTAAGGGTTGCATTTAGGTTTTTGAGGTAGTTTGAGGTAATATGAGGGTAAGGATTAAGATTAGGGTTCAGTGTGTTCAAATCCATTTATTATTATCAGTAATAAAAAGCCATACTTCTGACCTTTGCGACATGGCAGCATTATAATAATAATAATAATAATACATTAGACTTATATAGCGCTTTTCTAGACACTCAAAGACGCTTTACAAACTGATAAGATTGAGTAGTAAAATAAAAAGAAACAAATAAATAGATAAAAGAAAGTATAGGGGTCTAATTAATTTTTAGATTACTAAATCTAAATCTTAGTGTCTTTGTAGGACAATCTACTCTGTATACTGCAATTACACCTAGATTTCGGG
>NC_137693.1:17918894-17938894 GCF_963989245.1 Nansenia antarctica
GTGACATTAGAATTATAAGGTTTTATCTCCATTTTTGGTCAAAATTTTGTTTTTTACATAATCTGATGCATTAGGTGTTTATTAATGCCTGTGTGGTGTTATTTGTAAGGGTTAGGGTGTTGAAATGTTGAAATGTTTTAGTTAGTAATTAATAAAATTAGGGATGTCCCGATCCCATTTTTCACTACCGATACCTGGGCTTCAGGTATCTGCGATACCGATATCAATCCGATATTTGTATTTATTGTTTTACTCCTGAATAATAACAAATACTTCCCCAGTATAGTCCACAACATTTGGCTATTAAAGACTGCCAGCCTTTATTCAAGCAACAAAAACAGTACTCACTGTTACTCACTACTCAGTGACCAACTGGTTTACAGTTAAAATAATTTAAACTGCAGCATTCAGCATTGTAGAAAAAAAAGACTGTCTGATTTCTAGTTTTAGTGCCTTCAGGTTTTTATTCTATTTATCTTCTCTTACAAATGGCAAATCAATTATAGGACCTTTTTAAAAGTGTAGCCTGGTGAGACCATAAACCAGTTGCAGGGGTGTCAACAATATCTGGTTTTCGTTTTTTTTCATAACAGGCAACTTGAAGTTTTAAAGTACCCAGTCCATATAATAAAAAACAGTTTAACGATCACTAAATACTTATAATCTGTGGGTTGGATTGACTGTTCTCGTTTGCTGCAGGCTACCGGTAAGTGATAATGACGTGTAAACATACTCTCGTTTTAGGACGTGTTCAAAAGCAAGGACTGTGTGTTTATCTAATTATGTGTAGTTATGTGTTTTTAGCATGTCCATGTTCTCTCAGCATGCTGTGATGTTATACAAACTGAGTTAGATGTTCCTAGCGATGTACCACTGTTAGCCGCTAGCTGTTAGCAGCGTTTGTTGTTGTTTGGTCAGTCACTTTTCTCCTGTCGCATTCCCATTCGGTGCACCAACATTCAAATACTCGTGTCGTCTTGAATTTTTTTCCGATTTCAATGTATGACGCATCATTTGAAAGCTTACCATCTGTAGTAGTAGTAGTAGTAGAAAAAAAAGTAGTAGAGAAAAATAGTAGTATTATCCGGAGATAAAATGGCAGCAAAAGTAATCAAAAAAGTGAACCATAGAACTAGATTCTTGTACAGGATATCCTCACTTGTCAGTAAAAACACACTGAGGACCCTATCAGGAGCTCTCATTCAATGTCACTTCGACTATGCCGTAACATCATGGTACTATAGAACCACAAAGGCCCATAAAACAAGACTCCAGACAGCCCAAAATAAACTGGTTAGGCTTCTGCTAGGCCTCAACCCTAGGACACATCTAACCGCTGCTCATTTTTTTGAGCCTTGATTGGCTACGAGTAGTTGACAGAGTGCAGCAGCTTGCACTGGGCCTGGTCTTCAAGATTCGCTACACCACAAAGACACCCAAGTACCTGTCAACATACTTCCAAAAAGTGAACAACGTCCACACATACAACACCAGAGGAAGCTCCACGAACCACGTTCAACCGCGTTGCACCACAAACAAGGGGTTAAACTCGTTTGCAAACTATGCAGTAAAAATGTGGAACGCCCTTCCTATAATCTTAAAGGAGTGCAAAACACTGCCCACCTTCAAAACCACTCTCAAAAAACATTTACAGGAGGCTGCAATCCGTAACTGGACCCTCTAAATCAAAAATCAGATTAAAAGACCCGAACTACCCACTGTACATACTTTGTGTTTTGTCCCCCGCCCCCACCTGTGGTGTATGTCCCCACCTGCCCTACCCGCTGTACATACCTGATGTTTTGTTGTATTGTTCTTCCCATGATGGATGTATTTTTATCTTGTAGATAGTAATAGTTATTTGTCTGTATTATCTTGTAGATAGTACTAGTTTGTTTTGTCGGTCTTACATGTAACGATGAATTGAGAATCAAGGACCCCAATTGAAATAAGCCAGTGGCTTTCTTGGGTTTTTATCCTGTTAGTTGACCTTGTATGTAATATGTACTTTCATGTACCTACTTCTGCAAATCTTCTAATAAAGTTTTCAATCAATCAATCAATAGTTTCAGACTATGTAAATAACCGAAAAATTACTTAAGCAAATGGTTTATGATTTCACCAGCTGGCATCATGACATTGTCAGACTCATTACACACAGGTAGCTACTAGCCAACTCTCATGCATGTGCCCACTACTACTACTGTTGTCATCACGTGAGTGTTGGGAATTTGTATTAAAATAACTAGAAGTGATAAATCATGTACTATGTGCTCATTTAAATAATATGTGAATGCGGTCAATTGAGAACAATAGGAAGGTCACGCAAAGCCAAAAGAGAGGTTCTGTTTTTGAGCGACAAGAAGAAATACAAGCTCCTGACTAAAAGAACGTTTTATGATTCAAACTGCCTGTAAATTACTTATTTTTACCTATGTGCTAACAACCATTTTACACCTGCTGTTATAATATTCTATTTTTCTGTACTTTCATAACTAATGATTAATGATAAGTCTATTCTTCTAACTTGTAAATCGAATCCTAATATTACTGTGTAACTTCAATAGTTGTGTTTTCACAAGACATTCTGATAACAAGACATTCTGATAAGGACACTGACACAATGCTCTGCTCATACAAAGTACGATATCACCATGGGAACGAGACGCTAGCAGGACACTCAAGCTGATAACATACATACACTCTCGCACCCACACAGGAGAAGAATTGAAGGCCAATGCTAACGAGAAGACTTTCTGCAGCTGCAACGGATTTGTGCTGACACTTGGAAAACTACCAGATAGAGGGGGGGGGGGGGCATCACCCAGCCCAAAATGTTTAATGAATTGGATAAAAGACTATGTACGGAGGTGAGAGGGACTCTTGTTTTAGTGGAGCCACTGCAGTTAACTTGTTGACGGCTAGCTGAGATAGGCCTGCAGAGGTGAAACTAGAAAAGACTCTTTTCCATGGAAATGAACTATTATTGCTTGCTGATGTGCTTGAATAAATATTATCTTAATGAACAGTTCAGTAGTGGTGCCTAATATTTGATTGGATCATATCATCTTAAGAAGTGATATCAAGAACGTCTCGTTGAGATTAAACGAACTCGCTTGTAAGTGACGACTCAATTAAATCGATACTGGAGAAGTTGATCGCCTTACATGAGTGACACACCAGATCGCGAGCCCCAGATCGATGCCTATTTTTCTTTCTGGTGCGATCTGCGATCCAGCATTCAGGACCAATATCGCAGCGATATGCGATATCAATATCGGATCGGGACATCCCTAAATAAAATACAAAGGTTCCATCTCACAAAACATAATGGAATGTAAAAACTTTGACGCTCAATATCTCTGAACTACCCTAAACGGAGATAGAACCTTATAATTCTAAGCTCACGAACTGTCACCCACACAATCCCAATGCCAACCCCCTACACCCCTAGCCCCCCTATACCCCTATATCTATACCCCTAGCCCTATACCCTAGCCCCCCTATACCCCTAGCCTATGCCTTGCTCACGGCCACAAACTTAAACCTTTGAATCAAAACTGATATTTGAACCTCTGAATCAAAAAGCAGAATACTAGACCTTCATTCTTATTATCAACATCTGATCGAACCAGTTCTCTTATTAACCCATCTTATCTCCTCACTTCCAACTTGTGACCCTGTGTATCCCCATAGGAGGGCACGCTGAAGAACATTACCCTCTCTCCAGACCTCTGCACAGTGATGATAACCAGAGGGAAATAGAGGACAAGAGAAAGAGGAGGACAAAAAGCTCAAGTCTCAAGACTGGGAGCGATGAGAAAGGAGGAGAGCCTGGCCATGGAGGGGACTGGGAGGGCAGATAAGGGGTTGGAGGAGCGTGATATGATTTCTTGAGTTCTAGACTCACGATACCCTGGAGCCATTCCATAGGAGAGAGGGAGGGAGAGACGGAGAGATTGAGACATCTCTAATAGGAGGCATCAAATGGGAAATAGAAATGTGCCTTTCGAGGTTGTTCCTTTATGCAAGTCAATAGTATTTAGTGTGTGTGTGTGTGTGTGTGTGTGTGTGTGTGTGTGTGTGTGTGTGTGCGTGTATGTGTGAGTGAGACCGAGAGAGACAGAGAGACAGCGATAGAGAGAAAAAGAGTGAGAGCGCGAGAGAGAGCGCGAGAGAGAGCGTGAGAGAAAGAGAGGGAGTGAGAAAGAGAGAGAGAGAGAGGGAGCGAGAAAGAGAGAGAGAGAGAGACAGAGAGAGAAAGAGAGAGAGAGAGAGAGAGAGACACAGAGAGAGAGAGCATCTCTCTGAGTGTATGTTGACAGGTGCATGTGTACCAGAGGAGTGTGCATGAGGAGTGTGGAGTGTGCAGGTTCTGGGATGCGGAGTGACAGACACAAAGCTCACCAGCTGACAGTTGAAAATAGCCCGAACATGCTCAGTAACTCTCCAGAGTCTAAACGTTTTCACATCAAAATCGGAGCCAGGACTCAGCATGCTGAAATGTGAATAAATAGCCAGCCCCAAATATGCTGACCAGCAGCCTTTCACCGTGGTCTCAACAGGGGACCAGAGAGAGAGAGAGAGAGAGAGAGAGAGAGAGAGAGCAGTGAGCGAGGGAGGAATCACCGGAGCAGTGAAGTGGTACTTTGTGTGTGTTCATTAACAAAGCGATCGATGGCGGCTACCTCTTGAACAAAGCATTGCTTTTGTTTCTGCTCCAACCGCCCTGTCTCTCCATGAATCTATCACCCGTCCTCCTCGGGATTAGCACAGAGTGTTTGTACTGAGGAGGAGAGACTCGAAAGCTCCCTTTTTAAAACACCATAACACTAATGTCACTGCAGCAGTAGGACACAGCTATTTTTAAGTCAACCAAAATTAGGAACAATGCTGTCTGTGAATACACCTATTAACACTACGGGGAACCTTAAGATGAGCATGGAAATGTGCAATTCTAATCGCAGCATAGCACATACGAATACATATTAGAGCACAACATATTTAGATCACTTATCATCTTATGGGCTAACTCAGATAATAACGACTGTCTCTGTCAGAATCAATTCATATCAAATCAATCTAATAAAAAGCCTTACATATTTATCTGCATTTTGTCAAGTGGGGTAGCTAAGGGGGAGTAAATAGACAAACAGCTAACATGTTAATCAGATGTCGGCCAACACCATTATCAAGCAGAACATAAAGCAGCGCATCAGTAAATGGGTACAGTCAGGACAAAAATAACCACAATTAACCTAAAAGCCCAACACACTTTGTCCACCCAAGACACCCACTTGTTTCAGCATTGTGACAGTAATTACATTGTTTATAACAGTAATCACCTCCCTCTGGGTTCTTTACCATATAAGGACATGTGTGTACACCTGTGTACCACATGTACAGAAGAAGAGATTTGGTGAGGCTGCATTCTCATTTTATGCACCCAGATTGTGGAATGCACTGCCAGTTTACATTAGGGATGCAACCTCAGCACATATGTTCAAGTCAAGACTAAAAACCCATCTTTTTAATATTGCCTTTAAATCACTAAATCATTCAATTAAGATTATATAATAATTAAAGCACTTTGAGCTGCAACGTTTGCAGGAAAAGCGGTATACAAATAAAGTTATTATTATTATTAGATTATAAAGGGAAGGATAAAAAAGAAAAATGCTCCAGCAGCGGGTGATGGAAACATCTTTAAGGGAAACTATCGATACAAAGGAGGGAAGTCATAAAGGTCCTGTATTACTGTATTGCAGAACAATAATTAGGGACACATACACTGTATGAAACAATCGTCTTTCACCAAACCATTTTAATCTTCCAGAACTTCAATGGTTATGCAGTGAGGCAGGCAACTAGAGACTGCATTCTATTTCTGTAGTTCCTATGTTGAAACACAGGACCCAGGAGAAAGCTGGACAAACAGATGTCTGATGGAGGGAGAGAGAGAGGGGGGGATGAGAGACCAACACCAGAAGGAAGGAGAGTTACAGAGAAGCCCAGCACACTCCAGACTGGCCCTGACCTGAGGCAGCACAGCTCTAATGATGGGAGGAGAGGAGGAGAGGAGGAGGGAGTTTAGAGAGAGAGAGAGAGAGAGAGAGATAAAGATGGAGAGATATAGAGGTGGGGGAAGGGAGGGAGGGAATGGCAGCAGATATAGGTGTGTGTGTGTGTGTGTGTGTGTGTGTGTGTGTGTGTGCGCGCGCAGTGGAAATGTTCCAGGGGTTCATTTGGATGTTAATCATTTACACACTATCTCTCACAATGTCACTTATCAAAGGCCATTATGCATAGATGCTGTATGCATAGATGCTGTATGTGTAGATGCTGTATGTGTAGATGCTGTATGCATAGATGCTGTATGTGTAGATGCTGTATGTGTAGATGCTGTATGTGTAGATGCTGTATGTGTAGATGCTGTATGTGTAGATGCTGTATGTGGAACGCTGAGTTTGTTTGTGTTGGAGAGAGAGAAAGTGATAAGTCCATCTACACACCTACACATCTACACACCTACACACCTACACACCTACACACCTACACATCTACACATGTACACACCTACACACCTACACACCTACACATCTACACATCTACACATCTACACACCTACACATCTACACATGTACACATCTACACATCTACACACCTACACATCTACACACCTACACACCTACACACCTACACACTGACAGTGTAAATGTGTAGCATCATTACAATAAAACAGACTCAAATGATTTAGGCAGAGAGCAATGAACATGCATTACTCTCTTCCACACACACACACACACACACACACACGCACGCACGCACTCACACACTCACACTCACACACACACACACACACACACACACACACACAGACACACACGCATGCACTCACACACTCACACACACACTCACACTCACACTCACACTCACACTCACACTCACACTCACACTCACACACACACACACACACACACACACACACACACACACACACACACACACACACACACACACACACACACACACACACACACTGGAGGCCACAGAGAAGGATTTGATTATATTAATGGGACACACTGTGATTCACACCGTGCTGTACAGTCTTTCTCAAGGGCCAAATGTGTAGCAGCAGTATTCTCCTCCTTCTGAAGAGCTGTACTGTACTGAGCCCTGCCACCAGGAGAGAAACCATCCACACTCTGCATCCCCATGCATCCACTCACTTGATCTAAGCTTCAATGATCTAAGCTTCAATGACCTAAGCTTCATGGACGCAACATCTTGGCGTTAGCAGATATGTGATGAGGTTGCCCTGCCTGAGACTTGACAAGGCCCAAATGTCTCCCTCTGACTTAGGGGACAAACTCTTTGGTTGGACAGTAAAATGGTTCCCACACGGGAGAGAGAATGGAGCCAAATGTGGGGCCGGTCTTTCTGCACGAAAGGGTTGGTGGGGGGGGGGGGGAGGGGTGTAAAATAGAAAATGTGATTTGGAATCCTGATCTGTGAAGAGCAGACTGTGACAGGAGCTGTGTGAGAAGGTGACAGAACTACTCTACTCCAGTAGATGAGACGACGGCGCCTAAAGAAATCTGAACGGTGTAACCGAGGTGTCAACGTTATATTCAAATGAAGCATGTTGACTACAATACAGAGTGTATAGCTTTAACCTGAAGAAGTCTCACTCCAGGTGCAATGGAGATGGGCTGCTTAATCTAATACCTTGTTATAGGTCTGTATATTATTATTAAAACCTTCTATGTATCGTATTGTTATTTTCCAGAGAAAATATTACAAATCTTCTCCATCAACTATAGTCTGTTTTAATTTGGATAATTTCAGGCAAATTCCTATTTTTACAAGTCATGAAATTACTATGGGGAAAAAAGGTAGCCCAACACTTGTAGGCTATCACATCCATGTTATCAGAGCAGCCAGTCACCTGCACACACCTCTCTACTTGCTGCCTACCACAGTCACCTGCACACACCCAGGGCCGGACCTGCACTCTTCTACTTCTACGCTCGGCGGAGAGGGTGATTGGCTGCCCTTTGCCCCCCCCTGAGGCCCTGTTTAAAAGTAGGGCTTTGGGGAGGGCCAGGAAGATCATGGCTGACCCCGCACACCCAGGACACGGTCTCTTCGCCCCGCTCCCCTCAGGCAGGAGGGTGCGGTCCCTAAAAACTGTGAAGGCCCGACATGCACACAGCTTTTCCCCCACAGCCATCCGGCTCCTAAATGCCGCTGGGCCCCCCCCCCCCCCCCCCCCCCTGACCTGACCCCTATCTATCTACCCTCCCTCCACCCCCACCCAGAGAGCTTTGGACTGTCTGGATATGAACACTTGAACACCTGATCTCTGCACTTTATATTTATATTAATTCTGACTCTTGCACTATGATGTTGGTTTGCACTGTCTTGTCCTGTCTTGCACCTGTCCTGCTGTAAACCGTGCTCCACTGTCCCAAACCAAATTAAATTCCTAACATGTTTACATGTCATGGCAATAAAGTCTTCTGATTCTGATTCTGATTCTGCCTACCATCATGTGATGCCGATGCTTCTTGGCTTTCCGCACGTTGTTGATGAACCGCCGGCCCATCTTTTTGGCATACCACACAGACACGAACATCCCGTCCGAGCGCTGAACACTGAACCCCGGCGGAGAACCTAACAGACACCGCTCACCTCCTCCCGGGACGACGGTGGACGAGTGGGTGGAAGACAGAGAGAGGAGGTGCGCTCAAGGGGCGTTTCCTCTACAAAATATGACAAATGCATAAACGCATTTTTAAATCTGCCGATCTAAGGTCTGGCTATCCACATGCCATGATGCCAACATCGGGTAGGATATTATCAGCATTCAGCAGAATGGTGAATTAAATCGTCCTTTTTTTTTTTAAACAGCCTAATAACATGCACTTTCAACTCATGCAAAAGTACGTCAAGAACAATCGAAAGCAAATATTCCAATACCACTTATACCAAGCATTTGGGCAGGTCGCAGTCAACTTTTACATTCAAAGTCAATGAACTACTTTAGTATCCAGGGGTGCCTCTAGTCCGGCGTCAACATCCCTCCTCCTGGGTCCCGAATTGGTAGTCGGTCGTTTTGAGGAATCCCCAAAAATGTGTTCTCTAGGAAAAGTTGTCTATTCACACGTGGTGATTCTAGACCGATATCGATCTAAGGATGTAACGATCTCAGCCTCTGATCGTTCAAATAAAGTATCATCATCATAATCATTTGGAAAAAGCTGTCAATTGAACTAGCGCCCAGACACATAACCTAAATAACCCTAAATAAAACACACCGATGCTACATTGGGGAAGCATCTAAACTGGATTTGAAAAATATTACTCCGATCTCTTCTTAGGAACAGAGCCGTTGTCGTTAAGCGAAGTGCCCGTGTCTCTCCCTCTCTCTCCCGTGTCTCTCTCCCTGGCGCTCAGAGAGATGTAGTTTATGTTGCTGCGACTGCTGCGCCCCCTCCCTCCCACCCCCGTGGCTCAGAGAGGGTGGGGGGGAGGTAAAGTGGGAAAGTTTGATGCCAATTACAGTATGATAGCAGAGGGAGGCTGTGGTAGTATGGAGGAGTGGTTGAATAGAAGTGTTTCTATTTCTAGGGCACAAGAGGTGATAAAAAGCAACTGAAAAAATATCTAATCTCGTTATAAGCTGTTTATTTTATATTGTAGTGCTTTTCCCGTTGAAAGGTGGGCAAGATGGAAATCTATGTTTTTTCTATTTTTGTACTAATCTTAGTATCCTTACTATCTATTTTTTTGTTTGTTTGTTTGTTTTGTTTTTGTCTTGTGTGTTTGTATGTGCTATCCTACCTTTCTGCCCGATGGATATGATTTTGTTTGTGGTTTCTTTTCTCCTATAAGTGTAAGTGTCCCTTGATTTTTATTTGAAACATTGATATTAACGTGGAGTGGAACTCTGTACAAGCCTTCTGGGCTTCGTTCACAAGTGTAAATTCACAAGTGTAAGTTATAACGACCACAATGTGGAACTGGTCATGCATGTCAGGTTACATGTGCCTGTTAGTCAGGTGAAAACAATTGTCTCTGCACCACTGATCTAAATTTAGATGCAGCACATTTCTAACAGCCTTGCAGTTCCTACAGGCGCGCTCTGCTCCCGATGCAGCGCGCGATGGTTGCGCTTCCAACGCCAATCAGCCGCGCGGGACAGGCGTCAGAACTCTACATGCAGAATCACAATGAGCACGCTCTCTGGAGCTCTCTGACCCGAGCCCAGTCTGTCTGGGCTGAGAGGCCACGCCCACCCAGGCACGTCCAGCACAGCTGTCACTCACCCAGGCACGTCCAGCACAGCTGTCACTCACCCAGGCACGCCCAGCAGAGCTGTCACTCACCCGGGCACGCCCAGCAGAGCTGTCACTCACCCAGGCACGTCCAGCACAGCTGTCACTCACCCAGGCACGCCCGGCACAGCTGTCACTCACCCAGGCACGCCCAGCACAGCTGTCACTCACCCAGGCACGCCCAGCAGAGCTGTCACTCACCCAGGCACGTCCAGCACAGCTGTCACTCACCCAGGCACGCCCGGCACAGCTGTCACTCACCCAGGCACGCCCAGCACAGCTGTCACTCACCCAGGCACGTCCAGCACAGCTGTCACTCACCCAGGCACGTCCAGCACAGCTGTCACTCACCCAGGCACGCCCAGCACAGCTGTCACTCACCCAGGCACGCCCAGCACAGCTGTCACTCACCCACTGTCACATTTAAGAACAGTCGGGAGATGAGTTCGAATTCATATTCTGTATGTTCATCACTCCCTTCGGTTTTGTTGCTTGTTTCAAATTCCAAAGTTCATGGTTATGTCACGTTCCTGTTTCTGCCCTGTTCTCTGCCTGTGTTCCTCCCTCCCTCCCTCCCTCCCTCCCTCCCTCCCTCCCTCCCTCCCTCTCTCCCTCCCTCCCTCCCTCCCTCCCCTCCACCCTCTCCATCAGCTCCCAGGCCCTCTCTGCTGCAGCCTATAAAGTCAGCACCGTGGACAGCGGCTGAGAGGGGGGGGACGGGGACGGGGGCGGGACGGGGGGGACGCACGGCAACGACGACCAAGAGATTATGCCACTGTCTACTGCACATGGCTCGCTCTTTATCTCTCTCTCCCTCCATTCATTTAACACAAAATCACATACTCATGAACAGACACTGGCTAACCTACACACTCACTCACTCTCTCTCTCTCATTCTCTGTCACTCACTCTCTCTCTCTCTCGTCTCTATTTTACTCTCCCTCCCAATGCAATCTTCCCTCTCCTTCATCTAGCGCTCACGACTCAGTTCTCTTCTAGCCATGCATCTTTATTCCTCTTCCTCTCCTCTCCAAGCCCTTCCCTGTAGACCCAGGCAGCTACTGCACAGTAATTACATTGGAGCTGCAGGGACGTCTTTAAACATTTATTAAAGAAAAGTAAGGAAGAGGCAGAAAATTAAGACACAAGCCAGATACAGAGATGAATGCAGAGAGAGAGTGGAGGGGAGGGGAGGGGGTAAGACGTCGAGGGAGGCGTGGGAATGGCAGACCCCCGGGAACACACGAGACAAAAATGGTAATTGAATTACTGCATAAAGAAAACAACATGGTTACTTTACTGTACTTTACTGTAACCCAAACATGACAGTTACTGTGAGGGAGGTCAACAGACTGTGAGACGGCACTACCACACACTTCCACACACTTCCACACACTACCACACACTACCACACACTACCACACACTACCACACACTACCACACACTACCACACACTACTACACACTACCACACACTACCACACACTACCACACACTTCCACACACTTCCACACACTTCCACACACTTCCACACACTTCCACACACTACCACACACTACCACACACTTCCACATACTTCCACACACTACCACACACTACCACACACTACCACACACTTCCACACACTTCCGCACACTATCACACACTACCACACACTTCCGCACACTACCACACACTTCCACACACTACCACACACTACCACACACTACCACACACTTCCACACTTTAGTGTACACGTATACGTAGTATAGTGTTAGTGTATAGTGTATAGTGTATAGTGTATAGTGTTAGTGTATAGTGTATAGTGTATAGTGTTAGTGTATAGTGTTAGTGTATAGTGTTAGTGTATAGTGTTAGTGTATAGTGTATAGTGTTAGTGTATAGTGTATAGTGTTAGTGTATAGTGTAAGTGTATAGTGTTAGTGTTAGTGTATAGTGTAAGTGTATAGTGTTAGTGTTAGTGTATAGTGTATAGTGTATAGTGTATAGTGTTAGTGTATAGTGTATAGTGTTAGTGTATAGTGTAAGTGTATAGTGTATAGTGTATAGTGTTAGTGTATAGTGTATAGTGTTAGTGTTAGTGTATAGTGTATAGTGTATAGTGTATAGTGTTAGTGTATAGTGTTAGTGTATAGTGTTAGTGTATAGTGTTAGTGTATAGTGTATAGTGTTAGTGTATAGTGTTAGTGTATAGTGTTAGTGTATAGTGTATAGTGTATAGTGTATAGTGTTAGTGTATAGTGTTAGTGTATAGTGTTAGTGTATAGTGTATAGTGTTAGTGTATAGTGTTAGTGTATAGTGTTAGTGTATAGTGTATAGTGTTAGTGTATAGTGTTAGTGTATAGTGTTAGTGTATAGTGTATAGTGTTAGTGTATAGCGTTAGTGTATAGTGTTAGTGTATAGCGTTAGTGTATAGTGTTAGTGTATAGCGTTAGTGTATAGTGTATAGTGTATAGTGTATAGTGTTAGTGTATAGTGTTAGTGTATAGTGTTAGTGTATAGTGTTAGTGTATAGTGTATAGTGTTAGTGTATAGTGTTAGTGTATAGTGTTAGTGTATAGTGTTAGTATATAGTGTTAGTGTATAGTGTATAGTGTTAGTGTATAGTGTATAGTGTATAGTGTTAGTGTATAGTGTATAGTGTTAGTGTATAGTGTTAGTGTATAGTGTTAGTGTATAGTGTTAGTGTATTGTGTTAGTGTATAGTGTATAGTGTATAGTGTATTGTGTTAGTGTATAGTGTTAGTGTATAGCGTTAGTGTATAGTGTTAGTGTATAGCGTTAGTGTATAGTGTATAGTGTATAGTGTATAGTGTTAGTGTATAGTGTTAGTGTATAGTGTTAGTGTATAGTGTTAGTGTATAGTGTATAGTGTTAGTGTATAGTGTTAGTGTATAGTGTTAGTGTATAGTGTTAGTATATAGTGTTAGTGTATAGTGTATAGTGTTAGTGTATAGTGTATAGTGTATAGTGTTAGTGTATAGTGTATAGTGTTAGTGTATAGTGTTAGTGTATAGTGTTAGTGTATAGTGTTAGTGTATTGTGTTAGTGTATAGTGTATAGTGTATAGTGTATTGTGTTAGTGTATAGTGTTAGTGTATAGTGTATAGTGTATAGTGTATAGTGTATAGTGTATAGTGTATAGTGTATAGTGTATAGTGTTAGTGTATAGTGTATAGTGTATAGTGTTAGTGTATAGTGTATAGTGTATAGTGTTAGTGTATAGTGTATAGTGTTAGTGTATAGTGTATAGTGTATAGTGTTAGTGTATAGTGTATAGTGTTAGTGTATAGTGTATAGTGTTAGTGTATAGTGTATAGTGTATAGTGTTAGTGTATAGTGTATAGTGTATAGTGTATAGTGTATAGTGTTAGTGTATAGTGTATAGTGTATAGTGTATAGTGTATAGTTTATAGTGTATAGTGTTAGTGTATAGTGTAATGGGAATGCCGGAGTACAGAACGGTTAGAAGAGGGGGAGGGGAGGTGAAGTGTTTGAGTGGATGAGATCAGGTTTAAAATGCTGATAAGACAAAGACGCTACATTGGACTTTCTCAGAGGGCTAACGGGGAACTCACAGGCCTCTCCCCGTCACACACAGCTCTTCAAATCCACTTGAAATCGCTCGTTCGGGACTCTGAAAAGAGTCCGATACCCCTCTATGACAAAACGACTGGTGCTGTCATCTACATAACCGTGGAGGAGGGTTAAGGCAGGGCCACCCCCCCCTGTCGCCATGCCAACCCACTGCAGTGGTTCCTGAGGCGATCCTAGCAGTAAAGCATGGGACAGACCAGGGCTCTCAGCCGCTCACCCTCCCTACTGAAGCACTTAGCCTCTCAGAGAGGAGCTGTCAAACACCCCGACACCTCCACACACCCATAAAACCACACCACTACCTTCCTATCACACTCCCTATCACTTTAGCTGCGAACGCAGGTGTGTGTGTGTGTGTGTGTGTGTGTGTGTGTGTGTGTGGTGTTTGTATGAAAGGATAATGTGTGTGTTGGCGGTGATTTGTTGCATCACTAACAACAGGCTGGGGAACTGAACCCCCACGGGAGTGTTCTACACACTGCTGCATCACACCTCACAACTCACCCAGCACACACACACACACACACACACATACGCACACACATACACACACACGCACGCATGCACGCACACACACACACGCGCGCGCGTGAGCGCACACACACACACACACACACACAATCTCTTTTCTTTTTTCTTATTCCTTTCATCACCTGTGCATAAACATTCTCAACCGCACTAGAAAGAGTCATATCAGATACTGTCGGGTCGTAACACATCTCCCCTTATCATCAGAAACATGCATTACTGTTTATGCAGCATTTCAACCTTTTCAAGGTGATGAAAGAGACATTTCCCGCAGCTAAACACTGACCTCTGCTGGTCTAAACATGTCCCTACAGTAGCGGCTTCAGGGCTAGTCTGGATATTTCTTTGTCTTGATATTAAACACATTTTACATAAAGACCTTCTACCTTAACATCATAAAGACCCTCTACCTTAACATCATTTAAACACTCACCACTGGCCTTCGTATTTAGATGGTCAAACATCTCTAGAACATCTCTAGAACATCTCTAGAACGTCTCTAGAACATCTCTAGAACATCTCTAGAACGTCTCTAGAACGTCTCTAGAACATCTCTAGAACATCTCTAGAACGTCTCTAGAACGTCTCTAGAACATCTCTAGAACATCTCTAGAACGTCTCTAGAACGTCTCTAGAACATCTCTAGAACATCTCTAGAACACCTCTAGAACATCCCCTTTATCAAATCAGACAAGCCCTCGCATCATCCAACATTGCTTCACTGGGCCCCAAAAATGTTAACTGTCAAACTTCACACACACACGCACGCACGCACACACGCACACACGCACAAACAAAACAAGTGCATGTTGTTGATGACTACACATACATATTCATAAAGGACCAGAGCAGAACAGCAGTAGGTGAGTCTGACCTGCCAGTCCATCAGCTGAGGATGAGCATGTATGACCACAGTACACATGACCTCATAACCCCCCAGAGACACAACACAACTAACATCATAACATCATAATATCATAATATCATAATATCATAACATCATAATATCATAATATCATAACATCATAACATCATAATATCATAATATCATAACATCATAACATCATAACATCATAATATCATAACATCATAATATCATAATATCATAACATCATAATATCATAATATCATAACATCATAACATCATAATATCATAATATCATAACATCATAATATCATACTATCATAATATCATAACATCATAATATCATAATATCATAATATCATAATATCATAATATCATAATATCATAACATCATAATATCATAATATCATAACATCATAACATCATAATATCATAACATCATAACAACAGTACCATGGATGACAATACATAATGTGAACAGAGAGTTATCTGCTGGTGATGATAATACAACCAAGCTTTATCTTATTGTGACATCACTAACACCAGTCACCACCGCAGGACTGGTAATGATGTAAGCCACAGTGATGATGATGATGATGATGATGATGATGATGATGATGTTGCTGTGTCTTACCAGTGTGGAGACAGCTGAGGTGTACATAGGAGTGTGGCCCGCCGACATCAACACTGGCTGCAAAACAACAGAGAGGAGAGAGGAGGGGTAACTGACCAGGGGGGGTAAAGAGGAGGGGTAACTGACCAGGGGGGGTAAAGAGGAGGGGTAACTGACCAGGGGGGGTAAAGAGGAGGGGTAACTCACCAGGGGGGGTAAAGAGGAGGGTGTAACTGACCAGGGGGGGTAAAGAGGAGGGGTAACTCACCAGGGGGGGTAAAGAGGAGGGGTAACTGACCAAACAATTCGATTCCATTGTTTTGAATGAGACAATGCACACGGCGTGCGATGCGATTTTGTCGCACGACAACATTCGATTCTCCATTCACACCCACACACTTCGGTGGTGTGAATTGAGAATCGATTGTTGTCGTGCGACAAAATCGCACGCCGTGTGCATTGGCTTTATTAAGAGTATAGTATGGTCATAGAGAGTTGGGTTCATGTAGGTAAAGGGTTAGGGTTAGGGTGATCCAGTATACAGGGAGGTCACAGGGAGGTCATACGGAGGTCATAGGTCATATTACAGACTGGTTAGGATAATCAGACAGAAGGGGAAGGACCCAGGACAGAGGAGGAGTAAAGTAAACATGAATAAAGGACCTCAGTAGACTTCAGCAGGAACAGAAGGTTAAGATTGCATATTCACAAACAGGGTCCAGTTGCATAAAGACAGATTAAGACTGGTCTAAGCCTTAGACTAGTCTGATATTCTCAGGTTAGACCAGTCTAATTAAGACTGCCTGTTGCATAAAAAATAAGACTGACTTAAGAGCTGTGTTGCTATGGGAACGAGTCAGGGCTAGTAGCTAGCTAACACTGTAACTCCAGCGCGGTAAACTACTTCACTGGTTAAAACTGCTAAGCAATATACTTTCCTCCACATTATACTCCTCCAATATGCATACGTTTTCAGCAGAAGAAAATGGATCTCTCAGCTGGAGCTGTTTCTGCTGCCATGTTTCTTTTCTGTCAAGTGTCTTATTTTACCTAGAATGCATTGCGTGACAGGCTATTTAAGTCAGTCTTACTTTAGTCACTTATAGGCTAGCTTTATGCAACAGGAACATTTTACAGTCTATAGCAAGACTGACTTAAAGTGAGATCTTAGTCTAAGACTGGGTCTATCTTTATTAAAGTGAGATCTAAGTCTAAGACTGGGTATATCTTTATTAAAGTGAGATCTAAGTCTAAGACTGGGTCTATCTTTATTAAAGTCAGATCTAAGTCTAAGACTGGGTCTATCTTTATGCAACTGGCCCAGGACAGTGGATTGTAGGGAGGATGAAACACGTCACACAAATAGCAAAAATAGTGAGAAGGGAATTAAGTTTCCTGCCGAAAAAATACTTGTAGTTACCATCATTATCATCATCATCATCATCATCATCATCATCATCATCATCATCATCATCATCACGATCATCACGATCATCACCATTAATAAGATTTCTGTCTTCACATAAAAAAAACATTCCACTCTACACAAACGCCCCTCAACCAATCAGCACTCAGGATTATCCATTTGATAATCAAGAATGAAGGTTACTTTGATGAAGACTGCCATTGTGTTTGAATGCATCAAAGTCATCCTCCTACCTAGACCATGACCACACAGTTGAGGTGTAGTTCCTCTTTCTCAACACAAGAGGGGGCAAACAAAAACCTTGAAACTGAGTGACCAAAGACACAGAAGACCTTTATAGAAAACCTTTATAGAAAACCTTTATAGAAAACCTTTATAGAAAACCTTTATACAGCATTCAACTCTCCCTGCCAGTGGGGCCAGCAGACCAGGGCAGTACTCCAGACATTGGGACAGATGATCCTTAAAACCTACTAGACGACCTGCTCAATGCATTTGTGCATTACAGATGGATCAACTATCGTTGTTTCAATATCTTTATTCCTTTAAACAGATATCATTACAGATAGATCAACTATCATTTTTTCAATATCTTTATTCCTTTAAACAGATATCATTACAGATAGATCAACTATCAGTGTTTCAATATCTTTATTTCTTTAAACAGATATCATTGCAAGTTGATGTTGTTTTTTTTAAACATAGACCAATGGTAATTTACACTAAACTAGCCTACACTGGTCCTTGACTCAGAGTTCAGAGGTTACTGTATCTCACAGATGAACCTAGACATCACACCAGACCCCCTCAATGAAGAACCTCTGACAAGATGACTGAACGTCGAGGCATCACAGCGCCTCAGGCGTTGTTGACAGTGAGAACGGGACAGACAGGACAACACACTGTCCGACCCCACCCACTGTCCTGGACAGATATATTGGTGATATCATGATGCAAAGACCAAATGTGACATCATAGACATATATGATATCCTCAGTGAGGTCATATGGCTCTTACCTGGAAACCTGAAACCTGAGAGCCAAATCAGCCAAGTCAACAACTAGATGATGTCATGACTACAAATACATGACTACAGACTGACAAAGACAGACTGACCGACTCTCAGATTGTTGATTAGAGAGAGAAACATTTCCAATGTATGTTTTTGGAAAAAGGGATGCACTGCACCAGAAAGAGGGAAGAGAATAGATAAAGAGTGATGAAAAAGAGAGTCCTATATATGAACCAGAGAGGCAGAACTTGGTTTAAAAGATGGTTCGTAGTGTGCATAGAGTAGATGTAGTGTGTTTGTGTCTGTGCAGATGCATGGTTAATGTACTTATAGTCATATGAGGTGACATGTTTGTACTTATGTCCTGTGGTTGCCTGGCTGTTGTCTGGAAAGTAGCCTCTGTGTTTGTGTCTCTCTCTTCTCTGTGTTTGTGTCTCTCTCCTTCTCTGTGTTTGTGTGTCTCTCCTTCTCCTGGAGCTCCCAGAGCACGGGGAGGAGCAGGGGGAGAGCAGGGGAGGTGAGCAGAGAGTCAACCTGTCTGTAGACATCTGTCCATCTGTGCACTCACACAGACAGCAGTCTGACTGCCGCCCCACGGGGCCAAGTCCTACTGGCCCAACTACACAGCCCGATTCAGGGTGTTAAACACATCTCTCTCTGAGGGTTTGGAGTCTCCATTATATTGACATTTTGGGCATTTACCAGACGCCTTATTCCAAAGCGACTTGCCAATCAATACATTTGACTAAGCAAGTGAATCATCAATCCACCAGTCGTAGCAGGAAGAGTAATCTAGCTCAGACCAGGGGCCATTGGCAGCCGTCGTGATAGAAGGCAGTCATCATGATAGATATACAGTATGTAATATACATATATATATATATATGTAAATATCAGTGTGTCTGCCATGTACCTCCAGTACACTATGTGTGGTTACGACATTGACTTAGAGTACATGACACGGCTCTGATCTGTACAGGACACCAGCAGAGCTCACATCAATATGAGACACGCTTTGTGTGAGTAGAGTTGCTGAGAGTAGAGTTGTGTGTGAGGTGTCAAGCTACACAGCTAATTAAAGTGGAACATTCAAAGGGGGATGTGATCTTGAACAGATGTGTTTGGCTGTGTGATTGGGATTGTGTGTGTGTGTGTTCTCTGTTCAATGAGCGCCTGTGGGCCTGTGTGTGTGTCCTACCTTTAAGGAGGAGGTATTTGTGTGTCTGTATGTCGCACCTTGTCTGTCTGTTGTGTAATGATTATGTGTGTGTGTGTGTGTGTCTTACCTTGATAGGCGAGATGTGTGTGTGTGGTGCGTAGCCGTGCATGGCTTCCATGGCAGCTAGGTTCTTGTCGCTCATGTGAAGCATCTCGGCGCTCTTCCCTGGACCCAGGTGGGCTGGACTGTGTTCCAAGGGTGGCGTCTCCTCATCCTGGTACCTGTACTTCTACAGAGAGACAGAGGGGGGGAGGGGGGGGTTAATACTAATAGATATCATATACTGTATCAGATGCAAACAAGCATACAGTAAACATGATGTCGTCTCCCCTCCTGTCGTGAGTTGGTGACAATCACTCAAATGTGTGATTGAAAAGTTACCGGACGTGAGGTGCCTA
>NC_137693.1:17943894-17948894 GCF_963989245.1 Nansenia antarctica
CCCCTGACATAGCCCTGACATAGCTCCTGACATAGCCCCTGACATAGTCCCTGACATAGTCCCTGACATAGCCCCTGACATAGCCCCTGACATAGCCCTGACATAGCCCCTGACATAGCCCTGACATAGCCCCTGATATAGCTCATGACATAGCCCCTGACATAGCCCCTGACATAGCCCCTGACATAGCCCCTGACATAGCCCTGACATAGCCCTGACATAGCCCCTGACATAGCTCCTGACATAGCCCCTGATATAGCTCCTGACATAGCCCTGACATAGCCATTGACATAGCCCCTGACATAGCCCCTGACATAGCCCTGACATAGCCCCTGACATAGCCCCTGACATAGCCCCTGACATAGCCCCTGACATAGCTCCTGACATAGCCCCTGACATAGTCCCTGACATAGCCCCTGACATAGCCCTGACATAGCCCCTGACATAGCCCTGACATAGCCCTGACATAGCCCTGACATAGCCCTGACATAGCCCTGACATAGCCCTGACATAGCCCTGACATAGCCGTGACATAGTCCCTGACATAGCCCTGACATAGCCCCTGACATAGCCCCTGACATAGCCCCTGACATAGCCCTGACATAGCCCTGACATAGCCCCTGACATAGCCCCTGACATAGCCCTGACATAGCCCTGACATAGCCCCTGACATAGCCCTGACATAGCCCCTGACATAGCCCTGACATAGCCCCTGACATGGCCCCTGACATAGCCCCTGACTAAACCCCAGGCTGAGAGGCGTCTGCAGTACTGCAGATGTGGAAGGACCCTCCTCAGAGCAGAGAACATTCTAGGGTCTATCTGAGAGTTGCTTGACGGCCTGAGTGTGGCATTAGGATGGGTGTCACGCTGACCCCTCCCCCCTGCAGACGAGGAGGGGGGTGCAGCGCTGAGGACCGGTCTCAGATCAGCTGCCTAGCAACCACACCAGAGCAGAGCAGAGCAGAGCAGAGCAGAGCAGAGAGTGCAGCACCAGAGCAGGGGGCAGTCAGCACTGCTGCTGGATCACATTACACTGAGACAGCAAGACAACAACACAGAGCAGAGAGAGGGAGGGGCAGGCCAGAGGGGGGGTAGAGATGGAGAGAGGGGAGAGAGAGGGAGAGAGGGGAGAGAGAGAGGGGGTGAGGGAGTGGAAATTGATGGAAACAGACAGAAAGAAGAGGGGAGAGAGTGGGGGGTGGGAGAAATGGGAGAGGGTCAACATTGAGGAGGGAAAGGGAGAGAGGAGTTGGGGGGGGAGGTGGGTGGGATGAGTGAGCAAGGAAATGTGAGGTAATGAGGATGAGAATAGAGACAGAATGATAACATCCCATCTGTTTAATCAGAGGGCAGTGTGTGTGTGTGTGTGTGTGTGTGTGTGTGTGTGTGTGTGTGTGTGTGTGAGTGTGTATGCACACAACCACATTGATTTGATGTTGATCATTAAGCAGGAGTCTAACTACGCTACAGTAATGTTAATGTGGAGTGCTTGTTAGATCTACTGTAATTGTATACCAATGAATGCTTACTCTTGAGATAATTCAATCAATGAGATCTCCCATGTGAGGCCTAAGGCAGAGAAACCTACAGCAGCTCTCAATCCACCTCACTGGTCAACGGATTACAGAAACATTAAATCAACAAAACAAAAATGAAAACATTTTTGAGCACATGTAATATGAAAAAGAACGTGATTCAGATAGTAAATGCTTCATACTATTATGATGTAACCTTATATAAGCATAATGAAATCCAGGGCTTCACTACGTTTGTTCAGATGACCTTTGGACATTCCTAGTCTGAGCTTCCATGGGCTTGGGTTTAACCCATAGCTCAAGCAAGTCTGCTACTGGGTAATGTAGTAATGTAGTAATGTAGTAATGTAGTAATGTAGTAGTGTAGTGGGGTTGTAACGGGGTTGTAGTGGGGTTGTAGTGGGGTTGTAGTGGGGTTGTAGTAGGGTTGTAGTGGGGTTGTAGTGGGGTTGTAGGGGGGTTGTAGGGGGGTTGTAGTGGGGTTGTAGTGGGGTTGTAGTGGGGTTGTAGTGGGGTTGTAGGGGGGTTGTAGGGGGGTTGTAGTGGGGTTGTAGTGGGGTTGTAGTGGGGTTGTAGTGGGGTTGTAGGGGGGTTGTAGTGGGGTTGTAGGGGGGTTGTAGGGGGGTTGTAGTGGGGTTGTAGGGGGGTTGTAGGGGGGTTGTAAGGGGGTTGTAGGGGGGTTGTAGTAGGGTTGTAGTGGGGTTGTAGTGGGGTTGTAGGGGGGTTGTAGGGGGGTTGTAGGGGGGTTGTAGTGGGGTTGTAGTGGGGTTGTAGGGGGGTTGTAGTGGGGTTGTAGCAGGGTTGTAGTAGGGTTGTAGGGGGGTTGTAGCAGGGTTGTAGTAGGGTTGTAGTGGGGTTGTAGCAGGGTTGTAGGGGGGTTGTAGGGGGGTTGTAGGGGGGTTGTAGGGGGGTTGTAGTGGGGTTGTAGGGGGGTTGTAGGGGGGTTGTAGGGGGGTTGTAGGGGGGTTGTAGTGGGGTTGTAGGGGGGTTGTAGTGGGGTTGTAGTGGGGTTGTAGTGGGGTTGTAGGGGGGTTGTAGTGGGGTTGTAGTGGGGTTGTAGTGGGGTTGTAGGGGGGTTGTAGGGGGGTTGTAGTGGGGTTGTAGGGGGGTTGTAGGGGGGTTGTAAGGGGGTTGTAGGGGGGTTGTAGTGGGGTTGTAGTGGGGTTGTAGTGGGGTTGTAGTGGGGTTGTAAGGGGGTTGTAGGGGGGTTGTAAGGGGGTTGTAGTGGGGCTTGTCTAACAACAACAGTAAGCCTACAGGGGTATTGGCTATTGGGGTCAGGCAGAGAGGAGAGGAGAGGAGAGGAGAGGAGAGGAGAGGAGAGGAGGAGAGAAGAGGAGAGGAGAGGAGAGGAGAGAAGAGGAGAGGAGAGGAGAGGAGAGGAGAGGAGAGGAGAGGAGAGGAGAGGAGAGGAGAGGAGAGGAGAGGAGGAGAGGAGAGGAGAGGAGAGGAGAGGAGAGGAGAGGAGAGGAGAGGAGAGGAGAGGAGAGGAGAGGAGAGGGTAGAGGAGAAAGAAGAGGGGGGAATTCAACAGTACACAGTTCGTCCCCTCATCTACCATTGCTGATAGGAAACCCCCATTGAGTGAAACACTGTATCCATAGAAAACAGCACTAGCAGCACCAGAAATGGGTCAAGTCCACCAGGGGAAAAGTGTGTTAGCAAAGCTACCATGCCAACTACTTAGCTGCCTGAAACCCAATAGAGAACTGCAATATTCCAAAGTTGTTGAGTTGTTGAGTTGCTGGGTTGGTAGTGATTGACCGCAAGTCCTTGGGCTTCTGTGTATAGAGCCCAGTGACCGGGCTATCTTCCGGTAAAGACATCATAAGTGAATTCTCAGGGTGTGCTGAGGATCGATCCTCACATTCGGGTCGAAGTCTCACTGACCCCTGAGTCTTTAATGATTCATAACAGTGATATTCATCTCCAACTTAACCTGCATCCACCAAGTTATGCCCGAAAGAGCCTCTACCTCTCTTCTACCATGAACTATAATGACACACCCTGTGTTTGTGATGACTGGTCTTAGAAAAGCAAACATCTCCCGCAGTTCATT
The DNA here is from genome assembly GCF_963989245.1 of Nansenia antarctica. Lineage (NCBI taxonomy): Eukaryota > Metazoa > Chordata > Actinopteri > Argentiniformes > Microstomatidae > Nansenia > Nansenia antarctica. The sequence continues at coordinate 17,947,492 of NC_137693.1, forward strand.
TGACTAATCAAAATGTCTACACATGAATAGAAGCCGACCACAGCAAAACAACAGGGCACATTAAAACTTCCTCCCGTCCATACCTACCATATCTACCATACCTACCATACCCACCATACCTACCATATCCACCATACCTACCATATCTACCATATCTACCATATCTACCATATCTACCATATCTACCACATCTACCACTGGAACACATGTCCTGGGACAGTTGCTAGTGGTCTCAGAGGAGTCCACATCCCAGTGGGTTTATCCAGTCTTGAAGGTGAATGTGCGTAAACTAGGTTTATAATATTGATCACTTTTTAGTTCACCTTGGGAGATGAGTAGAGCGCTCGTTGTAACACAACACATACAGTCCTCACGTGTCTGGGGAATAGGCAGGATATGGAAACCCCAAACCAGATCCTCGTAAGGCTGTGGTCCCAGACAAAGTATCTGATACACATATCATATCAAAAAGTGAAAGTAAAAGAACCAGGAAAAAAATTACAGGTCTAAGGATCAAAGTGATCTGTTCCTCAAATGCATGCATTGAAATGATTGGCTCATCTTGGAAGATGGCCTCTTCTAATTCTGAAAAAAATTCTTGAAAAAAAATCAAAATGATGTTACGCCAATGTCTTCATCAAGCGACTCTACGTCTTTATAAATAGATTTTAAAAATATATATAGACCTGGGGCGCTTAGGTGGCGTAGCGGACTAAGCGTTGACCACGTAGCCGCGGACATATCCTGCATGTCATCCCTTCTCTCTCTCTCACCCATCCTTCCTGTCAAATCTCTACTATCTCTATCACAATAAAATGAAAAATATGAGTGGGTAGGGTTAGGGTTAGGATTACGGTTAGGGTTAGACATGCCAGCATGTACCAAGTCGACGTAGCACCTAACCCTAACCCTAGTTTTCCCACATGTACCGTATTCCCACATGTACCGTAACATATATATATAGACCTAAATGTTGTTCACAGTTACAGAAAGTAGAGAAGCCCAAAACATACCTAAACCCACTATCAACACCCACACCTGCATTGAAAACATAACGATAAATACGTTGTGTGTATCCTTCTGGATCATGTTGACATAGTGAACGGGGTGGAGGGACAGGAGGGGACGTGGCTCCCAGGGTGTCTGAGGCTGAGACTGGGACTGTCACGTGTCTGGGCTGGCTCCATGCCAAGGTTGTAGAGGTGTCATGACTAAAAGGAGAAACGAGGCACGTGTGTTTCGTAGGAGTCAATCGTGTCAGCCCTGTTGGCTAGAGAGGAGGGCCACTCTGGCCAGACAAAGGAGGGAGTCCTGGGTCACAGCATGGACATGTGGCAGAGCCAGGGGGGAAATGGTTGGCTAGATATATCTAACAGACTGAGGAAAACTGATAGAAGAGCGTG
>NC_137693.1:17953894-17963894 GCF_963989245.1 Nansenia antarctica
CCATCTGTTCTCCAAGGCATTTGGCCCCTAGTCATCGTTTTAGTTTTTGCTTTGTTTGTTTTCTGTTTTGTCTGTCCGTTTTCATCCCCTTGTACAGCGTCCTTGGGTTTGTGAAAGGCGCTATATAAATTAAAGTTATTATTATTATTCATTATTATTATTGTCGATGATACATCCTATGTGGACGTGATCCACATTGGAAATGACATTCACATTTTAGTAATTTTGCAGACACTTCTATCCAGAGTGACTTACAATAAATACATTTGCCTAAAGTAAGTGAATCAACATTACATTACATAGCAGTCACCGTAAGTCAGACTTTCTATCAGCGACTAAGTCACTTATAATAAGTCACAGTGTAGTAGAGAAATAACTAGAATGTCTAAATATTGTTACCCACACTAGACCAGTAACAGATACTCCAGATAGTATTTTAGTTGGTTATGAACACATACAGGCATGTGTTCATGTGTTCATTGTCTGGTGTCTTGAATCATTAATCTACTCTAACTTTGAGTGTGTTCTCACAGCTTATGTGTAGCACAGCAGGCAGCCATGCTGGGCCTGGGGGACTGGGGGGCTGGGGGTGTGGGGGGCTGGGGGACTGGGGGGCTGGGGGTGTGGGGGTGTGGGGGGCTGGGGGCCTGGGGGGCTGGGCCTCTGTGGACTCAGAGACGACCCCTCTGTAGGACCTTCTAACATCAAGTGGACACTTTCTTATTTGGTTCAATATTTACAGGGAAAAAAGGAATGTTTGATCATTAAAGGGGCAGTTCACTCCCAAATAAACATTTATAATTATTTTTCATACCTTGTGAGGGGCCTACATGTGTCCTAGTTCCACTGCATGCATAAACACCTCAGCGATCTTGGAATACAAATGCAAGGAATGCAAGGAATGCCAAAAATGTGTAAATGCTCCAAGGCTAGCCACATGTCTTGCTTTTCATCATTGACTCCATATCCATATTAGCATCATTGGTCGTTTGCTAAGCTAACCTCCCTAATCACACTGACTTCTTACTTTTCCAGAAATGATGGAGAACAACAACCAGTACTGGTTGCTTAGGAGATCATCTGTTCAACAATTACACTCTGGTTCTTTTCCCCCCATACAAGATCAATTTTAGGACAGTTGAGCTGGAGCCTAATATGGTGCCAATGTCCTCTATATCCTTTTGGAGAAACATGCTGTGGAACATGGAAACAGGCTCATTTTGGGATACCATTTACATTTGTTTTATTTTGGGAGTGACCCCTTGTAGGTGCTAATGTAAACAACTTTGTGTTTCTCAATCTTAAAGTGTTTGTATTTAGTCATCAACACCACCTCCAGTATTCTAAAATAGTTCTGTATTGCATAATAATGATTCTCCCACCACATTGTGTAATAATGAATGTTCCATCCCAATGCTGTATTATGATGCATGTCTCATCTTAATGCTACACTATGCTATACTAGTGAACCTCATCGCTACACTATGCTATGCTAGTGAACCTCAATGCTACACTATGCTATGCTAGTGAACCTCAATGCTACACTATGCTATGCTAGTGAACCTCAATGCTATGCTAGTGAAACTCAATACTACACTATCCTATGCTAGTGAACCTCAATGCTACACTATGCTATGCTAGTGAACCTCAATGCTACACTATGCTATGCTAGTGAACCTCAATGCTACATTGCAGGCTATACTAGTGAACCTCAACGCTACATTGCAGGCTATACTAGTGAACTTCCCACACATCCCAATACTGCATTGTGTGAACAAGCACACACAGAGGAAACCCCACAAGAACCAGAGCGTTTCCATGACAACATCTGCAGGGGGCGGGGATTCCCCAGGATGCCTGGTGGTCAGCGTGTGTCTGTCCAGGATGACGACAACCATCCTGATGAACCTCCTAGTCAGACTCACCAGTACCCAGTACCCAGGCCACAGACCTGCTGCTGCTACTGGACGTGACTGTACCTCCACCTCCTCTACTGTACCTCCTCTACTGTACCTCCTCCACTGTACCTCCTCTACTGTACCTCCACTACTGTACCTGGTCTACACCTCCTCTACTGTACCTCCTCTACTGTACCTCCTCTACTGTACCTCTACTGTACCTCCTCTACACCTCCTCTACTGTACCTCCTCTACTGTACCTCCTCTACTGTACCTCCTCTACTGTACCTCCTCTACTGTACCTCCTCTACTGTACCTCCTCTAATGTACCTCCACTACTGTACCTCCTCTACTGTACCTCCACTACTGTACCTCCTCTACTGTACCTCCACTACTGTACCTCCACTACTGTACCTCCTCTACTGTACCTCCTCTACTGTACCTCCTCTACTACACCTCCTCTACTGTACCTCCACTACTGTACCTCCTCTACTGTACCTCCACTACTACACCTCCTCTACTGTACCTCCTCTAATGTACCTCCTCTACTGTACCTCCTCTACTGTACCTCCTCTACACCTCCTCTACTGTACCTCCTCTACTGTACCTCCTCTACTGTACCTCCTCTACTGTACCTCCTCTACTGTACCTCCTCTACACCTCCTCTACTGTACCTCCTCTACACCTCCTCTACTGTACCTCCTCTACTGTACCTCCTCTACTGTACCTCCTCTACACCTCCTCTACTGTACCTCCTCTACTGTACCTCCTCTACTGTACCTCCTCTACTGTACCTCCTCTACTGTACCTCCTCTACTGTGCCTCCTCTACTGTACCTCCTCTACTGTACCTCCTCTACTGTACCTCCTCTACTGTACCTCCTCTACTGTACCTCCTCTACTGTACCTCCTCTACACCTCCTCTACTGTACCTCCTCTACTGTACCTCCTCTACTGTACCTCCTCTACTGTGCCTCCTCTACTGTACCTCCTCTACTGTACCTCCTCTACTGTACCTCCTCTACTGTACCTCCTCTACTGTACCTCCTCTACAAAGGAGTATGTTGTGACCTATGTTATGTCTAGGTATGTTGTGTAAGGTAAGGTATGTTGTGTATGGTAAGGTCAACAGTTATCACAGGGCTCATTGTTCTGTGAGCAGGAGGATATGAGACTTTACTTAAGCAATATCACACGAGAGGGAGTGTGTTATACTGAATATCAGCACGGCTGTGATTCGGTCATAGGTACGAGGCCGCAGGCCGAGTACCGAAGACAATCACAGCCGTGCTGATATTCAGTATAACACACGACCTCGAGTGTGATATTGCTTTTATACAACAGTTCTACAGCGCAATTTATTAATTAACAGTAATAAGTGACAACAGATTATGATTTGTTTGTTTATTTAATCATTTATTTTGGCTCCGTCAAGAAAAAATTGTTCCGCAACGGGAAGCGAAGTTTCCCACAGAAGTGGGGGGAAAAACGTCAGATCAGATACATAAACGGGTTATTTTGATAAACTGGACACATTTTGTGAATATATATGGTTACTTTCTCGCCTGAAAACATATTAAAACTTCATAAAATGACATATTAACACTTGTAGAGCCAAATTACAGCTTTTAGCCAATGGCGGCCAAAATTGAGGATTTAAAAACGGTGATTGGCTATAATGTTCTTCGTCTACGTTTTATGTGACAATGTCTTTTTAGTAACAACTTGCGCATTACTAAGTATTTACTAGCTAAGATTGACAAACGTTTGGCGTGGTGCAACCGACATTAGTAAACAACTAGTTTGAAACTAGCTAGTAACTACTAGGGGTTTAGTAACTACTAAATGCCTACATTTAGTAATGACTTACGCCAAATTGGTGCAACCCAGGCCAGAACACAAACTAGCATACTTTGTATCGTGGCTAGCTACTTTGTATCGTAATGTAGTCTAATTAACGGTCATTTAATAGAACACCTGTGCGGCGGAGTGATACATATAGTTAAAAGTCCCAGTGCTGTTATACTGTATATCGTAACTCATGGAATACCTCTTGTCCAATAAAATTACTTGGTCGGAACTAACTGTTGTATAATCTATAATAAGGAGACTTTACTCTACTGGGTTCAGGTGACTGGCCGTCAATTAACGGTCATTTAATAGAACACCTGTGCGGCGGAGTGATACATATAGTTAAAAGTCCCAGTGCTGTTATACTGTATATCGTAACTCATGGAATGCCTCTTGTCCAATCAAATTACTTGGTCGGAACCAGTGGCGGCTGGTGCTCAAATTTTGGTGCGCGCATTTTTTTTTCGCGTGCACGATTTTTTTTCGCGTGCACGCGCATAAAACTCGCACTGCCGCTCAAAACAAAGACGTAATTTCACTTTACCCACGCAATACCCACTTAAACATGTGTGAGGATACGTAACGGCGTTTTGTGACAGAACTTTCACTTTCATTCATGAAATTCACCCCGTCTGTGTTACGATTATAGGCACTTAGCCCTCAATTACGCCAGGGAGACTGTCCCTGTAGGCTAATCTCTAATTGTCCGTCATTTTAGATAAAGCATCTGCTAAATTGTAAAATGTAGCCTAATTTAAACCAAAAAATATAAAAACAGCTTGAAGCCTTAAAACACTCTCACGTGGGCTCTCTGAAGTTTAAAACATAATCTCTTTATAAATGCCTAAAACGAATGAATTAACAACAGAAATATGATTAGGCGCATAGATTATTAATGCAACAATAATGCCCGCCACACTATCAGCTTCTCTTGGGCATCGTGTCTAGTTGCGTAAATATGTGTAGAAGATGAACAGTAAACTCTAATTTATGTGAACAGCCTGTTGTCTGTATCTTACCTTGTGCGAATGAATCTGCTCTTTACCGACGGAAAACGGGAAAGCGCTATACAGTCCAATCGATCCATAGGAGAAAATCCGAGCCATCTGACATGAAAGGATTTATGGGTTTAGACGAAATTGCTTTCCCCACTGTGAGATTAAATACCGTTGGATACCGTGATCTGTGTTTGTGTGTATCACCGGCTGTGTTTGTGTGTATCACCGGCCCGACTCTCTACAGAGCAGCGCCACCGGAAGTAGGAAGTGGAAGACAAATGAAAGCTGGCAAACCCCACACACCACATCTTATGCTGGATATTCAGGACGCACATTTTTGCGCCCCGGCCAAGAAATAGACACAGACAATTGGAGCGCTGCTACAGCTCACGTGTAAGCCAAAAGTATTTGCAGTGCCATATCGTTGCGTCCTGTTTGTCCTGTTGCGTTTCCCGTAGTTGTTCTTCCGGGTTCAGAGCACGCTGGCGTCCGCGATGTGACTGCCGCTTCTGTTCCCGGTCCTGTCTCCTGTCCTTTTGTATCCTGTCTTTTTGTATCCTGTCCTGTCTCCTTTTGTATCCTGTCTTTTTGTATCCTGTCTTATCCTTTTTGTATCCTGTCCCGCCGAACTCCGCTGCCTTCACCCCCGCCATCTCCCGCCTCTCACCGCCTTCACTACCGGACTGCATTACTCACCGCCTTCACTACCGGACTGCAATACTCACCGCCTTCACTACCGGACTGCAGTACTCACCGCCTTCACTACCGGATTGCAGTACTCACCGCCTCACCGTTCCTGTCCCCGGGCTCTGTGTTGCCGACCGACCCGCTGCGCGCCGCTCTCAGACATCGCTGGCCTGGCCGTGCTGTGCTATTACCCTCGTCCCGGGAGGTAGCCACCGCTCCCTCCCCGGTTCGGGGGTTGCCATCTCCGCAGGTGAGTGTCGGTCGTTCCCAGCCTTCACTCACTGCTGCGCGATTTGGTCGCTGGCATGGCACGGCTAGGCTGGCCGGCCGCGCGGGTTCGGTCCCAGGCTGGCAATACAGATGACAACGGCAACGGCTGCTGCTGCCACCAAGGCAGGCATTCTCCGCTGCTGCCGCCACATCCATCGAGGCTCCCAGCAACATCAACACCGGACTCTACACCACCCCCCCCCTCCCCGTTCGCTGACTCTGTGTTCCATGTTACTTGTTGTTGTTGCTTGTTGTTTTTTGTGTCTCCCCATGTGTGTCTATTATTGTCAGCGTCTTTGATCCCTGGAAAAGCGCTATATAAATTGAATTAATTATTATTCTTATTATTATAGACATGCATTGACCGGCGCCCCGCGACTCCTCCCCCTATGTATTTTAACAGTGAATTTTACACACACACAGATAAAAACGTTTATTGTATTGGAGGATTTTTAATGAATGCTGATAGGCGCCGACAGAATATCAGCCGCATTTTGTGAATAAACAATGTTTATTTAAAAAAAAAACTTTTACAAATCGCAACTAGGAAGTGAAGGTGGGGGCGGCGCCCCAGCGCCCTCTATCGGCCAGCCGCCACTGGTCGGAACTAACTGTTGTATAATCTATAATAAGGAGACTTTACTCTACTGGGTTCAGGTGACTGGTCGTCACATCGGGCTTTCACACTGGCAAGGTTTCCGGTTCCCATTCTGGAGTCTCAGAACCGTGGTGCTTCTGGCCAGCCAGTTCATACCAGTTTAACCAGAACCATCAGGGTTCATACCAGTGTAACCAGAACCATCAGGGTTCATACCAGTGTAACCAGAACCATCAGTGTTCATACCAGTGTAACCAGAACCATCAGGGTTCATACCAGTGTAACCAGAACCATCAGGGTTCATACCAGTGTAACCAGAACCATCAGGGTTCATACCAGTTTAACCAGAACCATCAGGGTTCATACCAGTTTAACCAGAACCATCAGTGTTCATACCAGTTTAACCAGAACCATCAGTGTTCATACCAGTTTAACCAGAACCATCAGGGTTCATACCAGTTTAACCAGAACCATCAGGGTTCATACCAGTTTAACCAGAACCATCAGGGTTCATACCAGCTTAACCAGAACCATCAGTGTTCATACCAGTTTAACCAGAACCATCAGTGTTCATACCAGTGTAACTAGAACCATCAGGGTTCATACCAGTGTAACCAGAACCATCAGGGTTCATACCAGTGTAACCAGAACCATCAGGGTTCATACCAGTTTAACCAGAACCATCAGGGTTCATACCAGTTTAACCAGAACCATCAGTGTTCATACCAGTTTAACCAGAACCATCAGGGTTCATACCAGTTTAACCAGAACCATCAGGGTTCATACCAGTTTAACCAGAACCATCAGGGTTCATACCAGTTTAACCAGAACCATCAGGGTTCATACCAGTTTAACCAGAACCATCAGTGTTCATACCAGTTTAACCAGAACCATCAGGGTTCATACCAGTTTAACCAGAACCATCAGTGTTCATACCAGTTTAACCAGAACCATCAGGGTTCATACCAGTTTAACCAGAACCATCAGTGTTCATACCAGTTTAACCAGAACCATCAGTGTTCATACCAGTTTAACCAGAACCATCAGGGTTCATACCAGTTTAACCAGAACCATCAGGGTTCATACCAGTTTAACCAGAACCATCAGTGTTCATACCAGTTTAACCAGAACCATCAGGGTTCATACCAGTTTAACCAGAACCATCAGTGTTCATACCAGTTTAACCAGAACCATCTGTGTTCATACCAGTTTAACCAGAACCATCTGTGTTCATACCAGTTTAACCAGAACCATCAGTGTTCATACCAGTTTAACCAGAACCATCAGTGTTCATACCAGTGTAACCAGAACCATCAGTGTTCATATCAGCGTAACCAGAACCATCAGTGTTCATATCAGTGTAACCAGAACCATCAGGGTTCATACCAGTGTAACCAGAACCATCAGTGTTCATACCAGTTTAACCAGAACCATCAGGGTTCATACCAGTGTAACCAGAACCATCAGTGTTCATATCAGTGTAACCAGAACCATCAGGGTTCATACCAGTGTAACCAGAACCATCAGTGTTCATACCAGTTTAACCAGAACCATCAGGGTTCATACCAGTGTAACCAGAACCATCAGGGTTCATACCAGTGTAACCAGAACCATCAGTGTTCATACCAGTGTAACCAGAACCATCAGCGTTCATACCAGTGTAACCAGAACCATCAGTGTTCATACCAGTGTAACCAGAACCATCCGCGTCATCAACGTTGGGTGACGAAGGGGCGGGATAAACAAACAAGTCACAACTAGATGGCAGCTACTTCACTGGACATGAGAATCATATCTTCCACTACAGTATCTGAAATAAACACTACTTTGCATTAAAAAAACAAAAGGCACTGCTCCGTTACTGGAATAGAAATGGCTTACGAAGTTCACGTTCGTGCGTGTGTGTGTGTGTGTGTGTGTGTGTGCATGCGTGCGTGTGTGCGTGCGTGCGTGCGTGCGTGTGTGTGTGTGTGTGTGTGCGTGTGTGCGTGTGTGTGCGTGTTTTGCTGAGCATGTGAGGAAGATAGAGAGAATGATGAAGCTTTTGATAATGTTTTAATCACTAAGGATTAGATTTAGATTAGATGACATTTTGTCTCCTTCCTTCTTGCTGGTCTTCACAGCACATGACCCCCCCACTGACCACGTCACGGTTCTAGTTATGGGTTCCCTCTGAGAACCACTATTTTCTGGTTCCAGCTGGGAAACGACTTTTCAGGTTTCCGAACCAATTTATTTTGGGTCTGAACCCAGCAGCAGCCTTGCCGGGGGCGAACGCCCTACCAGGGTGACAGACAAGCAGACAGACAGACTCCCCAGCCCCTCAGGACAGGAGACTAGGTGTTTAACTAGGGTTAGGGATTTATTTTCATAACATAACATAACATAACATGTCATGAGGACTATTTGGGCCCTTTGGAACCAGATCCAGATGGGCCTTCAGCAGGTAGCAAGGTAGCATGTATGTCCATTATGACTCCACATGCACCTCCCTGCCTGTTAGAATGTCATTATGACTCCACATGCACCTCCCTGCCTGTTAGAATGTCATTATGACTCCACCTCCCTGCCTGTCAGAATGTCATTATGACTCCACCTCCCTGCCTGTCAGAATGTCATTATGACTCCACATGCACCTCCCTGCCTGTCAGAATGTCATTATGACTCCACCTCCCTGCCTGTCAGAATGTCATTATGACTCCACATGCACCTCCCTGCCTGTCAGAATGTCATTATGACTCCACATCCACCTCCCTGCCTGTCAGAATGTCATTATGACTCCACATGCACCTCCCTGCCTGTCAGTTCTAGGTGATTGGGCTTAACAACAAAACATATGATCCTTTCCTAATCTCTATATCGGCGTCCCTGCAGTCCCCGAATGTTATCGGCTGTGTGGAAAAAGCTTCAAATACCATGTAATACTGTGTTAGTATGTATTTACTGACCTCTACGCCATTCTTTAGTTAAATATTACACTCAAAACTATATTCAGCTTAGCTCGTAGTTCAAGACATGCTGGTGCCTCCGACTTGATCAGGTCAAAAAAGAGAAAAAAGCGTTTTTAGATGAAACCAAACTAAGTTGGCTAATTCATTTGGGTTTCTACAGTATCACTTGTTACTTGTTGAATGGATGTTGCCGTTATTCTGCCACGGTGTCGACCTGCCCCACAGCCCCTGTGCCAACCTGCCCCACAGCCCCTGTGCCAACCTGCCCCACAGCCCCTGTGTCAACCTGCCCCACAGCCCCTGTGCCAACCTGCCCCACAGCCCCTGTGCCAACCTACCCCACAGCCCCTGTGCCAACCTACCCCACAGCCCCTGTGCCAACCTACCCCACAGCCCCTCTGCCAACCTGCCCCACAGCCCCTGTGCCAACCTGCCCCACAGCCTCTGTGCCAACCTGCCCCACAGCCCCTGTGCCAACCTGCCCCACAGCCCCTGTGTCAACCTGCCCCACAGCCCCTGTGCCAACCTGCCCCACAGCCCCTGTGCCAACCTGCCCCACAGCCCCTGTGCCAACCTACCCCACAGCCCCTGTGCCAACCTGCCCCACAGCCCCTGTGCCAACCTGCCCCACAGCCCCTGTGCCAAACTGCCCCACAGCCCCTGTGTCAACCTGCCCCACAGCCCCTGTGTCAACCTGCTCCACAGCCCCTCTGTCAACCTGCCCCACAGCCCCTGTGCCAACCTACCC
>NC_137693.1:17971394-18211394 GCF_963989245.1 Nansenia antarctica
TACTAGCTAGCTATGTGTTGTGGTGATGGACAGACTTCTAAATGGCCATGTTGGCATTCAAGTTGGCTAAACATAGCAGTGAGGTGGAAATTAAGGGGCCTACACACGATAAGATTGTTTTTTATTTTTTTTATCGAACAGAACTTTCTTATTCTGCTAGAATTGGGCTTCATTGCTAATACCATAATGGCATATTTACAGTACATGGACAGTGGATTGAAGCATTTGAAATGTCTGTTTTGTATAGTATAGTTGGACATGTTTTTTTTTCCAGGTGAGAGAGTAATGTCAAAATGACATTATCTGACTGCATTGCCCACAGCAATCCAAAATTCAATTATAATTATGTTATAAATTGATATGGATCAATTTATACCTCTTATTTGATTATAAATACTCTGGTTGTTATGTTTGCCTTTTGGTTGACAGCAAAAGGGAGAGAGGAGGATAGAGAGGGAGAGAAGGAGAGAGAGCAGGATGGTGTCGGCACACCAGAGAGAGAGAGCAAGAACCAGGTGAGAAAGTGGACAGGTAGTCAAGACCACATAAGTAAGTAGCCTTGAGAACCGATGGTTCTCGAGCCTAATGGCCCATAGGGAAGGAGCCTATCTCCTGTTTCCGTAGCGTGAGGCGGCTTAATGTACAAGTTAGTACACCCCCTGGACATGACGCTGGTATGTCGCAGGGTCTTACCCCCTGAGGGGGGGGGGGGGGTCCATGCCACGGTCCATGCCACCCCCCCAAGGCAGCAAACCTAGGGGAAACACTGTTATTCTCATGCTAAAATCGACTGTAAATCCAGATTTTAAAGTTGATATTCTTCCCCGTGGAGCATGCCCCCATAACCTGTGCCCCACCCAAAATGTTTAGCACCAGCCGCCACTGGTGGAGGTAGAGCGGGTCTAGATGTGGAGGTAGAGCAGGTCTAGATGTGGAGGTAGAGCAGGTTAGGTCTTGATGTGGAGGTAGAGCAGGTTAGGTCTAGATGTGGAGGTAGAGCAATGTTCTGTGTTCAGTGTCAGGACTAGATGGGGAGGTAGAGCAGGGGTAGATGTGGTGGTAGGGCAGGTCTAGATGGGGAGGTAGAGCAGCGTGTGCCATAAGCACTGATAGAGAGCGAAGTGTTGACACCAAAGACTTGTGCATTCAGGGCAGCCTGTTCTCATGTTCTCTGTTCTCTGTTCTCTGTTCTCCTGTTCTCTGTTCTCTGTTCTCTGCCATGCAGGAGGCTTAAGCCTCACGCTTCTCATGACCAGAATATCAGATTACAGCAAATGAACAAGCCAGTAAAAAGAGACATTACTCAACTGAATCTCGGCACAGACATTCTTCTGCTCTCTCTCTCTGTTATACAGCAGTCTTATCCCATGACTCACATGACCAACATGACTAACATGCACAAGGGTTGAAAAGGGGGACAGAGACGATATAAATTAGGATCGCTGCAACGTACAGGAATATAATTAATAGATTGTGTGTGGAATGAGAACTGAAGCAGTAGAAGATAACACTGTGTCCCTGGGCTGAATTCACATTCACATACACTCATACACTCATACACTGTAGTTCAGCATCAGGCCACAAGGGGTCAGCGTATGCTATGTTGAACAACATGATGACAGCAATGTAACGATATCAGATTAAATACCTCTGCTGCCCCTATCAGAGACATCATCACCTCCATCCTCCTACAGGAGCAGAAGGATTCTCTACTCCTCCCACTTCACCCCGAGACACCACATGAGATCATATGTCAACACCAATAATATCATTATTATCTCTTCTAAGTTCTATGTATTTTCTTATATTTTCAAGCCCTTACAGTGATATACTATCTCTTTTTCTCATTCACTCTCTCTCTCTCTCTGTCTCTGTCTCTGTCTCTTGTCTCTTGTCTCTGTCTCTGTCTCTGTCTCTCTCTCTCTCTCTCTCTCTCTCTCTCTCTCTCTCTCTCCCTCGCTCTCCCAAGGCCTGTGTATGTACACATGTATAGTGATGGACAACGTGTCCAGCCTCCAGCCAATGAGAGGCAGGTATTCAACGGCCTCGTCAGGTGCACAGACCCACCTTCTCACCTTCTCACACGCCACAGATGGAACACGTCGCTGTGTGAGTCGTCGTGAGTCCCCAGCCCAAACAGGGCACGACAGATCCAAACTGTCACCCGTGACGATGGACAATTCAGAGACAGACAGTGACACCAGTGACACGAGGCGCAACACAAACACAGGCCAAGACCGAGGCCGTGGAGGACAGGGTCTTGCTGGTCGGAACTGTCCATCCCGTTTAGAAGTGAATTCAGAGTGGGACAAAGGTTGAGGCTGTTTCTCTCTCTCTGTCTCAGGCAGCACTGTCAATGCACTTGGTGAATGGTGGTTTGTGTGTGTGTGGGTGGGTGTATTCTTGTGACTGTAAATGACGTTAGGTAGTAGGTGTAACTGTATCCTTAGGTGGGTGTGTGGCATTGTGTGTGGAAAAAGGTTGAGCGTGTGGATCCTAGTCACGGCGGTGTGTGTGTGGGGTGTCTGCTTACGGTGGGTGTGTGGCTTTGACTCAAGGCAGGGTGGGTGAATGTGTCGGTGTGTGGATGTGTGGAGGTTTGAGTGTGGTGACGTGGGCTGCTGTGTGGAGAGCAGACTGTGAGTAGAAGGGTGTGCAGGTGCTCATCAAAGTAAAGCACACAGCAGATATATATTCCAGCCCAGCGACTGTTCACCAAGACAAATCCTCTTTGAGGACAGAAATAGGCACATGAGATGACTCTTGAAACAATAACAGACGACAAGAGAGAGTGAGAATGAGAGGCGGAGAGGAAGCGTAAAAGATGGAGGAATATAAATGAGGAATTAGATAACGACAAGACAATAGAATTGGGTGAATGGACGACATGCGAACAGTGCCAGGCACATTACAGACACAGACACAGACACGCATGAAGAGAACAGACACACACACACACACAGACACACATGAAGAGAACAGACACACACACACACACACGCACACGCACGCACACACACACACACACAGACAGACGCTGACTGCAGGGTATCAAGTGTGTGTGTGAGAATGTGATCTCTCCTGTAATCTCTCTGCCCCACCTGCCCTCTCTCTCTGCCCCACCTGCCCTCTCTCTCTGCCCCACCTGCCCTCTCTCTCTGCCCCACCTGCCCCGTCTACTGACAGGAGAACAGCTCATGTCTGTGGTGGACCAGCCTGGCACCAGGGCGACAACCCCCCCGCGCTCCGCTAACAGCCCTGGGGGCGCTCTGGCAGGACCAGCGCCTCCGCTCCTCTGGACCCTGGCTGCACACACACACACACACACACACACACACACACACACACACACACGCAGGCCTGGCGGAGCAGACCGGGCCTGTGTCCTTGACTGGAGATCAAATATGAGCCGTTCACTTTATCAGTCCGACACAGATTCTCTGCATATCTCTCACACACACACACACACACACACACACGCTCGCACGCACACAAACATACACACACATACACACACACACACACACACACATACACACACACTCACACACACGCACGCACGCATGCACGCACGCACGCACGCACACACACACACACACACACACACTTACATACACACACACACACACCCATACACACACACACACACACACACACACACACACACACACACCCATACAAAATGACGTAATGCATAATACACCATACTGTAGAGGGGGGGCAGGGAGGGGGGGCTGTTACTGTTCAGCACCTGAAGCCAGAGGAGGATCGGTGCCCCTCGGACTCTGGTTCCTCTCAAGGTTTCTTCCTTCCAGGGAATCCTTCCTCCCACTGTACCCTGTGGTTTTCTCCCTCTGGGAGGTGTTTAGCTTGGTTTGCTTTACAACATTCACACATTCACACACACTTTCACACACCAATGGCGGCAAGCTACCATTCAAGGCGCCGGCCCGCTCACTGGGAGCAATTTGGGGTTCAGTGTCTTGCCCAAGGACACTTCGACATGTGGCCAGCCGGGGCTCGAACCGCATTTCTGCCGACCTTGCGATCATTAGACGCCAGCTCTACCTCCTGAGACACAGCCTCGACCTCCTGAGACACAGCCTCTACCTCCTGAGACACAGCCTCTACCTCCACCAGCCTCTACCTCCTGAGAGACAGCCTCTACCTCCACCAGCCTCTACCTCCTGAGACACAGCCTCTACCTCCTGAACCACAGCCTCTACCTCCTGAGACACAGCCTCTACCTCCTGAGACACAGCCTCTACCTCCTGAGACACAGCCTCTACCTCCTGAGACACAGCCTCTACCTCCTGAGACACAGCCTCTACCTCCGCCAGCCTCTACCTCCTGAGACACAGCCTCTACCTCCACCAGCCTCTACCTCCTGAACCACAGCCTCTACCTCCTGAGACACAGCCTCTACCTCCTGAGACACAGCCTCTACCTCCTGAGACACAGCCTCTACCTCCTGAGACACAGCCTCTACCTCCGCCAGCCTCTACCTCCTGAGACACAGCCTCTACCTCCACCAGCCTCTACCTCCTGAACCACAGCCTCTACCTCCTGAGACACAGCCTCTACCTCCTGAGACACAGCTTCTACCTCCTGAGACACAGCTTCTACCTCCTGAGACACAGCCTCTACCTCCACCAGCCTCTACCTCCTGAGACACAGCCTCTACCTCCTGAGACACAGCTTCTACCTCCTGAGTCACAGCCTCTACCTCCTGAGACACAGCCTCTACCTCCTGAGACACAGACTCTACCTCCTGAGACACAGCCTCTACCTCCTGAGACACAGCCTCTACCTCCTGAGACACAGCCTCTACCTCCTGAGACACAGCCTCTACCTCCTGAGACACAGCCTCTACCTCCTGAGTCACAGCCTCAACCTCCTGAGACACAGCCTCTACCTCCTGAGACACAGCCTCTACCTCCTGAGACACAGCCTCTACCTCCACCAGCCTCTACCTCCTGAGACACAGCCTCTACTTCCTGAGACACAGCCTCTACCTCCTGAGACACAGCCTCTACCTCCTGAGACACAGCCTCTACCTCCTGAGTCATAGCCTCTACCTCCTGAGACACAGCCTCTACCTCCACCAGCCTCTACCTCCTGAGACACAGCCTCTACCTCCACCAGCCTCTACCTCCTGAGACACAGCCTCTACCTCCACTAGCCTCTACCTCCTGAACCACAGCCTCTACCTCCTGAGACACAGCCTCTACCTCCTGAGACACAGCCTCTACCTCCTGAGACACAGCCTCTACCTCCTGAGACACAGCTTCTACCTCCACCAGCCTCTACCTCCTGAGACACAGCCTCTACCTCCTGAGACACAGCTTCTACCTCCTGAGTCACAGCCTCTACCTCCTGAGACACAGCCTCTACCTCCTGAGACACAGCCTCTACCTCCTGAGACACAGCCTCTACCTCCTGAGACACAGCCTCTACCTCCTGAGACACAGCCTCTACCTCCTGAGACACAGCCTCTACCTCCTGAGTCACAGCCTCAACCTCCTGAGACACAGCCTCTACCTCCTGAGACACAGCCTCTACCTCCTGAGACACAGCCTCTACCTCCACCAGCCTCTACCTCCTGAGACACAGCCTCTACTTCCTGAGACACAGCCTCTACCTCCTGAGACACAGTCTCTACCTCCTGAGACACAGCCTCTACTTCCTGAGACACAGCCTCTACCTCCTGAGACACAGTCTCTACCTCCTGAGACACAGCCTCTACCTCCTGAGACACAGCCTCTACCTCCTGAGACACAGCCGCCCCAGGGTTGGGTGTTAGTTCATATTGTTTATATTGGTTAGTATTGTACTTGTTGTAAATACAGTAATGAGACATAGATGTAAAAAGCTCTATACAAATAGATGTGATTGATTGAAAATGTGATTGATTGAAAATGTGATTGATATTTGTACACAACATGCCCATTGCAAAACACACACTCCATATCACATAAAATACCCTAACAAAATCATATGATACACACTCATACATGTATTACATACATACATATGTATTACGGTAAAGAAACACACTCCACCCCCGAAAATTCACATATTTCAGAAACGTTCAGACTGTGAGATGCCCCAAACATCTCCTCACCTGGAGCACACACAGTGAACACACACAGTGAACACACACTTGTCTGAGAACTTAAGCTGAGCAGAGTTGTACCAGCTGAATGAATAAGGAAGTGGGTCTGTCTGATTGCCTGTGAGTGGGGAGGGGGAGGGGCCTAACTATGACAGGGGGAGGGGGGCCAACTATGACAGCTCAACTCCATCTTAGAGACTCTCAGGAACAGGGCAACATTCACCAGCCTCACAAACCCAGCACACACAAACAGACACTTGCACACACACAGATGCACTCGCACACACACACTCACTGGGAGCAATTTGGGGTTCAGTGTCTTGCCCAAGGACACTTCGACATGTGGCCAGCCGGGGCTCGAACCGCATTTCTGCCGACCTTGCGATCATTGGACGCCAGCTCTACCTCCTGAGACACAGCCTCTACCTCCTGAGACACAGCCTCTACCTCCTGAGACACAGCCTCTACCTCCACCAGCCTCTACCTCCTGAGACACAGCCTCTACCTCCTGAACCACAGCCTCTACCTCCTGAGACACAGCCTCTACCTCCTGAGACACAGTTTCTACCTCCTGAGACACAGCCTCTACCTCCACCAGCCTCTACTTCCTGAGACACAGCCTCTACCTCCACCAGCCTCTACCTCCTGAGACACAGCCTCTACCTCCACCAGCCTCTACCTCCTGAACCACAGCCTCTACCTCCTGAGACACAGCCTCTACCTCCTGAGACACAGCCTCTACTTCCTGAGACACAGCCTCTTCCTCCTGAGACACAGCCTCTACCTCCTGAGACACAGCCTCTACCTCCTGAGACACAGCCTCTACCTCCTGAGACACAGCCTCTACCTCCACCAGCCTCTACCTCCTGAGACACAGCCTCTACCTCCACCAGCCTCTACCTCCTGAACCACAGCCTCTACCTCCTGAGACACAGCCTCTACCTCCTGAGACACAGCTTCTACCTCCTGAGTCACAGCCTCTACCTCCTGAGACACAGCCTCTACCTCCTGAGACACAGCTTCTACCTCCTGAGTCACAGCCTCTACCTCCTGAGACACAGCCTCTACCTCCTGAGACACAGCCTCTACCTCCACCAGCCTCTACCTCCTGAGACACAGCCTCTACCTCCTGAGACACAGCCTCTACCTCCTGAGACACCGCTTCTACCTCCTGAGTCACAGCCTCTACCTCCTGAGACACAGCCTCTACCTCCTGAACCACAGCCTCTACCTCCTGAGACACAGCCTCTACCTCCTGAGACACAGCCTCTACCTCCTGAGACACAGCCTCTACCTCCTGAGACACAGCCTCTACCTCCTGAGTCACAGCCTCTACCTCCTGAGTCACAGCCTCTACCTCCTGAGACACAGCCGCCCCAGGGTTGGATGTTAGTTCATATTGTTTATATTGGTTAGTATTGTACTTGTTGTAAGTACAGTAATGAGACATAGATGTAAAAAGCTCTATACAAATAGATGTGATTGATTGAAAATGTGATTGATTGAAAATGTGATTGATATTTGTACACAACATGCCCATTGCAAAACACACACTCCATATCACATAAAATACCTTAACAAAATCATATGATACACACTCATACATGTATTACATACATACATATGTATTACGGTAAAGAAACACACTCCACCCCCGAAAATTCACATATTTCAGAAACGTTCAGACTGTGAGATGCCCCAAACATCTCCTCACCTGGAGCACACACAGTGAACACACACAGTGAACACACACAGTGAACACACACTTGTCAGAGAACTTAAGCTGAGCAGAGTTGTACCAGCTGAATGAATAAGGAAGTGGGTCTGTCTGATTGCCTGTGAGTGGGGAGGGGGAGGGGCCTAACTATGACAGGGGGAGGGGGGCCAACTATGACAGTTCAACTCCATCTTAGAGACTCTCAGGAACAACATGCAGATAGACACTCTCAGGAACAGGGCAACATTCACCAGCCTCACAAACCCAGCACACACAAACAGACACTTGCACACACACAGATGCACTCGCACACACACACACACACACAGACACAGACACATACACAGACACACACACACACACACACACACACACACACACACACACACACACACACACACACACACACACACACAAACACAACACAGCATCAGATGGTCACAGATAATACCTAGGAGAGCTGGCAGCTCAGCATCATGTGTTACAATAATGTCAGGAT
This sequence comes from Nansenia antarctica, assembly GCF_963989245.1. Lineage (NCBI taxonomy): Eukaryota > Metazoa > Chordata > Actinopteri > Argentiniformes > Microstomatidae > Nansenia > Nansenia antarctica. The sequence goes on from NC_137693.1 coordinate 17,979,726, forward strand.
GTCATCACGGATGTGAAGCTGGTAGAAATATTAACACTGAATATAGAGCACCCACATACACGCACCCACATACACGCAGCCACATACATGCACCCACATACACACAGCCACATACATGCACCCACATACATGCAGCCACACACATGCACCCACATACATGCACCCACACACATGCAGCCACATACATGCACCCACATACATGCACCCACATACATGCAGCCACATGCATGCACCCACATACATGCAGTCACATACATGCAGCCACATACAGTACATGCACCCACACACATGCAGTCACATACATGCACCCACATACATGCAGTCACATACATGCAGTCACATACATGCAGTCACATACATGCACCCACATACATGCACCCACACACATGCAGCCACATTCATGCACCCACATACATGCAGTCACATACATGCAGCCACATACAGTACATGCACCCACACACATGCAGTCACATACATGCACCCACATACATGCAGTCACATACATGCAGTCACATACATGCAGTCACATACATGCACCCACATACATGCACCCACACACATGCAGCCACATTCATGCACCCACATACATGCACCCACATACATGCAGTCACATACATGCAGTCACATACATGCAGTCACATACATGCACCCACATACATGCACCCACACACATGCATCCACACCTATGCACCCACACACATGCACCCACATCTATGCACCCACATACATGCAGTCACATACATGCAGCGACTAATGTGTGCAGAGACCCTATCTGCTGACTTTGAGTACATCTTGTCAAATGTATAATTCATCTGAAGAAACACTAATGAGGAAAGCCTTGAGAGTGGAGAGGAGACAGGGGACAAGAGGAGAAGGAAGAGAGGGGGGGGAGGGAGAGGAGAGGGAAGAGAGGGGAGGGGGAGGGAGAGGAGAGGGAAGAGAGGGGAGGGGGAGGGAGAGGAGAGGGGAGGGGGAGGGAGAGGAGAGGGAAGAGAGGGGAGGGGGAGGGAGAGGAGAGGGAAGAGAGGGGAGGGAGAGGAGAGGGAAGAGAGGGGAGGGAGAGGAGAGGGAAGAGAGGGGAGGGAGAGGAGAGGGAAGAGAGGGGAGGGGGAGGGAGAGGAGAGGGGAGGGGGAGGGAGAGGAGAGGGAAGAGAGGGGAGGGGGAGGGAGAGGAGAGGGGAGGGGGAGGGAGAGGAGAGGGAAGAGAGGGGAGGGAGAGGGAGAGGAGAGGGAAGAGAGGGGAGGGGGAGGGAGAGGAGAGGGAAGAGAGGGGAAGGGGAGGGAGAGGAGAGGGAAGAGAGGGGAGGGAGAGTGGAGAGGAGAGGGAAGAGAGGGGAGGGGGAAGGAGAGGAGAGGGAAGAGAGGGGAGGGGGAGGGAGAGGAGAGGGAAGAGAGGGGAGGGAGAGGGAGAGTGGAGAAAGAGGAGGTGAGCTGAAAGAGGGGGAAAGCAAGATAAGGAGAGGGGAGAGTGGGAAAGGGGAAGGAGGAGAATACAGGAGATTAGAGAGGTAGAAGAGGAGAGAAGGATGGAAAATGGAGGAAAGGGGAAAGGCAGAAAAGGACAATAGAGGGAGAATGAGAGATGGTAGGAGGACAGTATGATAAAAGAGGAGAAGAGAGAGACAAAGGGAGTGTGACACGAGAGGAGAGGAGGAGGAGAGGAGGAACGACCGTTATGTTCTCTCAAATGGGACAGAGATTGTAACACCTGACCATGTCGTCACAATGATATTAGGAGTGCACATGTGACCATGATGGTGCACTGTATTACACGGAACATTTGTATTATACGGTTTACCTAATAACATCCTAAACAAACTCCAGTAGGTCCAGAACTCTGCTGCCCGTCTGCTCCTCCAAAACCTCCACTGGCTCCCGGTCAAATACAGGATCCAATTCAAAATCCTACTCTCCACTTACAAAGCCATCAACTACCTGGCCTCCTCCTACCTTGCCGACCTCGTCCCCCTCCACACCCCCTCCCGTTGCCTCAGGTCTGCCGACCAAACCACCCTCAAGACCACCAGGACCAAGCTCCGGACCTGGGGTGATGGGGCCTTTTCAGCCGCAGCCCCGTCCCTCTGGAACGCCCTCCCCAACCACATCAGACAGGGCAACACCCTGCCAACATTTAAACAGGCCCTCAAAACCCACCTCTTCAAGCTCGCCTTCACCAGTTAACCCTCTCCCCCTCCCCTCCCCATGTGTCCCCTGCACTACCTCAATTAGGCCCCTATACTTTCTTTTATTTCTTTTTTATTACTACTCGATCTTTTCAGTTTATAAAGCGTCTTTGAGTGTCTAAAAAAGCGCTATATAAGTCTAATGTGTTATTATTATTATTATTATTATTATTATTATTATTATTATTATTATTATTATTCACATTCTACTGCCCTGCAACAGGAAGTGCACAGGAAACACCAGCCCGCTGATACTACTAGATAACTAGATAACTACCAGTGATGTTGTTTCTTGATTTAGAATAGAAATAAAGCTGCTTTTTTACCTGATCTACCTTTCTTTCTCCCTCTCAAAGCAATGCAAAGAGCCAGGGTGGCTGGGACAGGGTTCAGGAGTCAGTCTGTGACCGGCAGCGAACTAAGACTAAGGTAGAGTCGCCGTCTAATGATCGCAAGGTCGGCAGATCAGCGGTTCGAGCCCCGGCTGGCCACATGTCGAAGTGTCCTTGGGCAAGACACTGAACCCCAAAATTGCTCCCAGTGAGCGGGCCGGCGCCTTGCATGGCAGCTTGCCGCCATTGGTGTGTGAATGTGTGTGTGAACGGGTGAATGAGAGGCCGTTGTAAAGCACTTTGGAGCAGCTTTGGAGCAGCAAAAAAGGCGCTATGTACCGGTAAGTGCAGTCCAAGACACCTTCCAGACCTCACTGACCTGGGTTAACAAGGTCAGGGTTAACTAGGTTAAGTCAGGTCAGGGCCTACAAGGACTCATTCAAACCCCCTTGACACTGTGTGGTTGTCACACTCAATACCACTGCCTGTACTGTGTGTGTTATTATCAGCCATTTAATTAAGAGGGTCTTTATCTGTTGCTCCAGTCCTCCCTGCTGTGTGTGGATATCCACCATGCTGTTACATGTTACCACATGTTTCACCTGCTGCCAGCTCTGGGTATACACACTCTCCCACGCAGTCAAACCCCTCGTGTGCCAATGCTTTTACAGGAGACCAATTATCACTCGCATGACCCCCTGAGTGTGGGCGTCAGGGGTCAGCTCACACCTGACCTGCCACATGACTGGTACACACGCTGTCACCCTCCTCACCCGCCGCCCCGCCACCACACTCCATAAATACTTTACAACAACCGCTCCATTAAAGAGACCTGCCTCTCCGTAGATTCCACTTCCACTTTTATGAATTGACCATCTGCCTCAGAATCCTTGGAAGAAAAAACTAAAGAAAGTGTCTTCCTTTGCTCTGAGCTCTGTCTCTGTCAGAGAGACGTGTGACTCTGGAACACGACGGTGAAGTATTCATGGATACCAGCTGTGCTCTTTTCACACTTTTCACTCAATTTTCACAATCGTTTCAACATCAACGGCACATCTAACATCAATCCTGAGGACAGGTAGCTAGCAGACACACACATACTGATGCTCTCACCTGAGGACAGGTAGCTGGCAGACACACACACACTGATGCTCTCACCTGAGGACAGGTAGCTAGCAGACACACATACTGATGCTCTCACCTGAGGACAGGTAGCTGGCAGACACAAAAACACTGATGCTCTCACCTGAGGACAGGTAGCTAGCAGACACACACATACTGATGCTCTCACCTGAGGACAGGTAGCTGGCAGACACACACACACTGATGCTCTCACTTGAGGACAGGTAGCTAGCAGACACACACATACTGATGCTCTCACCTGAGGACAGGTAGCTGGCAGACACACACACACACTGATGCTCTCACCTGAGGACAGGTAGCTAGCAGACACACACACACTGATGCTCTCACCTGAGGGTCAGTGAAACTGTGAAAATTTGAAAATGTAAAAATGGTTGAGCGTGAGCAAAGAGAATATAATAAATATGCGAGTGAGCAAAACAGCAAAGAGGAACATACTGTAGAACATACTGTAGGCTCTGAATATGCAGATGAATGGGACATACAGTATATGACTGTGGCAGCGGGATAGCAGGAAGGAAGACAGACATCCTTTCCTTTCCATATCTATATACAGCAGATAGATATACAGCTAGATAGATATACAGCTGATAGACATACAGCTGATAGATATACAGCTAGATAGATATACAGCTAGATAGATATACAGCTGGATAGATATACAGCTAGATAGATATACAGCTAGATAGATATACAGCTAGATAGATATACAGCTAGATAGATATACAGCTGGATAGATATACAGCTGGATAGATATACAGCTAGATAGATATACAGCTAGATAGATATACAGCTAGATAGATATATAGCTAGATAGATATACAGCTGGATAGATATACAGCAGATAGATATACAGCTAGATAGATATACAGCTGGATAGATATACAGCTAGATAGATATACAGCTGGATAGATATACAGCTAGATAGATATACAACTAGATAGATATACAGCTGATAGATATACAGCTAGATAGATATACAGCTAGATAGATATACAGCTAGATAGATATACAGCTAGATAGATATACAGCTAGATAGATATACAGCTAGATAGATATACAGCTAGATAGATATACAGCAGATAGATATACAGCAGATAGATATACAGCTAGATAGATATACAGCTGATAGATATACAGCTAGATAGATATACAGCTGGATAGATATACAGCTAGATAGATATACAGCTGGATAGATATACAACTAGATAGATATACAGCTAGATAGATATACAGCTAGATAGATATACAGCTAGATAGATATACAGCTAGATAGATATACAGCTAGATAGATATACAGCAGATAGATATACAGCTAGATAGATATACAGCTGGATAGATATACAGCTGATAGATATACAGCTGATAGATATACAGCTAGATAGATATACAGCTGGATAGATATACAACTAGATAGATATACAGCTAGATAGATATACAGCTAGATAGATATACAGCTAGATAGATATACAGCTAGATAGATATACAGCTAGATAGATATACAGCAGATAGATATACAGCTAGATAGATATACAGCTAGATAGATATACAGCAGATAGATATACAGCTAGATAGATATACAGCTAGATAGATATACAGCTGATAGATATACAGCTAGATAGATATACAGCTAGATAGATATACAGCTGATAGATATACAGCTGATAGATATACAGCTAGATAGATATACAGCTGATAGATATACAGCTGGATAGATATACAGTTAGATAGATATACAGCTAGATAGATATACAGCTGATAGATATACAGCTGGATAGATATACAGCAGATAGATATACAGCTGATAGATATACAGCTGGATAGATATACAGCTAGATAGATATACAGCTGGATAGATATACAGCTGATAGATATACAGCAGATAGATATACAGCTAGATAGATATACAGCTAGATAGATATACAGCTGCTAGATATACAGCTAGATAGATATACAGCTAGATAGATATACAGCTGCTAGATATACAGCTGCTAGATATACAGCTAGATAGATATACAGCTAGATAGATATACAGCTGATAGATATACAGCTATAGATATACAGCTGGATAGATATACAGCTGGATAGATATACAGCTAGATAGATATACAGCTAGATAGATATACAACTAGATAGATATACAGCTGGATAGATATACCAGCGCTTTGGAGCAGCAAAAAAGGCGCTATATAAGTGCAGTCCATTTACCATTTACCATTTACCAAAACACCCCTGACAACAAACCATGAAAACACCCCTGACAATTAGGCGATGGTGGACTTCAGCTACTCTCCAACAGGAGTATCAGAGGCTCACTAGCAGGGAGAGGACCTGGACTAGTGACCAGACCAAGGCATGGTGGTTGAGGCTGGGCTGTTTAACACCCAGGCCGTCACTCTCTCTCTCTCTCTCTCTCTGTCTCTCTCTCTCTTTCACTCTCTCTCTGTTTCTTTCATTTTTTCTCAGATCGTTAAGCGTGTCTCTTCTCAGCTGTTAAAACACAGACATTTCATACAGCCTGCTTTTATAGGCCTTAAAGCACACCCAGGGAGCCTGGTTAGGAGGCAGATTTAGAGTGGTTGTCATCGTTTTATATTCACAGTATGAGTATACAATTGAGATTCAATTTTCAGGTCCATTCTTTGGGATTTGAAAATGTGCTACACAACGACGCATACTTGGCCAACCTCTGGCAACACACACACACCAACAAACACACACACACACACACACACACATGTACAGATGCAGTTTACAGTTACAAACATACTCCCTCTCCATGCTCATCTTCCCTTTCATTTCTTTGTCAACTGACCAGAAGGAGCTCTGTTGTCAAGGGAACAAGCTTACATCAAATACACTTGAAGTGATTTATAAACAGACTCGGCAATGATTTATGTAATATGATAGACAGAGAGCCAAGTCAACCAAGCTTTCTCTGAAACCACTCTACATACAACAGTGTACGCTAGTGAGTTTCCACACACAATAGGTCAAAAGAACCACGTCTCTGCTGTAGGAGGGTGTCCAAGTGTGAGGACCGACGCTGTGTTCCCTTTCCCTGTCTGTCATCTTTACCACAGTCCCAGTATGACAGTAACATGGTTCTCACACCCTCCCAGTATGACAGTAACGTGGTTCACACACACACTCCCAGTATGACAGTCACATGGTTCACACACACCCTCCCAGTATGACAGTAACATGGTTCTCACACACCCTCCCAGTATGACAGTAACATGGTTCACACACACCCTCCCAGTATGACAGTAACATGGTTCACACACACCCTCCCAGTATGACAGTAACATGCTTCACACACCGTCCCAGTATGACAGTAACATGGTTCACACCCTCCCAGTATGACAGTAACATGGTTCACACACACCCTCCCAGTATGACAGTAACATGGTTCACACACACCCTCCCAGTATGACAGTAACATGGTTCTCACACCCTCCCAGTATGACAGTAACATGGTTCACACACACCCTCCCAGTATGACAGTAACATGGTTCTCACACACCCTCCCAGTATGACAGTAACATGGTTCACACCCTCCCAGTATGACAGTAACATGGTTCACACACCCTCCCAGTCTCCCAGCATGCAGGAGCATCTGCTAGGTTCTTTGCGTGTGTTTCTGTTTGACTGTTTTAGTGAGTGAGTGTGAAATCCCACCAGGACGGTGGAGATGGGAGAGAGAGAGAGAGAGAGAGAGAGAGAGAGAGAGAGAGAGAGAGAGAGAGAGAGAGAGAGTCTGAACTGCAGAGGTACAGACACCAGCCACAGGAGAGCCGGGGCTCGGGCTAGCATTACATAATAACAAGAAACCTTCTTTCTCCCTGCTGATGGCCAATTTCACGACGGGGACATGTCTGTGTGGAGGAGTGGGATTCCAGCCTATCACTGGGCACATGTGTGTGATGTGACCCACAGCAGTGTGTGTCTCGTGTGCAAGCTTGAAGGCTGTTTATGCAGAGCCAGAGTGTGAGCCATCTCCACGGCGGTAGATGAGGCGAGCGAGAGAGTGGGTCTCTTAATGAAGAGGTTAGCATGTGTGCGAGCCCATTCCAGGCCCCATCTCCCGCCACCTCTACCCCCTCGAATGTGATGCAAAGCCAAGACCAGTACCCCAACCACCAGTACCCCAACACCAGTACCCCCAAACAAAGGTCCCCTCTCCCTCTCCCTCAGTACACAGCCAGGCAGGTTAACCAGCACCCTCTCAGTACACTCAAACACAGCATGACACAAAGAGGGAGAGACCGAGAGTGGGAGAAGGAGAGAGAGAGGTAGAGAACACCAAGGGGGAACGTTGACTGCATTCGAGGCAGAACATTTCACTCTCAATTTAAATAATACAGAACACCAACAGAGAGCGACCATGCTAAAAGCAGAGCCGCGGTTACGAGATCATTTCTTGTCTTTTTCATTCTCCATTTTTACCTCATAACACAAAGAAAAGATGGGGCAAAGCAGATAGCACAAGGAGGGTTTAACCCCCCGTTCTCTCTCTCTCCCCATCTCATACACATGTTCCCCCTCTCTCTCTCTCTCTCACGCTCTCTAGAACTCTCAGTGTAAGGAACGGCGGATCGGCTTACCTTTGTAGTCACAATGCAGAGGCAGTCCATGGTACTGAAAACAAACAGGTGGGGTGTATCTCAACCCCCCCACCCCCCCACTACAGAGGGCAGAGACCCCGCACCCCTCTCCCCAGCCTGCCCCACTCCTGCTCTCTCTCCTCCTGCCTTTCACCCCTTTTCTTTTCTTCCGTGTATCTCTTTTTTGACTAACTGAACCAGTGAGGGAAAGAGAGGATGGAGGGAGGGGGAAACGTAAAAGAGGGAGGGGGAGGGACACAGGGAAAGAGAAAGAAAGAGCAAGAGAGCGAGAGCGAGAGAGAGAGAGAGAGAGGGGGGGGGGGGGAGAGAGCGAGAGGGAGAGGGAGAGAGCGAGAGGGAGAGGGAGAGAGAAAGAGAGAGAGAGAGAGAGCGAGAGAGAGAGAGAGAGAGAGGGTGGGCTCAGAATTTGTATGAGAGAGAGGGAGAGGGGGAACGCGTCTATATTTCAAAGCAGGAGGCGATAGCGGAGGAGAGAGTAAGAGGGAGGAAAAGGTGGAGCAGAGGAGAATATGAAAGGAGATAGACAGAGGGGGGTAGAAAGGAGAGGTGGTATGGGTAAAAGGGGAGAAAGAGAGAGAGAGAGAGAGAGAGAGAGAGAGAAATAGAGAGGGGATTAGACAGTGATACAGCAGAGGATGGAGAGGGAGAGCTGAGGGAGGGGACAGTGAAGGAGAGAGAGAGTGTGTGTGTGTGTGTGTGTGTGTGATGTGTGTGTGTGTGTGTGTGTGTGTGTGTGTGTGTGAAGACAGAAGGAATTAGACCGAAAGAAAACGTGTATGTGAGGGGGGGAGAGGGAGAGTGTGAATTACATTATGCACCACAGAACATGGAAACACATATGATAATCACAGAGACATTAAACAACAGAAGGAACAGAGAGAGGTTGTATAAACCAGAGGAAACGCGGAGGGAGAGGGAGGGAAGGCGTGAAGGTTCCTCTGCTTGTTGTGCCACTCTGCAGCTGTTGCCTTAGCAATGGTGCAGCAGTTGTTGCCGTGGCAATAGGAAGGGTTGTTGTTGTCATGTGGTCGTTGCCGTGGTGCCGAGGTCTATGTGAACGGTTGTGTATTGGTCTCCCCGAGCATGTGTCTGAGAATGCGCGTGTGTGTGTGTGTGTGTGTGAGTGTGTGCGTGTGCGTGTGAGTGTGTGTGTGTGTGTGTGTGCGTGTGCGTGTGTGTGTGTGTGTGCGTGTGTGTGTGTGTGTGTGTGTGTGTGTGTGTGTGTGTGTGTGTGTGTGTGTGTGTGTGTGTGTGTGTGTGTGTGTGTGCGTGCGTGTGTGTGTGTGTGTGTGTGTGTGCGTGTGCGTGCGTGCGTGCGTGTGTGCATGTGACACATATGTATATCACACGAGGCAGAGATGGGGCTGAAGAAAAGGTGTATCAGAAATCAGAACCATGCAGCTTGCAGCATACTGTTGTGCTGTCGCTGTGGCTTCACATGAACACCACCTCGTGACACCAATCGCACATGCGAAATGTGATGTATTTCCTAAGACATGGCATCTGTTAAAACATTGAATTTGATCTCCAACACTGGAATGAATGCATTGCAGTAAAAAAAAAAAATAATGAATAGAATGTGTTCATATTCGTGCTACGCTTTGCCTTTAAGAGCACGGACTGCACCAACTAGGAGCTGTTTTATAGGGGAACGTGCGCTTCTGTGTCTTTGCATCATCAGCTCTGTAATTGTACAAAGCCAGCATAACCCCCCTCCCCCCTGCCAACTCCCCACAACGCAGGAGCAATGGTGCAGCAATAAAGCAATTCTAAATGATGAACACACACTTATTCCCTGGGGAGGGGAGGAAGAGGCAGGGACCCAACCTACTGTAGAGCTAATCCAACAGACACACAGTACGGTACACACAACGGTAACACTACACACAGCGGTAACACTACACACCACGGTAACACTACACACGCACACACACACACACATATGCAGACATATGTGCAAGTGTTCTCACACGCATGCATTGATAAAGAAATTAAATAAAGCACTGTACACGCAAAACATCTGCTTTGATCCTAATATTACACTCTACCTGGTACATTCTACCTGCACTCTACCTGGACTCTTCTAGTTTGCGAGCCCACAGAAGGGCTCATCATGTTAAACAGCAGAGAGACTCAACATAGAGAGACTAGAGACTCAATAGACATCTGACCCATATGAGCCTCTTGAGCACATCACCTCACTGTATTAAGCTCTTCTACTAGTGACTAGAAATGATATAAAATACCAAATGAATAGTTTTGGAAAAAGATACAGATTCACATATGATGGCACCAGCTGTATGTCAAAGGACAGTATCCTGTCAGGAGATGACCTTAATATGGTTAACCTGTTTACCAGATGACATAACCTCTATCTGGAGGTGGAGAGATGGAGAGGGGTTACACACCCACTACTGGCTTATCAAAACGTCAGCATTCAGACTCTCTTAAACTATGCCTTCTCAGCAAACCACATACAAATGACATATTAATTGTTGAGACATTGCATACAAAGTTAGACAACAGTAAAGTACAATATGAAGTTGTTGTAATAGATACTAGATACTAGATAATAGATAATATTCTCTACCCAAAACACACCAACCCCCCTTGCACACACACACACACACACACACACACACACACACACACACACAGCTGCTGCTGCTATTTCCCACCTTGCTCATTGAAACCACATGCAGTCTGCTCACGAAGAAGTTGTTCGATTGCAAATCCACCTAAAAGGCTCAGACAACGAAACACAGAGGACAGTTTGACTGACGTCCATTAACAAACATTCCTCACATTCCTCTCTCATGCTGTAAGACTGAAACACTCACCGAGAAGTATGCAGCCTCCATCCTCTGTCCTCCTCTCCGCTTCCCCAGACTGCTCAGCTGGCCCAGCGTGCTGCGACAAGAAGTAGGCCAAGGACGAACCCTGTCCCTAGTCACTAACCAGGCTGACCAGAACCCTGTCCCTAGTCATTAACCAGGCTGACCAGAACCCTGGTCATTAACCAGGCTGACCAGAACCCTGGTCATTAACCAGGCTGACCAGAACCCTGGTCATTAACCAGGCTGACCAGAACCCTGGTCATTAACCAGGCTGACAGGCTGAACCAGAGAAGAACATGTGGATCCTGAGGATGCTGCTGATGGATCACATTAATTGTAGATTGTTGTTGGCCAGTCTCACAGGTTGGACTCCAGTTGTGTTACACATGCCGTCACATATATCAGCCAGGTCTACCTATTATTGTTATTTAGTGGAACCCTTTGAAAACTTCGGCAAAGTGTGTTTAATCATTTATCGTGGCATTCATTTCCCTTATGTGACCTGCATACCTGCCTCCATCTCACTGCAGCTGGGCCTCGTTCAGCACCATTACAGCATGTCATGGCCTATACTGCCACCCCGTGGTACAAGTACGAACTACAGCAAAGTGACTGAGAGACCTCGGCCTAAGGTACATGATCAAAACACATTCGTTTAATAAAAACATTCAACATTTGTAAAGTTGCCCAATATGTTTTATTTTTCAAATACATAATTGCTATAACGACTGAACAGTCTATAGACAATGAGTAGTCTGAAAGGGCAAGTCGCGCTCTACCAGAGAGACAATGATCTAACCAGAGGTGGGCAATTAATTTTCACAATGGGCCACATGAGAAACCAGGACTATTGTGGAGGGCCGGACCAGTAGACTGAACCAGTAGGCTGAACCAGTAGACAAACTTATAATATCAAGTACAGAAGATGTGTATCACATTACAATCACAGTCACCCTTATTAAACTGTTTAATCATATCCGATTCCCTTTGCAAGCCATTAAATCAATAACATTATTATCAAACGTACATTCTGTTAAATGTAATTGCGTCACACACATGCAGAGACTGAAGGACAACTTTTTGTTTTAATAAGCCAGACAGCCAGTCTGCTACCTCACCATCACCGTTCTAAAGCTCTGGGACCTGGACTACACTGATTATTAATGTGATCAATGGATCTGATCAATCCAAGTAAATGTAATCGTCTGAACATCCTCAATGTCCCTCTGTACACACCCAGTATTCATTACACTCAAAATCCCCCAAATACTTATACATACAATAATAACTAGCTAATAATGAAAATACAGTATGTTGAGAGCATCTGATTTATAACAATGTGAACACCCTGAGAAGTCAAACAGTCTCATGTATATGGAGTCATATCTTCTTATGAGGCTGGAGAGGCTGGGCTGGATCTGACATTGCTGCTGCATATTCACCATCTAGCAGACACACTGAGAGCACAAACGATATGATAACAAACCATAACCAGCTCAGAAATTACTCTGTGTGGGGAAATATACCATAATCTTTCCCAATGAGTGACAACAGATAAAGATGAATCTAAATGCTTATTTTACTGCTTGGTCAGTCTGCGTGATTGACAGGAGAGATGATTAGAGGGGCAGAATTTTCACCACCCTTATTCAGCTCAGGGCTGAAGTATGGATAGAGTTTCTCAGTGAAGGTGCAGCCAGTGAAAGAGTAGATCAGAGACCTGGCCTCCACATCATAAAAGGAGACCTGGCCCTCCTCATCATAATCCACAAACACCCCCACCTTCTGGGGCTTCTCTCTCAGGGACAACCCGCGTGCCCTGTACTCATTTCCATTCCTCAACGCTACAGTCCAGTATCCATTCCTAGGGCTCAGTTTGATACCCCCCTTCCTGTTGATGGACTCTCTGGCCACTCCTACAGTCCACTCAGTCTTCTTCTTCACCTCCACACCTCAAACAAACAAACAAAAATAGTAAACCCTCCCTGAGGAGAAACCCTCCTTTCCTAAAACACAGGCACCCTGGGAAAACCTCTCTGAGTTATCAGGGAGATTCTTTCTTGTGTCTCCATGTCTAACTTGTTTCCCATCCTCAGACAGAATGAGATATGGATTTGCTGTATCAGGGTCCAGAGTCACGTCCACTGCATACTGCTGAATCATCTTCAGCTCAACATCACACAACTTCTTCACTTCGCTCGTAAGTGTCTCCTCCAGCTGAGACACAGCTCTCCTCACAGTCCCCACGTAGAGATCACTGTGGACGCTGACCTCAGACCAGTCCTTGGTGTGTGGAGGGGTGGACAGGGAAGGGAAGCTCTGGAGGAGGTGGAGGTGGTCCTCAGTGTGTGAGAGCTGCTCCAGCTCAGTGCTTCTCCTCTGTAGCTCAGTGATTTCCTGCTCCAGCTCTTTAATCAGCCCTTCAGCCCGCCTCTCTGCTGCTTTCTGCTTCTCCTCGATCACGTCAAGGAGCTCAGCCTGGCTTCTCTTCATGGAGTCCACCAGAGCAGTGAAGACCTGTACGCTGTCTGCTTTCTCTCTCTCTGCAACTTTCTGACTAAGGTCTACTGAGTGTTTGATCTCTGAAACCTTCTGCAGTCGGTCCTGGATTATCTGCTGAACATCTGCCTCTGTCTTCCCCAGCTGAGCCTTCCTCTCTCCATACTCCTCCTCTATGGGGACGGTGTCATGAGTCTTGTGGTCTGTCTCAGTGCAGAACTGACACACACACATCTGGTCACGCCTACAGAACAGCTCCAGGAGTCTGTCGTGCTTCTTACACATCCTGTCTTCCAGGTTCTCCACAGGGTCGATCAGCTTGTGTCTCTTTAAGGCTGCGACTCTCTGATGAGGCTCCAGGTGAGTCTTACATGAGACCATGAGACCTAACACCATGAGACCTAACACCATGAGACCTAACACCATGAGACCTAACACCATGACACCTAACACCATGACACCTAACACCATGAGACCTAACACCATGACACCTAACACCATGACACCTAACACCATGACACCTAACACCATGAGACCTAACACCATGACACCTAACACCATGACACCTAACACCATGAGACCTAACACCATGACACCTAACACCATGACACCTAACACCATGAGACCTAACACCATGACACCTAACACCATGAGACCTAACACCATGAGACCTAACACCATGAGACCATGAGACCTAACACCATGAGACGTAGGAGGAGAGCGGGCAGGAGACGTGGTTAGGTCGTTAGGTGAACTAAAACCTAACTAAACCGAGTATCGCCTCCCCACGGAAGTCCTCTAAATACAAATAAGGGCTTTAAATTGACATGAAGGACTTTTACTATTACATTTTTACTGTTATGTTTTTACTGTTACATTTTTACTGTAACGTTTCAAGTTCCAGGCAATAGGCAAGTATTGGGCTACAGTAGAGAACATTTAAATGCTGTCCATTAGGAATAAAACACATACACAAACAAATAAATAAGACAAGAACAAATGTTTTAATTTCATTAAAATGTTAGAGTTCTCTAGTGGTCCAGGGAGGTTTTATTGAAATAGGACAGCCTCCCTGACACAATTATAATAGGCCTATATGCCAAAACTTGCAGATAACATATTTCTATCAGATTGTACAGTTACATGTAAAACATGGACTTTTGTGTGACTGAAAAAGATTTATGATTGACAGTTAATTCCCTCATATCAGTGCAAATTCAACAGAATGGAGAGATGGATAACATACATGTAGGCTATCAAATCTCAAGTGCAGATTCATTTTACCAAGCAGTCAGCACATCACCAGTGATTAGAGCTCAATCAGACACAATCCTCGTTAGACACACATATCAACACTACAAAGGGTACCAGGAGGATAGAAACACACTCTAGTGCTGGCATAGTGCTGGCATAGTTGACACCTTTGAAGACGGTAAAGAGCTCAAATGTTGGCACACATATTAAAGATGAATAGAAGGGCACCATTCTTGTTTTCCACAAGTACATCCATGTACTATCATGTACTATCATGTTGTAACATTTATTGCCCTCTATTGCATCAACAGAGTATATCCCAGGCATGTGATCTTGCTGAAATCAATAGGTTGGTTTGGATTCGAGCCTGAGAGTCAGATTGTCTTAGCTTAGAACCTGCCGAGGCTGCTTGACTGGGGTGTCCTCTGCGTAATGAAAACTGACCGGGTTTCAGATTATTTGTTTATTAAAGCAAACAAACATTTGAACAAAAAATCAAAACTAGTCCATCATCAGCCTATCTGCTGGTGACAGACAAAAAAAGTATTAAAGCGTAAGAATTGAGTAAAGGGTGAATAGATTTGATATATACTTCAGAATAGATTTGGGTTAAAGCGAGTTGGATTAAACAATAAAAATCCAATCTAAGTCAAAACAACTGAGGCTCTGTTTACATACAGTATGGTTGTTACCATAGTTGGCAGAAAACATTTGTTTAAACAACTCATTACAAGAACCTACAGAAAGAAAACAGTAGCAAAAACAGATCAACTGAACATGAACAACAATAAAAGAAAAATAACAATCTTAAATCAGTTTTTTAGCCAAAATAGAAACATTGATAACCCTCTTAATCTGCCCGCAACCTCTCAAAATGACCACATAGACCTGACAACGGTATTTGATGCAGCTACCAATAGAAACATCTCTCAACAAGCAGATGGGAGCCTGGAGGGAAGAACCAGGAGGAGACTAAACACTAACCCAGAGTTACACTGAAAACAAACTACTTGTGAAAGACAGGTTTCCTGGGTTGAGGGATTCCAGAGAGCTTTGTGGCTGACGTGGTACTTTACTTCTTTCAACAACCCTGGCCCACCACGTGTAGAACAGTAAAGTGAGTCATTTGGCGAAATGTGTTCGTTCATACACAGAAGACAGACCATCAAACATGTTTTACAATTGTTACTCTCGCTCTCTGCTGGGTCTGGGTTGTCTAATCTAATGAAAGAAAGTTCCACGTTTGCTACAATGTTTTTGGGAAAC
Source organism: Nansenia antarctica (assembly GCF_963989245.1). Lineage (NCBI taxonomy): Eukaryota > Metazoa > Chordata > Actinopteri > Argentiniformes > Microstomatidae > Nansenia > Nansenia antarctica. The sequence goes on from NC_137693.1 coordinate 17,995,868, forward strand.
TCTCCCCATGTCACTTAGTTTAGGCTACAGAGGAACTAGGTGTACTAGGGCACATGTTTGGAAGTAGACCAGTGCTAAATTGAACACACTCAGGACCTCCAGAAGGGAGAGAAATGCAGATGAGTTCCATTGGACATTACATATGAATCACCATGTAAAGGCTTAGACTTGGTTCTCTGCTTCCCCATAAGGTTCAAACCCTACCCCTGATATAATGATGAACCAGAAAATCTGTCAACAACAACAACAACAGTCCGTGGCTGAACAAGAGGACAAACAGTAGTAAAAGAACACAACAGAACACAACACCTGTTTAGGGAGCAAACAGCTTACAGATTCAAATTCAGTTCCCTCTCTTCATTGCCATCCAGAGTTGATTTTGGTGCGAAGAGAAGTCAGATAGTAATAAAGTCTCCTTGTCTCCTTACCCCCCCCCCCAGAACAATTCATCATTTTAAACATACAGACATTTAAAAAGCTTGAGGTCTTGGGACATGCTTGTAGGTGGAAGATGAAGGCAGATTCTTGTCAAATGTTCTTGTTTTTGTGTCTCATGGTGGTTTTGGCTTCTCAAAGACACCCGATGACCCTCCAGGCAGAAAATGCAGGTCATTTGTGAAACAAGTAGATTGGCCTCTGAAAACCTGTGGGAAAATGTAAGAAACCAGGAAGCGGAATTAATAAGTCTTTCACATATGAAAGACACATGACAGAAATACAGATCAATGTTTGTTTCCTAAGAGTCTATTTTGGGCTTCCGACACAACATCTGCTCCACTCGGCTGAAAGAATGGCAAACACAACGGAAGACACAACAAGCATCAGCGAGTCAGGCATGAAGACTAGTTCACTAATCAATCCCATCAACCAGTGACTTACCCCTTGATGAAGTTGTGGGTATCCCGATTAACTCGTAGCTGGAGAATCCCACTTCAGATGTCAGATATGTGGAGAACATGTCTGGTTTGAGGCGGATGCTGTGGTAGTTCTTATAGATGCTGTCCTGTAACAGAGAGAAAGACAGTCAGAGAAACCTCTGCTGGTCCTCTTCAGCCCTGCATTGCCCCAATGCTGAGCACAGCTGCACAGACTGTACTTAATACAACAGTGAGTTCCGACCAAGTAATTTGATTGGACAAGAGGCATTCCATGAGTGCCGATATACAGTATAACAGCACTGGGACTTTTAACTATATGTATCACTCCGCCGCACAGATGTTCTACTAAATGACCGTTAATTAGACTACATGTTTGTGCTCAGGTTACTAGGCAACAGTCCATTTGAAGTTCAGTTGCGGAATTATTTTTAGTTTCTTTTTATGATTAAATAAACAAACAAATCATAATCTGTTGTCGCTTATTACTGTTAACTAATAAATCGCGCTGTAGAACTGTTGTATAAAAGCCTGAATACAGGCCATGTTTGAACAGGTTGACTCCTCTTTTTTGGCTAAATGCAATGTACCAAACTAATGGCGCCGGCTCGTTACAGCATGGTGCCCTCTTACCGAAATAGTCTTCCTCCGACTGTAGGTGGGCCACTGCTGCGGCTCCAGGATGAACTGGCCGCCGGGGCGGAGGTGTCGGTACACCCTGTGGAAGAGGCGCTTGAGGCCGGTGTCTCCCCAGTTCAGATGGACCCACTTAGTGACGCTGAAGCACAGGATGACGTCATACTCTGGCCTCTGGGTCAGCAGCAGCGTGTCGCTCTCCAGGACGTAGTTGGCCTGAGGAGAGAGATGGGATGAGAAGCTTCCTCGGGACTGTCATCATGCATGTCCAGACATACTCATCAATTAATAGAATCAATTTATGATGACATGCTGAATGCTAATATGTAAAAGGCTAACACACACTCACCCTGACAAAGGACACATTGGAGGGGAAGTTTCCAGGAGGCATAAGGGGTGTTTCTGGGAGTGGGGGGGCTGCGATGGGGCCCCTGGAGATACGCAAGGAGACAGGGAACGGGCGGCTCGCCAGATGATCAACAGCGGGCGTTCCAGAGTCTCTCTTCTCCATCTCCTTGTCCCCTCTCTCCTGCCCTCTCCTGTCTGTGTGACGCGAGGACCCGCTGTTATCTGCAGCCTCAGCAGGGCCACTTCCTCCTTTTACTCGTTTTTCAGCGTTTCCATTCTCAGCCCGAATGTCTCCTTCGCATTGTTTGTGCGTCTCGTCCCCCTTCCTCTCCTTTTCCTGACTACTGGGCTTCTCTCCCTCCGCCTCCTCCTCCTCCTCCTCCTTCCCCAGCTTCTCTCCCCCCTCCTCCTCCTCCTCCTCCTCCTCCTCCTTCCCCAGCCGGGCCTCCTGGGCCTGCACCTCTGATAGGTAGTGTCTGACGTTCTGCCGGGCCGCGTGCACCAGCTTCGCGTCGATGTCCAGCCCCAATATGCGGGCGGGACGCAGCTTCTTAGCGATAGACAGAGTCAGGTGCCCCGTGTTGCAGCCGAGGTCCAGCACCGCTTTACCCTGAAACCACTCTGGACGTAGCACACGAAACCGCGGGTCTTCGATCCAGCCTGGGTTGCGGTAGCCGTAGTACTTGTTGTAATTCCCGTACTGGAACTTCCGTTCCTTACGTTTTCTGGGCTGATTGTGGGGCTGCTGTTGCCGGCTACCGGGTCCGGCTCCTCCAGTCACTGGCGTGTGGAAGGACTGCTCTGTGGGTCTCCTCGCTCCGGTGCCGTGGCTACTATCTTCAGTCCCCGGCTTGGCCATACTACTAGAGTGGGCCAAAGGGGGCTCTGCCTTGCCAGGCTCTGCCTTGCCAGAGTTGCGTCTGCGTTTGCGCCGGGTGGAGAACTGGTTTGAGCCGCCTGCCGTGGTAGTGGAGGGGTCCTCTGGGCCATGTGACTGGGGGGCAGACACAGGCAGAATCATCGCCTCTTCCTTGCAGTTGGAGGGGTCGATCTCATCACAGCCCTGGGGGTCCACTGTGACATTGGACAGTGTGCTACTCACTCTGGGCGCTTCGGCGGGAAGAGAGCCTGATGCAGAAATACCTAAAGTCAGTTTAGGCAAAGAAGAAGAGGAACTGTTGTTCACTTCACTACCTCTCTCGGATTCGGAGAGGTCAAGCTGGGAGGCTGACCCCCCCCCGGCGCCCCCCCCTCCACATCCACCTCCTCCGTGGTGTCGGTGGTTGCGGTGTCTCCGCCTGCCGCCGCTCTTCACGGGCGACACCAGGAGGGTGAGGCCTGCCACCTCGCTGTTGAGGTTGAGCGGGTCGGTGATGTCCCTCGGAATGAGGATCTCCACAGGATCGCGACTCTTGGCTGGCAGGGGAGAGGATTTGGGCGTTTCTGCGTTCAGTGCCTTGTTCACCTCTTCGTCCAGCAGACTGTTGAGGTTCAGCGGGTCGAAGATGTTCCCGCCCATCAGGAAGTTAGTGGGCAGGACAGAGTCGCTCTCAGAGTTGGCTCTTCGATGTCTTTTGCCAGACTGTGGATGCTTGAATCCTGCATTCATTGTGCTGCGGCGCTTTGTAAGTTTCTGCTGCTGCTGCTGCTGCTGTTGTTGTTGTTGTTGTTGCTGTTGTTGTTGTTGTTGTTGTTGTTGCTGTTGTTGGTGTTGGTACTGCTGCAAGCCATTTTTAGGGTTAAGGTGATCCTTACTCACACTGGCCTGCTGCCCAATATTCTCTGTCTCGTTGTGGGTGTCACCCGAGCTGGTGTGCCTCGTTTGGGCCACATTGGCTGGCATGGTGCAGGTAGCGGCACCATCAGTGTTGTCTGGGTTGGCCAGGGTGACCTCTGGCATTTTAGGGGCATTGTTGCAGCTTCCAGTGCATTCTGAGAGTTGCTGGGGTTGTAGAGGTGCTATCGTTTCCGCTTTCGTATTCCTGGTCGCAACAGTCTCTTTATCAACAGACATCTCTATCATCTTCCATGCAGTACTTCTGATGCTGACATGGGTGCTTACGGCAGATCTGAAAACATATAAAGTCACATTTATTATCAATTAATCGGACAAGATTTTAGACAGTTTTGACTTGACAGATATTTATTCTGAAACAACTTTAAAACGGGTCAGCTAAAACTCATAAGAAGTGTCACACTTCTTCTTAAATCTTGGGACTTATATTTAGTCACAACCGCTTATAACTAACAACATAATAATAATACTGAGCTACTATTACTAAGGACTTAGGTAGGTAGGTAGGTAGGTGCGTGTTGTTTCATGTATAAGAAATGCCACCGGATAGAGTTGAGGGCTGCGATGAAAACACTGAAGCAGCGAGCCTCAATCCCCACCTCCCACCTCCCCAAGCCTCGATCCCCACCTCCCCACCTCCCACCTCCCCAAGCCTCGATCCCCCCCTCCCCCACCTCCCCAAGCCTCGATCCCCACCTCCCCACCTCCCCAAGCCTCGATCCCCACCTCCCCCCCTCCTCACCTCCCCAAGCCTCCCCCACCTCCCCAAGGCTCAATCCCCACCTCCCCAAGGCTCGATCCCCACCTCCCACCTCCCCCCCTCCTCACCTCCCCACCTCCCCAAGCCTCAATCCCCACCTCCCCAAGGCTCAATCCCCACCTCCCCAAGGCTCGATCCCCACCTCCCCAAGGCTCGATCCCCACCTCCCCACCTCCCCTCCTCCCCAAGCCTCGATCCCCACCTCCCCAAGCCTCGATCCCCACCTCCCCACCTCCTCACCTCCCCAAGCCTCGATCCCCACCTCCCCACCTCCCCCACCTCCGCAAGCCTCAATCCCCACCTCCCCACCCCCCCACCTCCCCCAGGCTCTGCGTGAACCCGCTTCCTCAACACTCCTCCTAGCTTAGCTACAACTGTCCATACATATCTTTTGCATGAACCCACCTATTCTAGTACTACTTAAGACGACTTAAGACATCTTGACAGACACATTTTGGTTAATTAAGACATCTTAAGACATCTCAAGACAAGGTGATGGCTGGGTATGTAGTTAGTACATTAAAGACTTCTTCTGCATGGTAACAAGCTCTGTCAAGAAGACCCAGACAGGAAAGGGACCAGGCTACCTCGGTACAGACAGTAGCAGACAGCTGCTCATCAACAACAACAGTCAGATCTCACCAGAGTCTCTCCCCACACCCCCAACCCCCCCCCCCTCCCTCCCCCCCCCACCTCCCCCCCTCCCTCACCCCCCCCACCTCCCTCACCCCCCCACCCCCCCACAACAACAGTCAGATCTCACCGTGTCTCCCCGCCTCCCTGGCTGAGCTGTCACACACACTCCCTCCCCTGGATCACTGACGTCCTCGCAGCATCAAGCTTCGACCAGAGCTGGGTTATTTGGCTATTATTACTGATCAAATGGCTTCTATCCGGGAGATATAACCTCTCCAAATAACGAACTAACGTTGCGCTGTTGTTCTGTGTGAAAAATGTGAATGTGAAAATGTTTGTAGGCTTTGTAAACACTGTAAACTGGAGTCGCCTCGGAAGCTAACTTCTAGCTCAACAGCTCTGTCTTACGCAGCTCCGAACGTTCCAAGGGTTGTTTTATCCTGAGTGTTAGAGCCTACGCTCAAGACAGGCAGGCCCGGCAGCCAATCAGGTGGCGAGTTTGAGGCGGTGTTCGTGGAACGGTCCAGTTAAAAACGCGGTGGGGGTTGAGCCGTTTCACGTCGCCTACACGTTAGGCGTCTAATGATTTGCCTGTCTAAAATTTCCAATTTGTCTTTAATCTTTTGCGAATTGCGAATTGATCGACATAGTCTTTGATGAAAACTTTCTGTGATCTATATAGATCACATTGTGAAATCGTTTTACATCTGGATATACTTGTAATGCTGTGTAGATTGACTCTCCCACCCAACTTGTTCTATGACACGTGGTAGGGCGGGGAAAGGCAAATTGTCTGGGATTTGTAGTTTTCATTCCAATGTACAAAAAGTGATAACAAGCCGTTATTGTTGAAAAGGTGAACGCTGAAGGGATTAAAATGGTTATTCTGTTTTTAAACTTTAACAAAAATGTATAATTCTAAACCACAATTTGTGTAATGATAATTGTGTTATAACAACTTAAAATAACAAGTAGGCTACTTGCATTATCAGTTATAGTGATAAGTATACATAAGCAACACTTTTAAAATGTTCTGTAGAAAGCTGTAAATTAAGAATGAAACCACATAGCAAAATAAGAACTTTATCCTCATAGTTTATTTACAAGACTTTGTCCATGACAGAAAATAAATATATGTTATATATCTACAATGTTTTACATATAATTTAGGATGGATTGAATCTGAGACACTGACTGTGTTCCAAAATGTGTTCTTGCACACTGCCTAAAGTGTACCGTATACCAAGTAAGGTATACGCAACACATTTTGGAACACAGCCACTGTGTAAAGGAATGTAAAAGATGAAATCCAAGTCTGTTTCCAGGCCTGTTAAAGTGACAGCGACAGGTTTTCAGAAAATATACCATTTGAATGTCCCATTATGTCTCTTGTAGCCATTGTGGCACCAAACACTCTGATGGGAAAGACAAACACTGTCCAGAATGTCTGAATGTCCCATAACGATCTGGACGGCCAGCACTCATAAACGCGTTAGACGTGTTATGATGTCGCCACCCTCCTCCTGAAGCTGTCAGGGCCACGGCCGCCACACGGCCTGGGGCTGCATCTGAAACAGCGACCGCCTCAGAGTCCACGTTGGTCTGTCGAGCGCAGGACCAGAGGGTCGTTGAGGGGTTGGAGGACTGGACACGCGGGGAGGATGAGCGGCCATCAGTGGCACCGCAGGGGGAGAGGAGGCTAACAAAGGGTCAGACGCCAGTTGAGGAGAGGAGGGGGGGAAGGGGAAGTGACAGGGCATGGAGAGGTAGGGAGAGGTGGTGGTGAAAGGTGGCGATAAGTTGGAGTAACAGGGGGAGGGTGGAGGTGAGAGGGAGTAAGGGGGAGATGGGTATGGGTGTGTGTGAGGCTGGGCCGGGTGGTGGTGGTGGTGGAGGATAAAGGGTTTGGGATACATGGGAAGAGAGGTGTTGATGAAGGGGAAAGACTCCCTGCTGCCTAGGCAATGTCCCATCACTGAGCTGTCCTTCCTGGTCTGTGCTCCTCCCAGGCTGTACGGCCCCTCTGCCGCAGGGCCCCAAGGCTGGACGTCCACAGGGAAGCTCTGGCTCGGCACCCTCCCCAGATGGCATGATGCACTGTGGGCATCCAGGTGACTCCTTAGCTCCTGGACAAAGCTCTCTCGCTGGGAGGGGTCCACACTGTCAATGAAGTTACCCAGGCGGGAAATGCACTCTTTGATTCCTGCACGATAGATAGGGTTGGGTGGGGTTTGTGTTTGTGTTTGTGTTTGCTCATGTATGGGGACTATGTGGGGTGTCTTTTGGGAGCTAACAGCTCCAGTAGTCACTGTAGCAGGTGAGTCTTTCATATCATTTGCTGAGAGGAGAAGAATTTGGCCAAGTGAGAGAGAAAGTGGAGAAAAGAGAGTAAATAAATAGAAGGATGATAGAAATTGATGCATGTGAAGATGAGAGAGAAAAATAATCATGATAACATGGATAAAGTAGGAAAATGGCAACAATGGATAGAGAAAAAAAAGAGGGGGAGGAGAATGATGTTAATCAATGGGTAGATTAAGTGTGTGTTTTGGTGTGTGTGTGTGGGGGGGGGGAGGAGGAGAGGAGGGAGGGGGGGTAACAAATTGTTAGCACTCAGCAATTAGTTAGGAGCACCTCACAAACTACTATGAAAGCCTTACAAAGATATACAGAAATATGATAAACACAAGGTTTATAGGTACCCTATATAAGCATTTATAGATTATACCCTATATACTGTATAAGCATTTAAGATGGATAGATACCTTTGTAGTCGTTCCCATTTGTTTTTCTTCTTATGTAATCGACAGTCAATTCTAAAATCTCTGCTTTTTCCAACTTTGGATTTCTCAGCCGCTGTAAAAGAGAAAGAATAACACTACTGAATATAACAAATAGTTATGATGACGTCATGCTTGAATCCAATAACTTCGAGACAAATCCACAGTAAAAAAAATGAAGGGAAAAAAAAGGTCTATCTGGCTTTTTCTCATATACAGCAAGTCGTGAGCTTAGAATTATAAGGTTCTCTATTTTTGTCAAAATTGAGTTTTCTACATAATCTGATCCATTAGGTGTTTATTAATGCCTGTGTGGTGTTATTTTTAAAATGTTGACATTTTTTAGTTAGTAATTAATAAAATACAAAGGTTCCATCTCACAAAACATAATGGAATGTAAAAACTTTGACGCTCAATATCTCTGAACTGCCCTAAACGGAGATAGAACCTTATCATTCTAAACGGAGATAGAACCTTATCATTCTAAACGGAGATAGAACCTTATCATTCTAAACGGAGATAGAACCTTATCATTCTAAACGGAGATAGAACCGTATCATTCTAAACGGAGATAGAACCTTATCATTCTAAGCTCACGAATTGACGACTGCTGGTGGATAATAATCGAATGCAATAATAATCTCGCTGTATGTGAATAATGCTAGTGATAAGTAGTTGACACAGGGAGCTATAATAAAGCAGTCTTGTAAACTCACCATGTCAGAAGTGTTGTTCAACAGGATGGTCCTGAGCTCATCCAGGCGGTGGTTGATCCTGTCCCTCCTCTTCTTCTCAATCACCGGCTTCAGAACCTGCATGGGGAGAACAAATAAACCGTTATTTAAAGCACATAGTTTACAAACAATGATGTAAAACAACCGTATGTTTACAAACGTTTTGATAAGTTGATAAGTTCACAACTCAATTTACCCTCTTGATTCCTCGACTCATTTTTAGATCCTTCCAACTTTCCTCGATGAAAGTATAAGATAAGACGACTTCAATAAAAGGAGTTCACAGTTCATCCAACCTGAGTTGTTCTGGAGTCAACTGAGAGGGACGTCCCAACACACACTAGTTCATTCCCAGTTGAGATCACCCGCTATTTATAAGGCCAATCAGACCGCTCGTGATTGGTTGAAAGGTGACAATGACGTTCCCGACCGTCTGGTCCTCAGACCTTGTTGATATGCACCAAATGGATGATTATTGGTTAGACGATAAAGATAATATACATCTTTTAAACTTAAGGAGAAGGGAATGTTCTTTATTAGTCTATACAAGCGGTCATAGTTGCATTTTAATTATCACAATGCATGCTTATAGATATATTATTAGGCTACATAGGCCTATAATGGCTTGGAATATGTAGCCTACAGTGTTAGAGTCTTTGAATAAGCGTTAGCTGCATAGTTACACAGCTCAGTCCTAAACATGCATTGATTTAGTTTTTTCCAACAAAAACGTTTTTGCAATAAGCTTTCAATAGGGTCACGTACAGCATACAGTAGGCCTAGATGGGGTCCAAACCTCTGACCTTTATTTGGCCTTTCAATATCGCGTTTATGTCGTTATTGGTGCAATTGACTTGTAAACCATTTATCTGTCCATGTAAATATAAGACCAATTTGGTAGAGAGGTTGAGAGGTTGTATTCACACTCAGTGTATCCACTGGCCTTTTATGACCCAGGTCTAACACACACAACACACACACACACACACACACACACACACACACACACACACACACACACACACACACACACACACACACACACACACACACACACACGCACACATCGTTTATGATTAAAATGACGTTAGGAGTTAGGAAATGTAAGTCTATAATTGAAGTAAACCAGAAATTAACTGTATTTCAATTGAACGTTTTCCAACACAAGACGTGAGCTTAGAATTATAAGGTTCTATCTCCGTTTAGGGTAGTTCAGAGATATTGAGCGTCAAAGTTTTTACATTCCATTATGTTTTGTGAGATGGAACCTTTGTATTTTATGAATTACTAACTCAAAAATGTCAACATTTAAAAAAATAACACCACACAGGCATTAATACACACATAATGGATCAGATTATGTAAAAAACTCAATTTTGACAAAAATGGAGATAGAACCTTATAATTCTAACGTCACGAAGTGCAGAATAGCAGGATTGTTGCTAATTGTTTGTTTTAGGCATTCGTGCGTTTGGGAAAGTTCGTTTTCACGTGGGAACAGAGAAATGCTGTAGTGGAAGAAGTGTCAGAATGAACACAGTCACACCAACTCCACACTTGTCTCTGTATGCCTTCCATGTGAGTGACAATGTGCGGATGACAGCAGTCGCACCTTGCGCGTGTGTCAGCCCCCCAGGCATGGTATCCCCCCATCTGGTCAACAATTAATTACTAGTAGCCTACGAAATACACAAATGAGCCGTGTGAACGTGAGAAACCAAACTTGAGATACATTCGTCTGGACGTCTGTTTTTTCATGAAAATTACATTTTCCAGTTGCGCGCGCGTTTCTCATTGGGATTGACGCTCGGTGCTTTTAAGTTGAACAGTGCCTATATCCAACCTACACACACGTTTACATGAGAGAGACAGAGAGTGCTGCGCCATTCAGATCCCCTTAAATCCCCGCATTGGTTTCTCTATCGGTCTTCGTATTGTATATATACATTGAATAGCCCAAGCACATGGTTGAAGCAAGTTTGACTTGTTAGATCAAATATATATTCTAATCTTTATGTATTCAGGAAGTCTATTCAGATTCAGATAACATTTATTGCCATTTATGTTGAAACACATATAGGCCTAACTTGGCATTGTGTGTGCGTGCTAGTTGACATGGTGACATTCTGAAATCCATGACGCCACAGGGCGGAGGCCTAGTTATAATGTCCAATTCTTTAGAAACCACACCTAAAGTATTAGGCCTATGTCGCAACATTTGCCACATTTGACCTGATGTGACAGATAAGATGAGGGGTCGTGTCAACCGCCCCATATGGCACCAGGCACCATGCAATGTGAGATACGGATAGATTCACTAATGACAATCCCCAAGGTGCCACACTGGGAAAGGGCCACTGACTTCTCTCCCTTGGGAAAGGCGCAGGAAGACGCACGTTGTGCACAACCTGCCCAAGAAGGCACACTTGAGGCTGTCGTTTATTACCTGTTAGAAATAGTACATTAGTACATTAGTACATCAGTATATAGCCTTCATAATGAACTCATAATAACTTACGTATAACACCGAAATTGCTGATGATAACTTAGGGTCGTTATGACATGATAATACATTATTATATCAAAACTATGCACTCATAAGGGAACTTTACTCATGTAAAAAGGGTAGGCGCATTAATATAGTTTTTTGTTTGGTACTTTTGAGTTTTCTGTTAAGATGCGTAAGTGACATTTTGTTTCAAAGTTTCAATGTTTTGATTATGCACTCACATGGGGAAAAACCATACATGTAACAAGGGTAGGCGCAATAAGCCATGGCTTCAGCCTACACCTTTTTGGTCCTGGTGTTACGCATTGTGACTGTGTACATTTTTTATATATGTATTATGAATTGTATAAGGGACCAAAATAAACATTCTCAATCCCAAAAAATCAATCAAATCAATACTGCGCATCCTCACATAAAGAGTACAAAAAACATATATTATAACATCGCCTGATCCTGACCTTCAGAAGAATTGTCCTTAATCTGGCACACTGGGAAAAGGTCTTCAAACTCGTTCCCATGGGGAAGGTGTGTGTAGAAACACATTGTGCACATTAACCTGTTTGTGAAAAAGGAAGGCACACTTCGTATCGTTTATTACCTGTTAGAATGTGTTAGAATGTGTACATTATTCAGAAACGGTAGAGAGGTGCGATCGTTCCCACGTCGACCCCCCTACACAGTGAAGTCAAATGTCCTATCCTAGTTATTTTAACGCGTTATTTAAGGCGTCTGCAATGGAGGTGCAACTGCAAATATGGACCATTAAGTTCCATATTAAATGTCGCTATATGTTTACGGTCAAATGCATGTCACATTCGGAGAAGATCGAGGTGTCAACTGTCGCAAACATCGCACCGACAATTGGCAGCACTCGCATGCCATGCACTCACACATGCGCCAGGGTGTTGGTGTGAGCGTGTGCCTGGCTGAGGGCCACCCCTTGGCGACCCCCTTGGCGACAGCGCAGAAGGTAAAAGTACGAAATAACTATTAAGTTGGGAAATCTAAATCCACTACGTCATCTTCAGCCTCCCTAATTCGTTTCTCACTGACAGTTCAGTGATTATTTCCTTGATTTTTATGAACAATATCATAAATAAATCATATAAAACAAAAAATAATGTAGCTATTGAATTGTGAATATAAAAGTTGATATTCTTAGCCTATATTTGACTTCAGCTTATATAGCCTCGATAATGAACTCAACATAATTAGGAAATCAAAACAAAAGCTCTCGTAAATTAAAAAAACAATTTTATAACATTTATAAACCTGATGAAGTTAAACAAAAGGGATTGTCCCTAATTTGGCACAGTGGGGAAAAGTCCTCTTACCTTTTCCCACGGGAAAGGGGGTTTATTAGGCTATACCTGTTAGAATTTGTACATCATTAAAACAGAAGACAGAGACAATTGGCGCTGATTCCCACGCGCACACGTTGCTATCTAAAATACAAATTAACATAAGCTAGCATTTAATTAAATAAACGTTTTAGAAACTGTCTAAAATACTATTCTGCCAATATCCTTCTTATTCCAATGCATAATGAGTCTTTGCGTAAAATGTGCCCGATTACGCATTAAAATAGCGTGTTTCTGTGCATGGAGCCTATTGTCACTCAAGAGTGGGATTACAAAACGCGTGATGCCATTTGGGACTGCTTTCCTACCCTACACGTGCCCACGGGTGTTAATTGTTTAGTGGTTTTCCAAAGTGCTCTCTGTAGATTTATGAATGTGTCAAGAAGCATTTCAACAGTTCACAAGGCGCGCGTGCCGCATTACGGCGTGTGTTGCAGTATAGGGATTGGTTAATAAGTGGCGATGGGAGGAGTCGGAAGTCACATCAGACCGATGGACCTAAGATGAGAGCCATATCCAAATTGAAGGGTATACCGCCGTCCACTAGGTGGCAGTATTTAGCGTATTTCTTCACAAGTAATATCCGATGAGAGTCATATCCAAATTCAGAAACTGCAGTCGGTTTTAAATACATGTTGTTGTCCTATTACTGTTAAAACCGACTGCAGTTTCGGAATTTGCATATGACTCTCATCTAATAATCATCAATATTCCATCTGTCCCAAGACTTGAATCGCTGTTTCGGTCATTATCTGTTAATATTGTTCCATATGGTTTATAAATGTTACATTCATCTCGTTAAATAACATTGATGCTTTGACTGAATTAGTGACAATGGCTGATCTGTTCACATTCCAGCGAAGGGTTCATCATTTAGACAGACCAGCCATAGACATTGTCTTGATTTGAGTTGACATTATTGTCTAAAGACTGAAAGCCTTGAATGTAACCATTTAGCCGCGTGTATTATTACATTATTGCCTTTAATTCTTAGTTTTGCAATTTTATCAACTTGTCCTATGTTTGACAACTGGATGTTCAAAGGGGGCCACATGGGTTGTAGATACAAGCCATCATCCGGACCAACAACCGTGGGCGCGTGGGAGTAACAAATGGCACGCGTATTGTAATTCCTAAATTTCGTTGTTTGGTACCTGTACTGTAACAATGACAAATAAAGTCTATCTATCTATCTATACAGGGAGGTGTTAGTAAGGGTGGACAATTGTCTCTATTCACTCTCGAGTGTGACATTAATTAACAAATGAAAAGAAGTGAACAAGCACTCCTCACAGAGACATGGAAACACACGTCATTCATTTTGCGGTTCAATTGCCACAACATTTTACGCAGGGACTCGAAACGATGTTATAATTTGGATCAAATAACCGTGATATATTTTGTGACAGAGAATTACATTTGTATATGATACATTTAATTATGTGAATGTGCAAATCAGGTGTCAACCTGTGTCTTTGGGAAACCGGGAACAAGCGCTTCTCCAGACAGTCAGCTGCGAACCTGTTAAATGATGTACAAATTCTAACAGGTAATAAAAAGGCTAGTGTTTTTACCATTTTCCATGGGAAAGGATTGTGGACATGTATTCGCAGTGTACTATCACATCAGGGTCAGCCATCTAATGACGATTCCAATTTGATAAGCGTGCGTAATTTGGATTTCTGCTTGAAAATTCGAGTTACTGTGTGGTTCTTAAATTAATAATCTGATGTAATTTGGACAATTAAACAATATCCGATAGTAGGGTACAGTAAAGGGTAGTTAGACATATCTCAGGTTTAATCTAGCCTTACGAACACGTAACCTTCCGATAGTTCCTCGTGTTGGGGATGTAGATACTTACTAGAGTAGCCTACTCTGGGACGTAGGCCATCAGGTTGGCTTGTCTCCGGACGGAGGTTATAAAGAAAGGCCCTAACGTATTGAAGTTTGAGGAGGTGTGACTGGAGACCGGCGCTGACCAGTGGCACTTTGATCTGCCTGCCCGCGACAGGACACCTTGGGGTGTCAAAGCGCGTGGCTCAACTTCACACGTCATTACTAACTTGTATGGGACACATGCCAACTCTCAATACCAACGCGTCAGTATGCGTGCATGTTTAATAATGAAATAGACTCAAATTCTCGAAATGTTTGCTGCAGTTAAGTTATGTAGAACCGATGTTACACTGATGAAAAACATTATGTAAGACTGAGACATGAAAGACAATGTACTTATTTGAAACAAGGAATGTTTTTATTTTTCTTACAAGATATGCATCTTAAGAAAATAGGAACATGAGAATAAATTAATGTGCAAATGAACAGCATAAATAGGTAAAGAGTACTACAAGTTATACATGCAGTATCCATTGTGATCATAACTCATTGTACACTATGTACATATTTTTATTTGCTGGTATATATGGTATTACCATCCCTGCAAATGTATGGAGGCCTATATTCCAGTGTTCACAACACTGCAAACCGTAGTTCCTCCAGTAGTCTCAGGATGTGGCATCCTGATTCTCAGTTCATATTATAAGTCATTGACAGTGTGTGAGTGATCAGGGCCACGGTCTCCACACAGACTGGCTGGATGAAAAGTTCTTGGACTGGATTTCTTTAGCCACATGTGTTAGTGGGTGCTGGGGGGCGTTGGGGTCCTCATGTTGGAGTGGAAGTCTAAAGGGCTGAGAGAGACTGCTGCTGTAGAGGGGACAATGCTGTCTGCAGGTGTCCTGTGTCTCCATCTGGGGTAAAGACTGGGGACACTTCCTGCTGTGCAGAGAGTTGGAAGGCTGGAATTCAGCTGCAGCTTTGCCCACCCTGGCATGGCTGTTCAGAGCAGCAGAGAAAGTGGTGTTCAGTGACGCCTCCAGGTGCAGCCCCTCCCTCTCATGTCCCAGGAAACGTGCAGCTCTCTGCAGACAGGCTGAGAACCCGTCCTTGAAACCAGACTGCTGTTCTCCACCTTCACATTCCTTCCTGTTCCCGTCACCAGAGGTCTGGAGGAAGAGAACTGTGTGTTCTAGGATCTCAGCTTTCTCCACTCTGCGCTGATTCAAGCCCTGGAGAAGAGAGAGAGGACAGGTTAATGCACAGTCCTGCTACACCATTCAGAAGCAGCTGTGTTTAGAGAGGCAGGTGGAGTTACACACCTGTGTGCAGTGCATTCAGAGACATGTAGTCAAGACAATGTTTACCTGATGTTGTGGCCCCTGCAGCAGCAGCGCTCTCAGACTCTCCAGACTGCAGTTCATTCTCTCCCTCCGACGTCTCTCCACCTGAGGCTTGAGGAGCTGCGAGAGACATGAAAGAGATCATCAGTGGGAGGTCAGAATAGCGTCTCTGTTGAAAACAGCATGGCAGGTAGTTGTTCTATGCCTTAGCTGTACACCTTGGAATCATTAATTAATTAAACATGGACATTGATTAGCTGATTATCAGAGCAATTTGGACATATGCAATTGTTCAATTAATGTTGATTTATGACTAAAGCTATTTAAAGTAAACCCTTTCAGTTTAGGGAGAAATGTTCTTGGTGCAATTTCAATTCAGCACGAGACCAATTTGGCAGATGCTTACCTTTCTGTCAATTTTCATCATCTCTGCTCCCCCAATTTGTTTCATCTCTGGTAATCCGGAAGCAGTTTTTCGAACTGTGTTTTTATCCAGAAGGTTTAAATCAGAAAATGTTCTTGAAATCGTCGAAACGGAAGGTAGTATGTCTCTGTTCTCTGCCACCGAGGAGTGATTCAATCTAATTGAGACATTTCTGTTTCTTGACGACTTTTATGTCCTTTGGTGTGAGAGGTCACTTTGGACTCCTCCCATCGCCATAGGCTAGCCAATCAGGAGCTGTGCCACGTAAGCCACGTAAGCCATAAATAATGTACATTTTGATGGTCACAGAGACATAGGTAATTGTGTTAAGGCTGAAAGCTATATGGTTAGAACAATTTAATCGCATATGTTATTGAATTATTGTAGTTTTGCAATTGTATCACGTTGTCTTATGTTTGACAGCACGATGTTCAAATGGAGCCACATGGGGCTTAAGCCTTCATCCACAACAACACCCTTTGGCGCGTGATTGGAAATCACAAATGGCACGCGTATTGTAATACAGATAGATGTTAGTGATAGTGGACAACTGTTTGCAATCCCTCTGGGGTGTGATATTAATTTACAAATGAAAATGTGACCAAGCTCCTCACAGAGACGCACACGTAGACAATTCAATGGCAATTCATTATGCGTTCCAAATGGCACAACATTTTACGCAGGGACTCAAAACACTTTTCCACAAATGACATTTAATCTGTGATAAAGGATTTGATTTTGACCTCATTGTATTGTAATATTATATGGATTTGCATATGTACATGCAAAAATGTTTTCAACTCAACTAATTTTCCCATGGGAAATGAATTAGGACATTTTCCCAGTGTGCCACAACAGGAATCATTTATTGCCGAATCATATAAATGGAGGATTGCACGAAAATCCGAGTTACGTGCGCGGATCTCAAGTTATGATTCGGCTGCAAGTGCATTGTTTGGTTACTTTTCACGATCTGAAAGATATCTCTAAGGTTTCATCTGATTAATTAATTAGATTATGTTGTATTGATTTCATATAACAAATCATACAGATTAAACCAACAATTGAAGAAGTATTGACACTGCATATTATTTATAGTCCTATTATGAAATACATAATGTTGTCCTTATTACTGTTAAAACCGATTTGGTTATGACTCATCTAATAATCATAAATATTCCATCTGTCCCAAGACCTGAATCGCTGTTTCAGTCATTATCTGTTAAGTTGGAAAATCTAAATCCACTACGTAATCTTCAGCCTCCCTAATTCGTTTCTCACTGACAGGTCAGTGATTATTTCGTTGATTTTTATGAACAACATCATTTGATATAAAACAAAAATAATGTAGCTATTGAATTGTGAATATAAAAGTTGATATACTTATATTTGACTTCAGCTTATATAGCCTCGATAATGAACTCAACATAAGTAGGGAATACAAACAAAAGCTCTCGTAAATTAAAAAACCAATTTATAAACCTGATGAAGTTAAACAAAAGGGATTGTCCCTAATTTGGCACAGTGGGAAAAAGTCCTCTTACCTTTTCCCATGGGAAAGGGGCTGGATGACATACACACATATTGTAGTTTATTAGGCTATACCTGTTAGAATTTGTACATCATTAAAACAGAAGACAGAGACAATTGGCGCTGATTCCCACGCGCACACGTTGCTATCTAAAATACAAATTAACATAAGCTAGCATTTAATTAAATAAACGTTTTAGAAACTGTCTAAAATACTATTCTGCCAATATCCTTCTTATTCCAATGCATAATGCGTCTTTGCGTAAAATGTGCCCGATTACGCATTAAAATAGCGTGTTTCTGTGCATGGAGCCTATTGTCACTCAAGAGTGGGATTACAAAACGCGTGATGCCATTTGGGACTGCTTTCCTACCCTACACGTGCCCACGGGTGTTAATTGTTTTGTGGTTTTCCAAAGTGCTCTCTGTAGATTTATGAATGTGTCAAGAAGCATTTCAACAATTCACAAGGCGCGCGTGCCGCATTACGGCGTGTGTTGCAGTATAGGGATTGGTTAATAAGTGGCGATGGGAGGAGTCGGAAGTCACATCAGACCGATGGACCTAAGATGAGAGCCATATCCAAATTGAAGGGTATACCGCCGTCCACTAGGTGGGAGTATTTAGCGTATTTCTTCACAAGTAATATCCGATGAGAGTTATATCCAAATTCAGAAACTGCAGTCGGTTTTAAATACATGTTGTTGTCTTATTACTGTTAAAACCGACTGCAGTTTCGGAATTTGCATATGACTCTCATCTAATAATCATCAATATTCCATCTGTCCCAAGACTTGAATCGCTGTTTCGGTCATTATCTGTTAATATTGTTCCATATGGTTTATAAATGTTACATTCATCTCGTTAAATAACATTGATGCTTTGACTGAATTAGTGACAATGGCTGATCTGTTCACATTCCAGCGAAGGGTTCATCATTTAGACTGACCAGCCATAAACATTGTCTTGATTTGAGTTGACATTATTGTCTAAAGACTGAAAGCCTTGAATGTAACCATTTAGCCGCATGTATTATTACATTATTGCCTTTAATTCTATAGTTTTGCAATTTTCTCAACTTGTCCTATGTTTGACAACTGGATGTTCAAAGGGGGCCACATGGGTTGTAGATACAAGCCATCATCCGGACCAACAACCGTGGGCGCGTGGGAGTAACAAATGGCACGCGTATTGTAATACAGGTAGGTGTTAGTAAGGGTGGACAATTGTCTCTATTCACTCTCGAGAGTGACATTAATTAACAAATGAAAAGAAGTGAACAAGCACTCCTCACAGAGACATGGAAACACACGTCATTCATTTTGCGGTTCAATTGCCACAACATTTTACGCAGGGACTGGAAACGATGTTATAATTTGGATAAAATAACGTTGATATATTTTGAGACAGAGAATTAGATTTGTATATGATACATTTAATCATATGTGAATTTGCAAATCAGGTGTCAACCTGTGTCTTTGGGAAACCGGGAACAAGCGCTTCTCCAGACAGTCAGCGTCGAATCTGTTAAATGATGTACAAATTCTAACAGGTAATAAAAAGGCTAGTGTTTTTACCATTTTCCCACGGGAAAGGATTGCGGACATTTATTCGCAGTGTACTATCACATCAGGGTCAGCCATCTAATGACGATTCCAATTTGATAAGCGTGCGTAATTTGGACTTTGTATCTAAGGTTTAATCTAGCCTTACGAACACATAACCTTCCAATAGTTCCTCGTGTTGGGGATGTAGATGCTTACTAGAGTGTGTAGCCTACTCTGGGACGTTGGCCATCAGGTTGGCTTGTCTCCGGACGGAGGTTATAAAGAAAGGCCCTAACGTGTTGAAGTTTGAGGAGGTGTGACCATGGAGACCGCTGACCAGTGGCACTTTGATCTGCCTGCCCGCGACAGGACACCTTGGGGTGTCAAAGCGCGTGGCTCAACTTCACACGTCATTACTAACTTGTATGGGACACATGCCGACTCTCAATACCAACGTGTCAGTATGCGTGCATGTTTAATAATGAAATAGACTCACATTCTCGAAATGTTTGCTGCAGTTAAGTTATGTAGAACCGATGTTACACTGATGAAAAACATTATGTAAGACTGAGACATGAAAGACAATGTACTTATTTGAAACAAGGAATGTTTTTATTTTTCTTACAAGATAAGCATCTCAAGAAAATAGGAACATGAGAATAAATTAATGTGCAAATGAACAGCATAAATAGGTAAAGAGTACTACAAGTTATACATGCAGTATCCATTGTGATCATAACTCATTGTACACTATGTACATATTTTTATTTGCTGGTATATATGGTATGACCATCCCTGCAAATGTATGGAGGCCGATATTCCAGTGTTCACAACACTGCAAACCGTATTTCCTCCAGTAGTCTCAGGATGTGGCATCCTGATTCTCAGTTCAAGTCATTGACAGTGTGTGAGTGATCAGGGCCACGGTCTCCACACAGACTGGCTGGATGAAAAGTTCTTGGACTGGATTTCTTTAGCCACATGTGTTAGTGGTTGCTGGGGGGCGTTGGGGTCCTCATGTTGGAGTGGAAGTCTAAAGGGCTGAGAGAGACTGCTGCTGTAGAGGGGACAATGCTGTCTGCAGGTGTCCTGTGTCTCCATCTGGGGTAAAGACTGGGGACACTTCCTGCTGTGCAGAGAGTTGGAAGGCTGGAATTCAGCTGCAGCTTTGCCCACCCTGGCATGGCTGTTCAGACCAGCAGAGAAAGTGGTGTTCAGTGACGCCTCCAGGTGCAGCCCCTCCCTCTCATGTCCCAGGAAACGTGCAGCTCTCTGCAGACAGGCTGAGAACCCGTCCTTGAAACCAGGCTGCTGTTCTCCACCTTCACATTCCTTCCTGTTCCCGTCACCAGAGGTCTGGAGGAAGAGAACTGTGTGTTGTAGGATCTCAGCTTTCTCCACTCTGCGCTGATTCAAGCCCTAGAGAAGAGAGAGAGGACAGGTTAATGCACAGTCCTGCTACACCAATATTCAGAAGCAGCTGTGTTTAGAGAGGCAGGTGGAGTTACACACCTGTGTGCAGTGCATTCAGAGACATGTAGTCAAGACAATGTTTACCTGATGTTGTGGCCCCTGCAGCAGCAGCGCTCTCAGACTCTCCAGACTGCAGTTCATTCTCTCCCTCCGACGTCTCTCCACCTGAGGCTTGAGGAGCTGCGAGAAACATGAAAGAGATAATCAGTGGGAGGTCAGACCATGTTTCGTTTGAAAACAACATGTAGTAGTAGTAATAAGTAAATAGGTAGTAGGAGAAGTAAATAGGCTTGCTTTGAGGATATCTACAGTGTATGCACAAAGTGATGGGACCATATAAATAGTGGACTGATGAGAACTTCGAGAAAACGATGCTTACCTTTCTGTCAATTTTCATAATCTCTGCTGCCCCAATTTGTTTCATCTCTGGTAATCCGGAAGCAGTTTTTCCAACTGTGTTTTTATCCAGAAGTAGGTTTAAATCAGAAAATGTTCTTGAAATCGTCGAAACGGAAGGTAGTATGTCTCTGTTCTCCACCGAGGAGTGATTCAATCGAATTGAGACATTTCTGTTTCTTGACGACTTTTATGTCCTTTGGTGTGAGAGGTCACTTTGGACTCCTCCCATCGCCATAGGCTAGCCAATCAGGAGCTGTGCCACGTGCGCCTGGAACAGCTGATAAGCCATAAATAATGTACATTTTGAGGGTCACAGACTAGGCATAGGTAATTGTCTTAAGGCTGAAAGCTATGGTTAGAACCATTTAATCGCATGTTATTGAATTATTGTAGTTTTGCAATTGTATCACGTTGTCTTATGTTTGACAGCACGATGTTCAAATGGAGCCACATGGGGCTTAAGCCTTCATCCACAACAACACCCGTTGGCGCGTGATTGGAAATCACAAATGGCACGCGTATTGTAATACAGATAGATGTTAGTGATAGTGGACAACTGTTTGCAATCCCTCTGGGGTGTGATATTAATTTACAAATGAAAATGTAACCAAGCACTCCTCACAGAGACGCACACGTAGACAATTCAATGGCAATTCATTATGCGTTCCAAATGGCACACCATTTTACGCAGGGACTCAAAATACTTTTCCACAAATGACATTTAATCTGTGATAAAGGATTTGATTTTGACCTCATTGTATTGTAATATTATATGAATTTGCATATCAGAGGTTCACATATGTACATGCAAAAATGTTTTCAACTCAACTAATTTTCCCATGGGAAATGAATGTGGACATTTTCCCAGTGTGCCACAGCAGGAATCTTTTATTACCGAATCCTATAAATGGAGGATTGAACGAAAATCCGAGTTACGTGCGCGGATCTCAAGTTATGATTCGGCTGCAAGTGCATTGTTTGGTTAATTTTCACGATCTGAAAGATATCTCTAAGGTTTCATCTGATTAATTAATTAGATTATGTTGTATTAATTTCATATAACAAATCATACAGATTAAACCAACAATTGAAGAAGTCTTGACACTGCATATTATTTATAGTCCTATTGTGAAATACATGTTGTTGTCCTTATTACTGTCAAAACCAATTTGGATATGACTCTCATCTAATAATCATAAATATTCCATCTGTCCCAAGACCTGAATCGCTGTTTCAGTCATTATTTGTTAATATTGTTCCATATGATTTCAAAAAGTTAAATTTATCTCGTTAAATAACATTGATGCTTTGACTGAATTAGTGACAATGGCTGATCTGTTCACATTCCAGCGAAGGGTTCATCATTTAGACTGACCAGCCATAGACATTGTCTTGATTTGAGTTGACATTATTGTCTAAAGACTGAAAGCCTTGAATGTAACCATTTAGCCGCATGTATTATTACATTATTGCCTTTAATTCTTAGTTTTGCAATTTTCTCAACTTGTCCTATGTTTGACAACTGGATGTTCAAAGGGGGCCACATGGGTTGTAGATACAAGCCATCATCCGGACCAACAACCGTGGGCGCGTGGGAGTAACAAATGGCACGCGTATTGTAATACAGGTAGGTGTTAGTAAGGGTGGACAATTGTCTCTATTCACTCTCGAGTGTGACAACAATTAACACATGAAAAGAAGTGAACAAGCACTCCTCACAGAGACATGGAAACACACGTCATTCATTTCGCGGTTCAATTGCTACAACATTTTACGCAGGGACTGGAAACGATGTTATAATTTGGATAAAATAACGTTGATATATTTTGAGACAGAGACTTAGATTTGTATATGATACATTTAATTATATTATGTGAATTTGCAAATCAGGTGTCAACCTGTGTCTTTGGGAAACCGGGAACAAGCGCTTCTCCAGACAGTCAGCTGTGAATCTGTTAAATGATGTACAAATTCTAACAGGTAATAAAAAGGCTAGTGTTTTTACAATTTTCCCACGGGAAAGGATTGCGGACATTTATTCGCAGTGTACTATCACATCAGGGTCAGCCATCTAATGACGATTCCAATTTGATAAACGTGCGTAATTTGGATTTCTGCTTGAAAATTCGTGTTACTGTGTGGTTCTTAAATTAATAATATGATGTAATTTGGACAATTAAACAATATCATGATCCGATAGTAGGGTACAGTAAAGGGTAGTTAGACATATCTCAGGTTTAATCTAGCCTTACGAACACATAACCTTCCAATAGTTCCTCGTGTTGGGGATGTAGAGGCTTACTAGAGTGTGTAGCTACTCTGGGACGTTGGCCATCAGGTTGGCTTGTCTCCGGACGGAGGTTATAAAGAAAGGCCTAACGTATTGAAGTTTGAGGAGGTGTGACTGGAGACCGCTGACCAGTGGCACTTTGATCTGCCTGCCCGCGACAGGACACCTTGGGGTGTCAAAGCGCGTGGCTCAACTTCACACGTCATTACTAACTTGTATGGGACACATGCCAACTCTCAATACCAACGCGTCAGTATGCGTGCATGTTTAATAATGAAATAGACTCTCACATTATGTAAGACTGAGACATGAAAGACAATGTACTTATTTTAAACAAGGAATGTTTTTATTTTTCTTACAAGATACGCATCCCAAGAAAATGGGAACATGAGAATAAATTAATGTGCAAATGAACAGCATAAATAGGTAAAGAGTACTACAAGTTATACATGCAGTATCCATTGTGATCAAAACTCATTGTACACTATGTACATAATTTTATTTGCTGGTATATATGGTATTACCATCCCTGCAAATGTATGGAGCCCTGTATTCCAGTGTTCACAACACTGCATACCGTATTTCCTCCAGTAGTCTCAGGATGTGGCATCCTGATTCTCAGTTCATATTATAAGTCATTGACAGAGTGATCAGGGCCACGGTCTCCACACAGACTGGCTGGATGAAAAGTTCTTGGACTGGATTTCTTTAGCCACATGTGTTAGTGGGTGCTGGGGGGCGTTGGGGTCCTCATGTTGGAGTGGAAGTCTAAAGGGCTGAGAGAGACTGCTGCTGTAGAGGGGACAATGCTGTCTGCAGGTGTCCTGTGTCTCCATCTGGGGTAAAGACTGGGGACACTTCCTGCTGTGCAGAGAGTTGGAAGGCTGGAATTCAGCTGCAGCTTTGCCCACCCTGGCATGGCTGTTCAGACCAGCAGAGAAAGTGGTGTTCAGTGACGCCTCCAGGTGCAGCCCCTCCCTCTCATGTCCCAGGAAACGTGCAGCTCTCTGCAGACAGGCTGAGAACCCGTCCTTGAAACCAGGCTGCTGTTCTCCACCTTCACATTCCTTCCTGTTCCCGTCACCAGAGGTCTGGAGGAAGAGAACTGTGTGTTGTAGGATCTCAGCTTTCTCCACTCTGCGCTGATTCAAGCCCTAGAGAAGAGAGAGAGGACAGGTTAATGCACAGTCCTGCTACACCAATATTCAGAAGCAGCTGTGTTTAGAGAGGCAGGTGGAGTTACACACCTGTGTGCAGTGCATTCAGAGACATGTAGTCAAGACAATGTTTACCTGATGTTGTGGCCCCTGCAGCAGCAGCGCTCTCAGACTCTCCAGACTGCAGTTCATTCTCTCCCTCCGACGTCTCTCCACCTGAGGCTTGAGGAGCTGCGAGAAACATGAAAGAGATAATCAGTGGGAGGTCAGACCATGTTTCGTTTGAAAACAACATGTAGTAGTAGTAATAAGTAAATAGGTAGTAGGAGAAGTAAATAGGCTTGCTTTGAGGATATCTACAGTGTATGCACAAAGTGATGGGACCATATAAATAGTGGACTGATGAGAACTTCGAGAAAACGATGCTTACCTTTCTGTCAATTTTCATAATCTCTGCTGCCCCAATTTGTTTCATCTCTGGTAATCCGGAAGCAGTTTTTCCAACTGTGTTTTTATCCAGAAGTAGGTTTAAATCAGAAAATGTTCTTGAAATCGTCGAAACGGAAGGTAGTATGTCTCTGTTCTCCACCGAGGAGTGATTCAATCGAATTGAGACATTTCTGTTTCTTGACGACTTTTATGTCCTTTGGTGTGAGAGGTCACTTTGGACTCCTCCCATCGCCATAGGCTAGCCAATCAGGAGCTGTGCCACGTGCGCCTGGAACAGCTGATAAGCCATAAATAATGTACATTTTGAGGGTCACAGACTAGACATAGGTAATTGTCTTAAGGCTGAAAGCTATGGTTAGAACCATTTAATCGCATGTTATTGAATTATTGTAGTTTTGCAATTGTATCACGTTGTCTTATGTTTGACAGCACGATGTTCAAATGGAGCCACATGGGGCTTAAGCCTTCATCCACAACAACACCCGTTGGCGCGTGATTGGAAATCACAAATGGCACGCGTATTGTAATACAGATAGATGTTAGTGATAGTGGACAACTGTTTGCAATCCCTCTGGGGTGTGATATTAATTTACAAATGAAAATGTAACCAAGCACTCCTCACAGAGACGCACACGTAGACAATTCAATGGCAATTCATTATGCGTTCCAAATGGCACAACATTTTACGCAGGGACTCAAAACACTTTTCCACAAATGACATTTAATCTGTGATAAAGGATTTGATTTTGACCTCATTGTATTGTAATATTATATGAATTTGCATATCAGAGGTTCACATATGTACATGCAAAAATGTTTTCAACTCAACTAATTTTCCCATGGGAAATGAATGTGGACATTTTCCCAGTGTGCCACAGCAGGAATCTTTTATTACCGAATCCTATAAATGGAGGATTGAACGAAAATCCGAGTTACGTGCGCGGATCTCAAGTTATGATTCGGCTGCAAGTGCATTGTTTGGTTAATTTTCACGATCTGAAAGATATCTCTAAGGTTTCATCTGATTAATTAATTAGATTATGTTGTATTAATTTCATATAACAAATCATACAGATTAAACCAACAATTGAAGAAGTCTTGACACTGCATATTATTTATAGTCCTATTGTGAAATACATGTTGTTGTCCTTATTACTGTCAAAACCAATTTGGATATGACTCTCATCTAATAATCATAAATATTCCATCTGTCCCAAGACCTGAATCGCTGTTTCAGTCATTATTTGTTAATATTGTTCCATATGATTTCAAAAAGTTAAATTTATCTCGTTAAATAACATTGATGCTTTGACTGAATTAGTGACAATGGCTGATCTGTTCACATTCCAGCGAAGGGTTCATCATTTAGACTGACCAGCCATAGACATTGTCTTGATTTGAGTTGACATTATTGTCTAAAGACTGAAAGCCTTGAATGTAACCATTTAGCCGCATGTATTATTACATTATTGCCTTTAATTCTTAGTTTTGCAATTTTCTCAACTTGTCCTATGTTTGACAACTGGATGTTCAAAGGGGGCCACATGGGTTGTAGATACAAGCCATCATCCGGACCAACAACCGTGGGCGCGTGGGAGTAACAAATGGCACGCGTATTGTAATACAGGTAGGTGTTAGTAAGGGTGGACAATTGTCTCTATTCACTCTCGAGTGTGACAACAATTAACACATGAAAAGAAGTGAACAAGCACTCCTCACAGAGACATGGAAACACACGTCATTCATTTCGCGGTTCAATTGCTACAACATTTTACGCAGGGACTGGAAACGATGTTATAATTTGGATAAAATAACGTTGATATATTTTGAGACAGAGACTTAGATTTGTATATGAGACATTTAATCATATTATGTGAATTTGCAAATCAGGTGTCAACCTGTGTCTTTGGGAAACCGGGAACAAGCGCTTCTCCAGACAGTCAGCTGTGAATCTGTTAAATGATGTACAAATTCTAACAGGTAATAAAAAGGCTAGTGTTTTTACAATTTTCCCACGGGAAAGGATTGCGGACATTTATTCGCAGTGTACTATCACATCAGGGTCAGCCATCTAATGACGATTCCAATTTGATAAACGTGCGTAATTTGGATTTCTGCTTGAAAATTCGTGTTACTGTGTGGTTCTTAAATTAATAATATGATGTAATTTGGACAATTAAACAATATCATGATCCGATAGTAGGGTACAGTAAAGGGTAGTTAGACATATCTCAGGTTTAATCTAGCCTTACGAACACATAACCTTCCAATAGTTCCTCGTGTTGGGGATGTAGAGGCTTACTAGAGTGTGTAGCTACTCTGGGACGTTGGCCATCAGATTGGCTTGTCTCCGGACGGAGGTTATAAAGAAAGGCCTAACGTATTGAAGTTTGAGGAGGTGTGACTGGAGACCGCTGACCAGTGGCACTTTGATCTGCCTGCCCGCGACAGGACACCTTGGGGTGTCAAAGCGCGTGGCTCAACTTCACACGTCATTACTAACTTGTATGGGACACATGCCAACTCTCAATACCAACGCGTCAGTATGCGTGCATGTTTAATAATGAAATAGACTCTCACATTATGTAAGACTGAGACATGAAAGACAATGTACTTATTTTAAACAAGGAATGTTTTTATTTTTCTTACAAGATACGCATCCCAAGAAAATGGGAACATGAGAATAAATTAATGTGCAAATGAACAGCATAAATAGGTAAAGAGTACTACAAGTTATACATGCAGTATCCATTGTGATCAAAACTCATTGTACACTATGTACATAATTTTATTTGCTGGTATATATGGTATTACCATCCCTGCAAATGTATGGAGCCCTGTATTCCAGTGTTCACAACACTGCATACCGTATTTCCTCCAGTAGTCTCAGGATGTGGCATCCTGATTCTCAGTTCATATTATAAGTCATTGACAGAGTGATCAGGGCCACGGTCTCCACACAGACTGGCTGGATGAAAAGTTCTTGGACTGGATTTCTTTAGCCACATGTGTTAGTGGGTGCTGGGGGGCGTTGGGGTCCTCATGTTGGAGTGGAAGTCTAAAGGGCTGAGAGAGACTGCTGCTGTAGAGGGGACAATGCTGTCTGCAGGTGTCCTGTGTCTCCATCTGGGGTAAAGACTGGGGACACTTCCTGCTGTGCAGAGAGTTGGAAGGCTGGAATTCAGCTGCAGCTTTGCCCACCCTGGCATGGCTGTTCAGACCAGCAGAGAAAGTGGTGTTCAGTGACGCCTCCAGGTGCAGCCCCTCCCTCTCATGTCCCAGGAAACGTGCAGCTCTCTGCAGACAGGCTGAGAACCCGTCCTTGAAACCAGGCTGCTGTTCTCCACCTTCACATTCCTTCCTGTTCCCGTCACCAGAGGTCTGGAGGAAGAGAACTGTGTGTTGTAGGATCTCAGCTTTCTCCACTCTGCGCTGATTCAAGCCCTAGAGAAGAGAGAGAGGACAGGTTAATGCACAGTCCTGCTACACCAATATTCAGAAGCAGCTGTGTTTAGAGAGGCAGGTGGAGTTACACACCTGTGTGCAGTGCATTCAGAGACATGTAGTCAAGACAATGTTTACCTGATGTTGTGGCCCCTGCAGCAGCAGCGCTCTCAGACTCTCCAGACTGCAGTTCATTCTCTCCCTCCGACGTCTCTCCACCTGAGGCTTGAGGAGCTGCGAGAAACATGAAAGAGATAATCAGTGGGAGGTCAGACCATGTTTCGTTTGAAAACAACATGTAGTAGTAGTAATAAGTAAATAGGTAGTAGGAGAAGTAAATAGGCTTGCTTTGAGGATATCTACAGTGTATGCACAAAGTGATGGGACCATATAAATAGTGGACTGATGAGAACTTCGAGAAAACGATGCTTACCTTTCTGTCAATTTTCATAATCTCTGCTGCCCCAATTTGTTTCATCTCTGGTAATCCGGAAGCAGTTTTTCCAACTGTGTTTTTATCCAGAAGTAGGTTTAAATCAGAAAATGTTCTTGAAATCGTCGAAACGGAAGGTAGTATGTCTCTGTTCTCCACCGAGGAGTGATTCAATCGAATTGAGACATTTCTGTTTCTTGACGACTTTTATGTCCTTTGGTGTGAGAGGTCACTTTGGACTCCTCCCATCGCCATAGGCTAGCCAATCAGGAGCTGTGCCACGTGCGCCTGGAACAGCTGATAAGCCATAAATAATGTACATTTTGAGGGTCACAGACTAGACATAGGTAATTGTCTTAAGGCTGAAAGCTATGGTTAGAACCATTTAATCGCATGTTATTGAATTATTGTAGTTTTGCAATTGTATCACGTTGTCTTATGTTTGACAGCACGATGTTCAAATGGAGCCACATGGGGCTTAAGCCTTCATCCACAACAACACCCGTTGGCGCGTGATTGGAAATCACAAATGGCACGCGTATTGTAATACAGATAGATGTTAGTGATAGTGGACAACTGTTTGCAATCCCTCTGGGGTGTGATATTAATTTACAAATGAAAATGTAACCAAGCACTCCTCACAGAGACGCACACGTAGACAATTCAATGGCAATTCATTATGCGTTCCAAATGGCACAACATTTTACGCAGGGACTCAAAACACTTTTCCACAAATGACATTTAATCTGTGATAAAGGATTTGATTTTGACCTCATTGTATTGTAATATTATATGAATTTGCATATCAGAGGTTCACATATGTACATGCAAAAATGTTTTCAACTCAACTAATTTTCCCATGGGAAATGAATGTGGACATTTTCCCAGTGTGCCACAGCAGGAATCTTTTATTACCGAATCCTATAAATGGAGGATTGAACGAAAATCCGAGTTACGTGCGCGGATCTCAAGTTATGATTCGGCTGCAAGTGCATTGTTTGGTTAATTTTCACGATCTGAAAGATATCTCTAAGGTTTCATCTGATTAATTAATTAGATTATGTTGTATTAATTTCATATAACAAATCATACAGATTAAACCAACAATTGAATAAGTCTTGACACTGCATATTATTTATAGTCCTATTGTGAAATACATGTTGTTGTCCTTATTACTGTCAAAACCAATTTGGATATGACTCTCATCTAATAATCATAAATATTCCATCTGTCCCAAGACCTGAATCGCTGTTTCAGTCATTATTTGTTAATATTGTTCCATATGATTTCAAAAAGTTAAATTTATCTCGTTAAATAACATTGATGCTTTGACTGAATTAGTGACAATGGCTGATCTGTTCACATTCCAGCGAAGGGTTCATCATTTAGACTGACCAGCCATAGACATTGTCTTGATTTG
Organism: Nansenia antarctica; assembly: GCF_963989245.1. NCBI lineage: Eukaryota > Metazoa > Chordata > Actinopteri > Argentiniformes > Microstomatidae > Nansenia > Nansenia antarctica. The sequence continues at coordinate 18,026,051 of NC_137693.1, forward strand.
AGTTGACATTATTGTCTAAAGACTGAAAGCCTTGAATGTAACCATTTAGCCGCATGTATTATTACATTATTGCCTTTAATTCTTAGTTTTGCAATTTTCTCAACTTGTCCTATGTTTGACAACTGGATGTTCAAAGGGGGCCACATGGGTTGTAGATACAAGCCATCATCCGGACCAACAACCGTGGGCGCGTGGGAGTAACAAATGGCACGCGTATTGTAATACAGGTAGGTGTTAGTAAGGGTGGACAATTGTCTCTATTCACTCTCGAGTGTGACAACAATTAACACATGAAAAGAAGTGAACAAGCACTCCTCACAGAGACATGGAAACACACGTCATTCATTTCGCGGTTCAATTGCTACAACATTTTACGCAGGGACTGGAAACGATGTTATAATTTGGATAAAATAACGTTGATATATTTTGAGACAGAGACTTAGATTTGTATATGAGACATTTAATCATATTATGTGAATTTGCAAATCAGGTGTCAACCTGTGTCTTTGGGAAACCGGGAACAAGCGCTTCTCCAGACAGTCAGCTGTGAATCTGTTAAATGATGTACAAATTCTAACAGGTAATAAAAAGGCTAGTGTTTTTACAATTTTCCCACGGGAAAGGATTGCGGACATTTATTCGCAGTGTACTATCACATCAGGGTCAGCCATCTAATGACGATTCCAATTTGATAAACGTGCGTAATTTGGATTTCTGCTTGAAAATTCGTGTTACTGTGTGGTTCTTAAATTAATAATATGATGTAATTTGGACAATTAAACAATATCATGATCCGATAGTAGGGTACAGTAAAGGGTAGTTAGACATATCTCAGGTTTAATCTAGCCTTACGAACACATAACCTTCCAATAGTTCCTCGTGTTGGGGATGTAGAGGCTTACTAGAGTGTGTAGCTACTCTGGGACGTTGGCCATCAGATTGGCTTGTCTCCGGACGGAGGTTATAAAGAAAGGCCTAACGTATTGAAGTTTGAGGAGGTGTGACTGGAGACCGCTGACCAGTGGCACTTTGATCTGCCTGCCCGCGACAGGACACCTTGGGGTGTCAAAGCGCGTGGCTCAACTTCACACGTCATTACTAACTTGTATGGGACACATGCCAACTCTCAATACCAACGCGTCAGTATGCGTGCATGTTTAATAATGAAATAGACTCTCACATTATGTAAGACTGAGACATGAAAGACAATGTACTTATTTTAAACAAGGAATGTTTTTATTTTTCTTACAAGATACGCATCCCAAGAAAATGGGAACATGAGAATAAATTAATGTGCAAATGAACAGCATAAATAGGTAAAGAGTACTACAAGTTATACATGCAGTATCCATTGTGATCAAAACTCATTGTACACTATGTACATAATTTTATTTGCTGGTATATATGGTATTACCATCCCTGCAAATGTATGGAGCCCTGTATTCCAGTGTTCACAACACTGCATACCGTATTTCCTCCAGTAGTCTCAGGATGTGGCATCCTGATTCTCAGTTCATATTATAAGTCATTGACAGAGTGATCAGGGCCACGGTCTCCACACAGACTGGCTGGATGAAAAGTTCTTGGACTGGATTTCTTTAGCCACATGTGTTAGTGGGTGCTGGGGGGCGTTGGGGTCCTCATGTTGGAGTGGAAGTCTAAAGGGCTGAGAGAGACTGCTGCTGTAGAGGGGACAATGCTGTCTGCAGGTGTCCTGTGTCTCCATCTGGGGTAAAGACTGGGGACACTTCCTGCTGTGCAGAGAGTTGGAAGGCTGGAATTCAGCTGCAGCTTTGCCCACCCTGGCATGGCTGTTCAGACCAGCAGAGAAAGTGGTGTTCAGTGACGCCTCCAGGTGCAGCCCCTCCCTCTCATGTCCCAGGAAACGTGCAGCTCTCTGCAGACAGGCTGAGAACCCGTCCTTGAAACCAGGCTGCTGTTCTCCACCTTCACATTCCTTCCTGTTCCCGTCACCAGAGGTCTGGAGGAAGAGAACTGTGTGTTGTAGGATCTCAGCTTTCTCCACTCTGCGCTGATTCAAGCCCTAGAGAAGAGAGAGAGGACAGGTTAATGCACAGTCCTGCTACACCAATATTCAGAAGCAGCTGTGTTTAGAGAGGCAGGTGGAGTTACACACCTGTGTGCAGTGCATTCAGAGACATGTAGTCAAGACAATGTTTACCTGATGTTGTGGCCCCTGCAGCAGCAGCGCTCTCAGACTCTCCAGACTGCAGTTCATTCTCTCCCTCCGACGTCTCTCCACCTGAGGCTTGAGGAGCTGCGAGAAACATGAAAGAGATAATCAGTGGGAGGTCAGACCATGTTTCGTTTGAAAACAACATGTAGTAGTAGTAATAAGTAAATAGGTAGTAGGAGAAGTAAATAGGCTTGCTTTGAGGATATCTACAGTGTATGCACAAAGTGATGGGACCATATAAATAGTGGACTGATGAGAACTTCGAGAAAACGATGCTTACCTTTCTGTCAATTTTCATAATCTCTGCTGCCCCAATTTGTTTCATCTCTGGTAATCCGGAAGCAGTTTTTCCAACTGTGTTTTTATCCAGAAGTAGGTTTAAATCAGAAAATGTTCTTGAAATCGTCGAAACGGAAGGTAGTATGTCTCTGTTCTCCACCGAGGAGTGATTCAATCGAATTGAGACATTTCTGTTTCTTGACGACTTTTATGTCCTTTGGTGTGAGAGGTCACTTTGGACTCCTCCCATCGCCATAGGCTAGCCAATCAGGAGCTGTGCCACGTGCGCCTGGAACAGCTGATAAGCCATAAATAATGTACATTTTGAGGGTCACAGACTAGACATAGGTAATTGTCTTAAGGCTGAAAGCTATGGTTAGAACCATTTAATCGCATGTTATTGAATTATTGTAGTTTTGCAATTGTATCACGTTGTCTTATGTTTGACAGCACGATGTTCAAATGGAGCCACATGGGGCTTAAGCCTTCATCCACAACAACACCCGTTGGCGCGTGATTGGAAATCACAAATGGCACGCGTATTGTAATACAGATAGATGTTAGTGATAGTGGACAACTGTTTGCAATCCCTCTGGGGTGTGATATTAATTTACAAATGAAAATGTAACCAAGCACTCCTCACAGAGACGCACACGTAGACAATTCAATGGCAATTCATTATGCGTTCCAAATGGCACAACATTTTACGCAGGGACTCAAAACACTTTTCCACAAATGACATTTAATCTGTGATAAAGGATTTGATTTTGACCTCATTGTATTGTAATATTATATGAATTTGCATATCAGAGGTTCACATATGTACATGCAAAAATGTTTTCAACTCAACTAATTTTCCCATGGGAAATGAATGTGGACATTTTCCCAGTGTGCCACAGCAGGAATCTTTTATTACCGAATCCTATAAATGGAGGATTGAACGAAAATCCGAGTTACGTGCGCGGATCTCAAGTTATGATTCGGCTGCAAGTGCATTGTTTGGTTAATTTTCACGATCTGAAAGATATCTCTAAGGTTTCATCTGATTAATTAATTAGATTATGTTGTATTAATTTCATATAACAAATCATACAGATTAAACCAACAATTGAATAAGTCTTGACACTGCATATTATTTATAGTCCTATTGTGAAATACATGTTGTTGTCCTTATTACTGTCAAAACCAATTTGGATATGACTCTCATCTAATAATCATAAATATTCCATCTGTCCCAAGACCTGAATCGCTGTTTCAGTCATTATTTGTTAATATTGTTCCATATGATTTCAAAAAGTTAAATTTATCTCGTTAAATAACATTGATGCTTTGACTGAATTAGTGACAATGGCTGATCTGTTCACATTCCAGCGAAGGGTTCATCATTTAGACTGACCAGCCATAGACATTGTCTTGATTTGAGTTGACATTATTGTCTAAAGACTGAAAGCCTTGAATGTAACCATTTAGCCGCATGTATTATTACATTATTGCCTTTAATTCTTAGTTTTGCAATTTTCTCAACTTGTCCTATGTTTGACAACTGGATGTTCAAAGGGGGCCACATGGGTTGTAGATACAAGCCATCATCCGGACCAACAACCGTGGGCGCGTGGGAGTAACAAATGGCACGCGTATTGTAATACAGGTAGGTGTTAGTAAGGGTGGACAATTGTCTCTATTCACTCTCGAGTGTGACAACAATTAACACATGAAAAGAAGTGAACAAGCACTCCTCACAGAGACATGGAAACACACGTCATTCATTTCGCGGTTCAATTGCTACAACATTTTACGCAGGGACTGGAAACGATGTTATAATTTGGATAAAATAACGTTGATATATTTTGAGACAGAGACTTAGATTTGTATATGAGACATTTAATCATATTATGTGAATTTGCAAATCAGGTGTCAACCTGTGTCTTTGGGAAACCGGGAACAAGCGCTTCTCCAGACAGTCAGCTGTGAATCTGTTAAATGATGTACAAATTCTAACAGGTAATAAAAAGGCTAGTGTTTTTACAATTTTCCCACGGGAAAGGATTGCGGACATTTATTCGCAGTGTACTATCACATCAGGGTCAGCCATCTAATGACGATTCCAATTTGATAAACGTGCGTAATTTGGATTTCTGCTTGAAAATTCGTGTTACTGTGTGGTTCTTAAATTAATAATATGATGTAATTTGGACAATTAAACAATATCATGATCCGATAGTAGGGTACAGTAAAGGGTAGTTAGACATATCTCAGGTTTAATCTAGCCTTACGAACACATAACCTTCCAATAGTTCCTCGTGTTGGGGATGTAGAGGCTTACTAGAGTGTGTAGCTACTCTGGGACGTTGGCCATCAGATTGGCTTGTCTCCGGACGGAGGTTATAAAGAAAGGCCTAACGTATTGAAGTTTGAGGAGGTGTGACTGGAGACCGCTGACCAGTGGCACTTTGATCTGCCTGCCCGCGACAGGACACCTTGGGGTGTCAAAGCGCGTGGCTCAACTTCACACGTCATTACTAACTTGTATGGGACACATGCCAACTCTCAATACCAACGCGTCAGTATGCGTGCATGTTTAATAATGAAATAGACTCTCACATTATGTAAGACTGAGACATGAAAGACAATGTACTTATTTTAAACAAGGAATGTTTTTATTTTTCTTACAAGATACGCATCCCAAGAAAATGGGAACATGAGAATAAATTAATGTGCAAATGAACAGCATAAATAGGTAAAGAGTACTACAAGTTATACATGCAGTATCCATTGTGATCAAAACTCATTGTACACTATGTACATAATTTTATTTGCTGGTATATATGGTATTACCATCCCTGCAAATGTATGGAGCCCTGTATTCCAGTGTTCACAACACTGCATACCGTATTTCCTCCAGTAGTCTCAGGATGTGGCATCCTGATTCTCAGTTCATATTATAAGTCATTGACAGAGTGATCAGGGCCACGGTCTCCACACAGACTGGCTGGATGAAAAGTTCTTGGACTGGATTTCTTTAGCCACATGTGTTAGTGGGTGCTGGGGGGCGTTGGGGTCCTCATGTTGGAGTGGAAGTCTAAAGGGCTGAGAGAGACTGCTGCTGTAGAGGGGACAATGCTGTCTGCAGGTGTCCTGTGTCTCCATCTGGGGTAAAGACTGGGGACACTTCCTGCTGTGCAGAGAGTTGGAAGGCTGGAATTCAGCTGCAGCTTTGCCCACCCTGGCATGGCTGTTCAGACCAGCAGAGAAAGTGGTGTTCAGTGACGCCTCCAGGTGCAGCCCCTCCCTCTCATGTCCCAGGAAACGTGCAGCTCTCTGCAGACAGGCTGAGAACCCGTCCTTGAAACCAGGCTGCTGTTCTCCACCTTCACATTCCTTCCTGTTCCCGTCACCAGAGGTCTGGAGGAAGAGAACTGTGTGTTGTAGGATCTCAGCTTTCTCCACTCTGCGCTGATTCAAGCCCTAGAGAAGAGAGAGAGGACAGGTTAATGCACAGTCCTGCTACACCAATATTCAGAAGCAGCTGTGTTTAGAGAGGCAGGTGGAGTTACACACCTGTGTGCAGTGCATTCAGAGACATGTAGTCAAGACAATGTTTACCTGATGTTGTGGCCCCTGCAGCAGCAGCGCTCTCAGACTCTCCAGACTGCAGTTCATTCTCTCCCTCCGACGTCTCTCCACCTGAGGCTTGAGGAGCTGCGAGAAACATGAAAGAGATAATCAGTGGGAGGTCAGACCATGTTTCGTTTGAAAACAACATGTAGTAGTAGTAATAAGTAAATAGGTAGTAGGAGAAGTAAATAGGCTTGCTTTGAGGATATCTACAGTGTATGCACAACGTGATGGGACCATATAAATAGTGGACTGATGAGAACTTCGAGAAAACGATGCTTACCTTTCTGTCAATTTTCATAATCTCTGCTGCCCCAATTTGTTTCATCTCTGGTAATCCGGAAGCAGTTTTTCCAACTGTGTTTTTATCCAGAAGTAGGTTTAAATCAGAAAATGTTCTTGAAATCGTCGAAACGGAAGGTAGTATGTCTCTGTTCTCCACCGAGGAGTGATTCAATCGAATTGAGACATTTCTGTTTCTTGACGACTTTTATGTCCTTTGGTGTGAGAGGTCACTTTGGACTCCTCCCATCGCCATAGGCTAGCCAATCAGGAGCTGTGCCACGTGCGCCTGGAACAGCTGATAAGCCATAAATAATGTACATTTTGAGGGTCACAGACTAGACATAGGTAATTGTCTTAAGGCTGAAAGCTATGGTTAGAACCATTTAATCGCATGTTATTGAATTATTGTAGTTTTGCAATTGTATCACGTTGTCTTATGTTTGACAGCACGATGTTCAAATGGAGCCACATGGGGCTTAAGCCTTCATCCACAACAACACCCGTTGGCGCGTGATTGGAAATCACAAATGGCACGCGTATTGTAATACAGATAGATGTTAGTGATAGTGGACAACTGTTTGCAATCCCTCTGGGGTGTGATATTAATTTACAAATGAAAATGTAACCAAGCACTCCTCACAGAGACGCACACGTAGACAATTCAATGGCAATTCATTATGCGTTCCAAATGGCACAACATTTTACGCAGGGACTCAAAACACTTTTCCACAAATGACATTTAATCTGTGATAAAGGATTTGATTTTGACCTCATTGTATTGTAATATTATATGAATTTGCATATCAGAGGTTCACATATGTACATGCAAAAATGTTTTCAACTCAACTAATTTTCCCATGGGAAATGAATGAGGACATTTTCCCAGTGTGCCACAGCAGGAATCTTTTATTACCGAATCCTATAAATGGAGGATTGAACGAAAATCCGAGTTACGTGCGCGGATCTCAAGTTATGATTCGGCTGCAAGTGCATTGTTTGGTTAATTTTCACGATCTGAAAGATATCTCTAAGGTTTCATCTGATTAATTAATTAGATTATGTTGTATTAATTTCATATAACAAATCATACAGATTAAACCAACAATTGAATAAGTCTTGACACTGCATATTATTTATAGTCCTATTGTGAAATACATGTTGTTGTCCTTATTACTGTCAAAACCAATTTGGATATGACTCTCATCTAATAATCATAAATATTCCATCTGTCCCAAGACCTGAATCGCTGTTTCAGTCATTATTTGTTAATATTGTTCCATATGATTTCAAAAAGTTAAATTTATCTCGTTAAATAACATTGATGCTTTGACTGAATTAGTGACAATGGCTGATCTGTTCACATTCCAGCGAAGGGTTCATCATTTAGACTGACCAGCCATAGACATTGTCTTGATTTGAGTTGACATTATTGTCTAAAGACTGAAAGCCTTGAATGTAACCATTTAGCCGCATGTATTATTACATTATTGCCTTTAATTCTTAGTTTTGCAATTTTCTCAACTTGTCCTATGTTTGACAACTGGATGTTCAAAGGGGGCCACATGGGTTGTAGATACAAGCCATCATCCGGACCAACAACCGTGGGCGCGTGGGAGTAACAAATGGCACGCGTATTGTAATACAGGTAGGTGTTAGTAAGGGTGGACAATTGTCTCTATTCACTCTCGAGTGTGACAACAATTAACACATGAAAAGAAGTGAACAAGCACTCCTCACAGAGACATGGAAACACACGTCATTCATTTCGCGGTTCAATTGCTACAACATTTTACGCAGGGACTGGAAACGATGTTATAATTTGGATAAAATAACGTTGATATATTTTGAGACAGAGACTTAGATTTGTATATGAGACATTTAATCATATTATGTGAATTTGCAAATCAGGTGTCAACCTGTGTCTTTGGGAAACCGGGAACAAGCGCTTCTCCAGACAGTCAGCTGTGAATCTGTTAAATGATGTACAAATTCTAACAGGTAATAAAAAGGCTAGTGTTTTTACAATTTTCCCACGGGAAAGGATTGCGGACATTTATTCGCAGTGTACTATCACATCAGGGTCAGCCATCTAATGACGATTCCAATTTGATAAACGTGCGTAATTTGGATTTCTGCTTGAAAATTCGTGTTACTGTGTGGTTCTTAAATTAATAATATGATGTAATTTGGACAATTAAACAATATCATGATCCGATAGTAGGGTACAGTAAAGGGTAGTTAGACATATCTCAGGTTTAATCTAGCCTTACGAACACATAACCTTCCAATAGTTCCTCGTGTTGGGGATGTAGAGGCTTACTAGAGTGTGTAGCTACTCTGGGACGTTGGCCATCAGATTGGCTTGTCTCCGGACGGAGGTTATAAAGAAAGGCCTAACGTATTGAAGTTTGAGGAGGTGTGACTGGAGACCGCTGACCAGTGGCACTTTGATCTGCCTGCCCGCGACAGGACACCTTGGGGTGTCAAAGCGCGTGGCTCAACTTCACACGTCATTACTAACTTGTATGGGACACATGCCAACTCTCAATACCAACGCGTCAGTATGCGTGCATGTTTAATAATGAAATAGACTCTCACATTATGTAAGACTGAGACATGAAAGACAATGTACTTATTTTAAACAAGGAATGTTTTTATTTTTCTTACAAGATACGCATCCCAAGAAAATGGGAACATGAGAATAAATTAATGTGCAAATGAACAGCATAAATAGGTAAAGAGTACTACAAGTTATACATGCAGTATCCATTGTGATCAAAACTCATTGTACACTATGTACATAATTTTATTTGCTGGTATATATGGTATTACCATCCCTGCAAATGTATGGAGCCCTGTATTCCAGTGTTCACAACACTGCATACCGTATTTCCTCCAGTAGTCTCAGGATGTGGCATCCTGATTCTCAGTTCATATTATAAGTCATTGACAGAGTGATCAGGGCCACGGTCTCCACACAGACTGGCTGGATGAAAAGTTCTTGGACTGGATTTCTTTAGCCACATGTGTTAGTGGGTGCTGGGGGGCGTTGGGGTCCTCATGTTGGAGTGGAAGTCTAAAGGGCTGAGAGAGACTGCTGCTGTAGAGGGGACAATGCTGTCTGCAGGTGTCCTGTGTCTCCATCTGGGGTAAAGACTGGGGACACTTCCTGCTGTGCAGAGAGTTGGAAGGCTGGAATTCAGCTGCAGCTTTGCCCACCCTGGCATGGCTGTTCAGACCAGCAGAGAAAGTGGTGTTCAGTGACGCCTCCAGGTGCAGCCCCTCCCTCTCATGTCCCAGGAAACGTGCAGCTCTCTGCAGACAGGCTGAGAACCCGTCCTTGAAACCAGGCTGCTGTTCTCCACCTTCACATTCCTTCCTGTTCCCGTCACCAGAGGTCTGGAGGAAGAGAACTGTGTGTTGTAGGATCTCAGCTTTCTCCACTCTGCGCTGATTCAAGCCCTAGAGAAGAGAGAGAGGACAGGTTAATGCACAGTCCTGCTACACCAATATTCAGAAGCAGCTGTGTTTAGAGAGGCAGGTGGAGTTACACACCTGTGTGCAGTGCATTCAGAGACATGTAGTCAAGACAATGTTTACCTGATGTTGTGGCCCCTGCAGCAGCAGCGCTCTCAGACTCTCCAGACTGCAGTTCATTCTCTCCCTCCGACGTCTCTCCACCTGAGGCTTGAGGAGCTGCGAGAAACATGAAAGAGATAATCAGTGGGAGGTCAGACCATGTTTCGTTTGAAAACAACATGTAGTAGTAGTAATAAGTAAATAGGTAGTAGGAGAAGTAAATAGGCTTGCTTTGAGGATATCTACAGTGTATGCACAACGTGATGGGACCATATAAATAGTGGACTGATGAGAACTTCGAGAAAACGATGCTTACCTTTCTGTCAATTTTCATAATCTCTGCTGCCCCAATTTGTTTCATCTCTGGTAATCCGGAAGCAGTTTTTCCAACTGTGTTTTTATCCAGAAGTAGGTTTAAATCAGAAAATGTTCTTGAAATCGTCGAAACGGAAGGTAGTATGTCTCTGTTCTCCACCGAGGAGTGATTCAATCGAATTGAGACATTTCTGTTTCTTGACGACTTTTATGTCCTTTGGTGTGAGAGGTCACTTTGGACTCCTCCCATCGCCATAGGCTAGCCAATCAGGAGCTGTGCCACGTGCGCCTGGAACAGCTGATAAGCCATAAATAATGTACATTTTGAGGGTCACAGACTAGACATAGGTAATTGTCTTAAGGCTGAAAGCTATGGTTAGAACCATTTAATCGCATGTTATTGAATTATTGTAGTTTTGCAATTGTATCACGTTGTCTTATGTTTGACAGCACGATGTTCAAATGGAGCCACATGGGGCTTAAGCCTTCATCCACAACAACACCCGTTGGCGCGTGATTGGAAATCACAAATGGCACGCGTATTGTAATACAGATAGATGTTAGTGATAGTGGACAACTGTTTGCAATCCCTCTGGGGTGTGATATTAATTTACAAATGAAAATGTAACCAAGCACTCCTCACAGAGACGCACACGTAGACAATTCAATGGCAATTCATTATGCGTTCCAAATGGCACAACATTTTACGCAGGGACTCAAAACACTTTTCCACAAATGACATTTAATCTGTGATAAAGGATTTGATTTTGACCTCATTGTATTGTAATATTATATGAATTTGCATATCAGAGGTTCACATATGTACATGCAAAAATGTTTTCAACTCAACTAATTTTCCCATGGGAAATGAATGAGGACATTTTCCCAGTGTGCCACAGCAGGAATCTTTTATTACCGAATCCTATAAATGGAGGATTGAACGAAAATCCGAGTTACGTGCGCGGATCTCAAGTTATGATTCGGCTGCAAGTGCATTGTTTGGTTAATTTTCACGATCTGAAAGATATCTCTAAGGTTTCATCTGATTAATTAATTAGATTATGTTGTATTAATTTCATATAACAAATCATACAGATTAAACCAACAATTGAAGAAGTCTTGACACTGCATATTATTTATAGTCCTATTGTGAAATACATGTTGTTGTCCTTATTACTGTCAAAACCAATTTGGATATGACTCTCATCTAATAATCATAAATATTCCATCTGTCCCAAGACCTGAATCGCTGTTTCAGTCATTATTTGTTAATATTGTTGCATATGATTTCAAAAAGTTAAATTTATCTCGTTAAATAACATTGATGCTTTGACTGAATTAGTGACAATGGCTGATCTGTTCACATTCCAGCGAAGGGTTCATCATTTAGACTGACCAGCCATAGACATTGTCTTGATTTGAGTTGACATTATTGTCTAAAGACTGAAAGCCTTGAATGTAACCATTTAGCCGCATGTATTATTACATTATTGCCTTTAATTCTTAGTTTTGCAATTTTCTCAACTTGTCCTATGTTTGACAACTGGATGTTCAAAGGGGGCCACATGGGTTGTAGATACAAGCCATCATCCGGACCAACAACCGTGGGCGCGTGGGAGTAACAAATGGCACGCGTATTGTAATACAGGTAGGTGTTAGTAAGGGTGGACAATTGTCTCTATTCACTCTCGAGTGTGACAACAATTAACACATGAAAAGAAGTGAACAAGCACTCCTCACAGAGACATGGAAACACACGTCATTCATTTCGCGGTTCAATTGCTACAACATTTTACGCAGGGACTGGAAACGATGTTATAATTTGGATAAAATAACGTTGATATATTTTGAGACAGAGACTTAGATTTGTATATGATACATTTAATCATATTATGTGAATGTGCAAATCAGGTGTCAACCTGTGTCTTTGGGAAACCGGGAACAAGCGCTTCTCCAGACAGTCAGCTGTGAATCTGTTAAATGATGTACAAATTCTAACAGGTAATAAAAAGGCTAGTGTTTTTACAATTTTCCCACGGGAAAGGATTGCGGACATTTATTCGCAGTGTACTATCACATCAGGGTCAGCCATCTAATGACGATTCCAATTTGATAAACGTGCGTAATTTGGATTTCTGCTTGACAATTCGTGTTACTGTGTGGTTCTTAAATTAATAATATGATGTAATTTGGACAATTAAACAATATCATGATCCGATAGTAGGGTACAGTAAAGGGTAGTTAGACATATCTCAGGTTTAATCTAGCCTTACGAACACATAACCTTCCAATAGTTCCTCGTGTTGGGGATGTAGAGGCTTACTAGAGTGTGTAGCTACTCTGGGACGTTGGCCATCAGGTTGGCTTGTCTCCGGACGGAGGTTATAAAGAAAGGCCTAACGTATTGAAGTTTGAGGAGGTGTGACTGGAGACCGCTGACCAGTGGCACTTTGATCTGCCTGCCCGCGACAGGACACCTTGGGGTGTCAAAGCGCGTGGCTCAACTTCACACGTCATTACTAACTTGTATGGGACACATGCCAACTCTCAATACCAACGCGTCAGTATGCGTGCATGTTTAATAATGAAATAGACTCTCACATTATGTAAGACTGAGACATGAAAGACAATGTACTTATTTTAAACAAGGAATGTTTTTATTTTTCTTACAAGATACGCATCTCAAGAAAATGGGAACATGAGAATAAATTAATGTGCAAATGAACAGCATAAATAGGTAAAGAGTACTACAAGTTATACATGCAGTATCCATTGTGATCAAAACTCATTGTACACTATGTACATAATTTTATTTGCTGGTATATATGGTATTACCATCCCTGCAAATGTATGGAGCCCTGTATTCCAGTGTTCACAACACTGCATACCGTATTTCCTCCAGTAGTCTCAGGATGTGGCATCCTGATTCTCAGTTCATATTATAAGTCATTGACAGAGTGATCAGGGCCACGGTCTCCACACAGACTGGCTGGATGAAAAGTTCTTGGACTGGATTTCTTTAGCCACATGTGTTAGTGGGTGCTGGGGGGCGTTGGGGTCCTCATGTTGGAGTGGAAGTCTAAAGGGCTGAGAGAGACTGCTGCTGTAGAGGGGACAATGCTGTCTGCAGGTGTCCTGTGTCTCCATCTGGGGTAAAGACTGGGGACACTTCCTGCTGTGCAGAGAGTTGGAAGGCTGGAATTCAGCTGCAGCTTTGCCCACCCTGGCATGGCTGTTCAGACCAGCAGAGAAAGTGGTGTTCAGTGACGCCTCCAGGTGCAGCCCCTCCCTCTCATGTCCCAGGAAACGTGCAGCTCTCTGCAGACAGGCTGAGAACCCGTCCTTGAAACCAGGCTGCTGCTCTCCACCTTCACATTCCTTCCTGTTCCCGTCACCAGAGGTCTGGAGGAAGAGAACTGTGTGTTCTAGGATCTCAGCTTTCTCCACTCTGCGCTGATTCAAGCCCTGGAGAAGAGAGAGAGGACAGGTTAATGCACAGTCCTGCTACACCATATTCAGAAGCAGCTGTGTTTAGAGAGGCAGGTGAAGTTACACACCTGTGTGCAGTGCATTCAGAGACATGTAGTCAAGACAATGTTTACCTGATGTTGTGGCCCCTGCAGCAGCAGCGCTCTCAGACTCTCCAGACTGCAGTTCATTCTCTCCCTCCGACGTCTCTCCACCTGAGGCTTGAGGAGCTGCGAGAGACATGAAAGAGATCATCAGTGGGAGGTCAGAATAGCGTCTCTGTTGAAAACAGCATGGCAGGTAGTTGTTCTATGCCTTAGCTGTACACCTTGGAATCATTAATTAATTAAACATGGACATTGATTAGCTGATTATCAGAGCAATTTGGACCTATGCAATTGTTCAATTAATGTTGATTTATGACTAAAGCTATTTAAAGTAAACCCTTTCAGTTTAGGGAGAAATGTTCTTGGTGCGATTTCAATTCAGCACGAGACCAATTTGGCAGATGCTTACCTTTCTGTCAATTTTCATAATCTCTGCTCCCCCAATTTGTTTCATCTTTGGTAATCCGGAAGCAGTTCTTCGAATTGTGTTTTTATCCAGAAGGTTTAAATCAGAAAATGTTCTTGAAATCGTCGAAACGGAAGGTAGTATGTCTCTGTTCTCTGCCACCGAGGAGTGATTCAATCTAATTGAGACATTTCTGTTTCTTGACGACTTTTATGTCCTTTGGTGTGAGAGGTCACTTTGGACTCCTCCCATCGCCATAGGCTAGCCAATCAGGAGCTGTGCCACGTGCGCCTGGAACAGCTGATAAGCCATAAATAATGTACATTTTGAGGGTCACAGACTAGGCAATTGTGTTAAGGCTGAAAGCTATGGTTAGAACAATTTAACCGCATATATTATTGAATTATTGTAGTTTTGCAATTGTATCACGTTGTCTTATGTTTGACAGCACGATGTTCAAATGGAGCCACATGGGGCTTAAGCCTTCATCCACAACAACACCCTTTGGCGCGTGATTGGACATCACAAATGGCACGCGTATTGTAATACAGATAGATGTTAGTGATAGTGGACAACTGTTTGCAATCCCTCTGGGGTGTGATATTAATTTACAAATGAAAATGTAACCAAGCACTCCTCACAGAGACGCACACGTAGACAATTCAATGGCAATTCATTATGCGTTCCAAATGGCACAACATTTTACGCAGGGACTCAAAACACTTTTCCACAAATGACATTTAATCTGTGATAAAGGATTTGATTTTGACCTCATTGTATTGTAATATTATATGAATTTGCATATCAGAGGTTCACATATGTACATGCAAAAATGTTTTCAACTCAACTAATTTTCCCATGGGAAATGAATGTGGACATTTTCCCAGTGTGCCACAGCAGGAATCTTTTATTACCGAATCCTATAAATGGAGGATTGAACGAAAATCCGAGTTACGTGCGCGGATCTCAAGTTATGATTCGGCTGCAAGTGCATTGTTTGGTTAATTTTCACGATCTGAAAGATATCTCTAAGGTTTCATCTGATTAATTAATTAGATTATGTTGTATTAATTTCATATAACAAATCATACAGATTAAACCAACAATTGAAGAAGTCTTGACACTGCATATTATTTATAGTCCTATTGTGAAATACATGTTGTTGTCCTTATTACGGTCAAAACCAATTTGGATATGACTCTCATCTAATAATCATAAATATTCCATCTGTCCCAAGACCTGAATCGCTGTTTCAGTCATTATTTGTTAATATTGTTCCATATGATTTCAAAAAGTTAAATTTATCTCGTTAAATAACATTGATGCTTTGACTGAATTAGTGACAATGGCTGATCTGTTCACATTCCAGCGAAGGGTTCATCATTTAGACTGACCAGCCATAGACATTGTCTTGATTTGAGTTGACATTATTGTCTAAAGACTGAAAGCCTTGAATGTAACCATTTAGCCGCATGTATTATTACATTATTGCCTTTAATTCTTAGTTTTGCAATTTTCTCAACTCGTCCTATGTTTGACAACTGGATGTTCAAAGGGGGCCACATGGGTTGTAGATACAAGCCATCATCCGGACCAACAACCGTGGGCGCGTGGGAGTAACAAATGGCACGCGTATTGTAATACAGGTAGGTGTTAGTAAGGGTGGACAATTGTCTCTATTCACTCTCGAGTGTGACAACAATTAACACATGAAAAGAAGTGAACAAGCACTCCTCACAGAGACATGGAAACACACGTCATTCATTTCGCGGTTCAATTGCTACAACATTTTACGCAGGGACTGGAAACGATGTTATAATTTGGATAAAATAACGTTGATATATTTTGAGACAGAGACTTAGATTTGTATATGATACATTTAATCATATTATGTGAATTTGCAAATCAGGTGTTAACCTGTGTCTTTGGGAAACCGGGAACAAGCGCTTCTCCAGACAGTCAGCTGTGAATCTGTTAAATGATGTACAAATTCTAACAGGTAATAAAAAGGCTAGTGTTTTTACAATTTTCCACGGGAAAGGATTGCGGACATTTATTCGCAGTGTACTATCACATCAGGGTCAGCCATCTAATGACGATTCCAATTTGATAAACGTGCGTAATTTGGATTTCTGCTTGAAAATTCGTGTTACTGTGTGGTTCTTAAATTAATAATATGATGTAATTTGGACAATTAAACAATATCATGATCCGATAGTAGGGTACAGTAAAGGGTAGTTAGACATATCTCAGGTTTAATCTAGCCTTACGAACACATAACCTTCCAATAGTTCCTCGTGTTGGGGATGTAGAGGCTTACTAGAGTGTGTAGCTACTCTGGGACGTTGGCCATCAGGTTGGCTTGTCTCCGGACGGAGGTTATAAAGAAAGGCCTAACGTATTGAAGTTTGAGGAGGTGTGACTGGAGACCGCTGACCAGTGGCACTTTGATCTGCCTGCCCGCGACAGGACACCTTGGGGTGTCAAAGCGCGTGGCTCAACTTCACACGTCATTACTAACTTGTATGGGACACATGCCAACTCTCAATACCAACGCGTCAGTATGCGTGCATGTTTAATAATGAAATAGACTCTCACATTATGTAAGACTGAGACATGAAAGACAATGTACTTATTTTAAACAAGGAATGTTTTTATTTTTCTTACAAGATACGCATCTCAAGAAAATGGGAACATGAGAATAAATTAATGTGCAAATGAACAGCATAAATAGGTAAAGAGTACTACAAGTTATACATGCAGTATCCATTGTGATCAAAACTCATTGTACACTATGTACATAATTTTATTTGCTGGTATATATGGTATTACCATCCCTGCAAATGTATGGAGCCCTGTATTCCAGTGTTCACAACACTGCATACCGTATTTCCTCCAGTAGTCTCAGGATGTGGCATCCTGATTCTCAGTTCATATTATAAGTCATTGACAGAGTGATCAGGGCCACGGTCTCCACACAGACTGGCTGGATGAAAAGTTCTTGGACTGGATTTCTTTAGCCACATGTGTTAGTGGGTGCTGGGGGGCGTTGGGGTCCTCATGTTGGAGTGGAAGTCTAAAGGGCTGAGAGAGACTGCTGCTGTAGAGGGGACAATGCTGTCTGCAGGTGTCCTGTGTCTCCATCTGGGGTAAAGACTGGGGACACTTCCTGCTGTGCAGAGAGTTGGAAGGCTGGAATTCAGCTGCAGCTTTGCCCACCCTGGCATGGCTGTTCAGACCAGCAGAGAAAGTGGTGTTCAGTGACGCCTCCAGGTGCAGCCCCTCCCTCTCATGTCCCAGGAAACGTGCAGCTCTCTGCAGACAGGCTGAGAACCCGTCCTTGAAACCAGGCTGCTGCTCTCCACCTTCACATTCCTTCCTGTTCCCGTCACCAGAGGTCTGGAGGAAGAGAACTGTGTGTTCTAGGATCTCAGCTTTCTCCACTCTGCGCTGATTCAAGCCCTGGAGAAGAGAGAGAGGACAGGTTAATGTACAGTCCTGCTACACCATATTCAGAAGCAGCTGTGTTTAGAGAGGCAGGTGAAGTTACACACCTGTGTGCAGTGCATTCAGAGACATGTAGTCAAGACAATGTTTACCTGATGTTGTGGCCCCTGCAGCAGCAGCGCTCTCAGACTCTCCAGACTGCAGTTCATTCTCTCCCTCCGACGTCTCTCCACCTGAGGCTTGAGGAGCTGCGAGAGACATGAAAGAGATCATCAGTGGGAGGTCAGAATAGCGTCTCTGTTGAAAACAGCATGGCAGGTAGTTGTTCTATGCCTTAGCTGTACACCTTGGAATCATTAATTAATTAAACATGGACATTGATTAGCTGATTATCAGAGCAATTTGGACATATGCAATTGTTCAATTAATGTTGATTTATGACTAAAGCTATTTAAAGTAAACCCTTTCAGTTTAGGGAGAAATGTTCTTGGTGCGATTTCAATTCAGCACGAGACCAATTTGGCAGATGCTTACCTTTCTGTCAATTTTCATAATCTCTGCTCCCCCAATTTGTTTCATCTTTGGTAATCCGGAAGCAGTTCTTCGAATTGTGTTTTTATCCAGAAGGTTTAAATCAGAAAATGTTCTTGAAATCGTCGGAACGGAAGGTAGTATGTCTCTGTTCTCTGCCACCGAGGAGTGATTCAATCTAATTGAGACATTTCTGTTTCTTGACGACTTTTATGTCCTTTGGTGTGAGAGGTCACTTTGGACTCCTCCCATCGCCATAGGCTAGCCAATCAGGAGCTGTGCCACGTGCGCCTGGAACAGCTGATAACCCATAAATAATGTACATTTTGAGGGTCACAGACTAGGCAATTGTGTTAAGGCTGAAAGCTATGGTTAGAACAATTTAACCGCATATATTATTGAATTATTGTAGTTTTGCAATTGTATCACGTTGTCTTATGTTTGACAGCACGATGTTCAAATGGAGCCACATGGGGCTTAAGCCTTCATCCACAACAACACCCTTTGGCGCGTGATTGGACATCACAAATGGCACGCGTATTGTAATACAGATAGATGTTAGTGATAGTGGACAACTGTTTGCAATCCCTCTGGGGTGTGATATTAATTTACAAATGAAAATGTAACCAAGCTCCTCACAGAGACGCACACGTAGACAATTCAATGGTAATTCATTATGCGTTCCAAATGGCACAACATTTTACGCAGGGACTCAAAACACTTTTCCACAAATGACATTTAATCTGTGATAAAGGATTTGATTTTGACCTCATTGTATTGTAATATTATATGAATTTGCATATCAGAGGTTCACATATGTACATGCAAAAATGTTTTCAACTCAATTAATTTTCCCGTGGGAAATGAATGAGGACATTTTCCCAGTGTGCCACAGCAGGAATCTTTTATTACCGAATCCTATAAATGGAGGATTGCACGAAAATCCGAGTTACGTGCGCGGATCTCAAGTTATGATTCGACTGCAAGTGCATTGTTTGGTTAATTTTCACGATCTGAAAGATATCTCTAAGGTTTCATCTGTTTACAACAATGATTATGTTGTATTCATTTCATATAACAAATCATACAGATTAAACCAACAATTGAAGAAGTCTTGACACTGCATATTATTTATAGTCCTATTATGAAATACATGTTGTTGTCCTTATTACTGTTAAAACCGATTTGGATATGACTCTCATCTAATAATCCTAAATAATCCATCTGTCCCAAGACCTGAATCGCTGTTTCAGTCATTATTTGTTAATATTGTTCCATATGGTTTATAAATGTTACATTCATCTCGTTAAATAACATTGATGCTTTGACTGAATTAGTGACAATGGCTGATCTGTTCACATTCCAGCGAAGGGTTCATCATTTAGACTGACCAGCCATAGACATTGTCTTGATTTGAGTTGACATTATTGTCTAAAGACTGAAAGCCTTGAATGTAACCATTTAGCCGCATGTATTATTACATTATTGCCTTTAATTCTATAGTTTTGCAATTTTCTCAACTTGTCCTATGTTTGACAACTGGATGTTCAAAGGGGGCCACATGGGTTGTAGATACAAGCCATCATCCGGACCAACAACCGTGGGCGCGTGGGAGTAACAAATGGCACGCGTATTGTAATACAGGTAGGTGTTAGTAAGGGTGGACAATTGTCTCTATTCACTCTCGAGTGTGACATTAATTAACAAATGAAAAGAAGTGAACAAGCACTCCTCACAGAGACATGGAAACACACGTCATTCATTTTGCGGTTCAATTGCCACAACATTTTACGCAGGGACTGGAAACGATGTTATACTTTGGATAAAATAACGTTGATATATTTTGAGACAGAGAATTAGATTTGTATATGATACATTTAATCATATGTGAATTTGCAAATCAGGTGTCAACCTGTGTCTTTGGGAAACCGGGAACAAGCGCTTCTCCAGACAGTCAGCGTCGAATCTGTTAAATGATGTACAAATTCTAACAGGTAATAAAAAGGCTAGTGTTTTTACCAATTTCCCACGGGAAAGGATTGCGGACATTTATTCGCAGTGTACTATCACATCAGGGTCAGCCATCTAATGACGATTCCAATTTGATAAGCGTGCGCAATTTGGATTTTTGTATCTAAGGTTTAATCTAGCCTTACGAACACATAACCTTCCAATAGTTCCTCGTGTTGGGGATCATGTAGATGCTTACTAGAGTGTGTAGCCTACTCTGGGACGTTGGCCATCAGGTTGGCTTGTCTCCGGACGGAGGTTATAAAGAAAGGCCCTAACGTATTGAAGTTTGAGGAGGTGTGACTGGAGACCGCTGACCAGTGGCACTTTGATCTGCCTGCCCGCGACAGGACACCTTGGGGTGTCAAAGCGCGTGGCTCAACTTCACACGTCATTACTAACTTGTATGGGACACATGCCAACTCTCCATATCAACGTGTCAGTATGCGTGCATGTTTAATAATGAAATAGACTCTCACATTATGTAAGACTGAGACATGAAAGACAATGTACTTATTTTAAACAAGGAATGTTTTTATTTTTCTTACAAGATACGCATCTCAAGAAAATAGGAACATGAGAATAAATTAATGTGCAAATGAACAGCATAAATAGGTAAAGAGTACTACAAGTTTTACATGCAGTATCCATTGTGATCAAAACTCATTGTACAATATGTACATATTTTTATTTGCTGGTATATATGGTATGACCATCCCTGCAAATGTATGGAGCCCTGTATTCCAGTGTTCACAACACTGCATACCGTATTTCCTCCAGTAGTCTCAGGATGTGGCATCCTGATTCTCAGTTCATATTATAAGTCATTGACAGTGTGTGAGTGATCAGGGCCACGGTCTCCACACAGACTGGCTGGATGGAAAGTTCTTGGACTGAATTTCTTTAGCCATATGTGTTAGTGGGTGCTGGGGGGCGTTGGGGTCCTCATGTTGGAGTGGAAGTCTAAAGGGCTGAGAGAGACTGCTGCTGTAGAGGGGACAATGCTGTCTGCAGGTGTCCTGTGTCTCCATCTGGGGTAAAGACTGGGGACACTTCCTGCTGTGCAGAGAGTTGGAAAGCTGGAGTTCAGCTGCAGCTTTGCCCACCCTGGCATGGCTGTTCAGACCAGCAGAGAAAGTGGTGTTCAGTGACGCCTCCAGGTGCAGCCCCTCCCTCTCATGTCCCAGGAAACGTGCAGCTCTCTGCAGACAGGCTGAGAACCCGTCCTTGAAACCAGGCTGCTGTTCTCCACCTTCACATTCCTTCCTGTTCCCGTCACCAGAGGTCTGGAGGAAGAGAACTGTGTGTTGTAGGATCTCAGCTTTCTCCACTCTGCGCTGATTCAAGCCCTAGAGAAGAGAGAGAGGACAGGTTAATGCACAGTCCTGCTACACCAATATTCAGAAGCATGCTGTGTTTAGAGAGGCAGGTGGAGTTACACACCTGTGTGCAGTGCATTCAGAGACATGTAGTCAAGACAATGTTTACCTGATGTTGTGGCCCCTGCAGCAGCAGCGCTCTCAGACTCTCCAGACTGCAGTTCATTCTCTCCCTCCGACGTCTCTCCACCTGAGGCTTGAGGAGCTGCGAGAAACATGAAAGAGATAATCAGTGGGAGGTCAGACCATGTTTCGTTTGAAAACAACATGTAGTAGTAGTAATAAGTAAATAGGTAGTAGGAGAAGTAAATAGGCTTGCTTTGAGGATATCTACAGTGTATGCACAAAGTGATGGGACCATATAAATAGTGGACTGATGAGAACTTCGAGAAAACGATGCTTACCTTTCTGTCAATTTTCATAATCTCTGCTGCCCCAATTTGTTTCATCTCTGGTAATCCGGAAGCAGTTTTTCCAACTGTGTTTTTATCCAGAAGTAGGTTTAAATCAGAAAATGTTCTTGAAATCGTCGAAACGGAAGGTAGTATGTCTCTGTTCTCCACCGAGGAGTGATTCAATCTAATTGAGACATTTCTGTTTCTTGACGACTTTTATGTCCTTTGGTGTGAGAGGTCACTTTGGACTCCTCCCATCGCCATAGGCTAGCCAATCAGGAGCTGTGCCACGTGCGCCTGGAACAGCTGATAAGCCATAAATAATGTACATTTTGAGGGTCACAGACTAGACATAGGTAATTGTCTTAAGGCTGAAAGCTATGGTTAGAACCATTTAATCGCATGTTATTGAATTATTGTAGTTTTGCAATTGTATCACGTTGTCTTATGTTTGACAGCACGATGTTCAAATGGAGCCACATGGGGCTTAAGCCTTCATCCACAACAACACCCGTTGGCGCGTGATTGGAAATCACAAATGGCACGCGTATTGTAATACAGATAGATGTTAGTGATAGTGGACAACTGTTTGCAATCCCTCTGGGGTGTGATATTAATTTACAAATGAAAATGTAACCAAGCACTCCTCACAGAGACGCACACGTAGACAATTCAATGGCAATTCATTATGCGTTCCAAATGGCACAACATTTTACGCAGGGACTCAAAACACCTTTCCACAAATGACATTTAATCTGTGATAAAGGATTTGATTTTGACCTCATTGTATTGTAATATTATATGAATTTGCATATCAGAGGTTCACATATGTACATGCAAAAATGTTTTCAACTCAACTAATTTTCCCATGGGAAATGAATGTGGACATTTTCCCAGTGTGCCACAGCAGGAATCTTTTATTACCGAATCCTATAAATGGAGGATTGAACGAAAATCCGAGTTACGTGCGCGGATCTCAAGTTATGATTCGGCTGCAAGTGCATTGTTTGGTTAATTTTCACGATCTGAAAGATATCTCTAAGGTTTCATCTGATTAATTAATTAGATTATGTTGTATTAATTTCATATAACAAATCATACAGATTAAACCAACAATTGAAGAAGTCTTGACACTGCATATTATTTATTACTGACGCGTTGGTATTGAGAGTTGGCATGTGTCCCATACAAGTTAGTAATGACGTGTGAAGTTGAGCCACGCGCTTTGACACCCCAAGGTGTCCTGTCGCGGGCAGGCAGATCAAAGTGCCACTGGTCAGCGGTCTCCAGTCACACCTCCTCAAACTTCAATACGTTAGGCCTTTCTTTATAACCTCCGTCCGGAGACAAGCCAACCTGATGGCCAACGTCCCAGAGTAGCTACACACTCTAGTAAGCCTCTACATCCCCAACACGAGGAACTATTGGAAGGTTATGTGTTCGTAAGGCTAGATTAAACCTGAGATATGTCTAACTACCCTTTACTGTACCCTACTATCGGATCATGATATTGTTTAATTGTCCAAATTACATCATATTATTAATTTAAGAACCACACAGTAACACGAATTTTCAAGCAGAAATCCAAATTACGCACGTTTATCAAATTGGAATCGTCATTAGATGGCTGACCCTGATGTGATAGTACACTGCGAATACATGTTCGCAATCCTTTCCCGTGGGAAAATGGTAAAAACACTAGCCTTTTTATTACCTGTTAGAATTTGTACATCATTTAACAGATTCGCAGCTGACTGTCTGGAGAAGCGCTTGTTCCCGGTTTCTCAAAGACAGGTTGACACCTGATTTGCAAATTCACATATGCTTGAATGTATCATATACAAATCTAATTCCCTCTCTCAAAATATATCAACGTTATTTTATCCAAATTACAACATCGTTTCGAGTCCCTGCGTAAAATGTTGTAGCAATTGAACCGCAAAATGAATTACCGTACGTGTGTTTCCATGTCTCTGTGAGGAGTGCTTGTTCACTTCTTTTCATTTGTTAATTAATGTCACACTCGAGAGTGAATAGAGACAATTGTCACCCTTACTAACACCTACCTGTATTACAATACGCGTGCCATTTGTTACTCCCACGCGCCCACGGTTGTTGGTCCGGATGATGGCTTCACAACGGATACTATCTATTACAGACACAGAAAGCACACAGACCACAACATCAACATCAAAGCCTCCACCTCCACCTGTAAGAGCCCCATCCTAGGTGAAACTCACTCTGTCCCTACATCACTAGGGACTTGGACCACCGTCAGGAAGAGGAGTCGTACCTTCGACTCCTCTGGCACCAACCCCCTGAGGCCCTCCTGCTGTGGAACAGCTTCGGGGCGCTGCAGAGCCACCAGTCCACACCGAAGGCGAAGAGAGCCAGGGCCTGCACCACCCCCCCACCCCCCCTCCCTCTCTCTCTCCCCCTCTCCCACCCTGTGCCCCCTACAGGTCCATCACGCCGCCAGCAGAGGAAACTACAGTTCGTGTCTCCTCCCGCCCCCCGCCCCCGCTATTCTCCCCCCCCCCCCCCCTCTGTGCTTGTAATAGGCTCGTCCATGGTCCGCCATGTTGCAGTCCCGAAGGCCAGAACCCTCTGCATCCCAGGTGCCAAGGTGAGGGACGTCGCCGCGGTCGTCCCGATGATGGTGGAAGAAGACCCCCAGGCCACCTCCGTCATCATCCACGTGGGTGCCAACGACATCGGACGGGAGAGGTCGGAGGAGCTGAAGGACGACTTCCGAGCCCTCATCACCACCGTCAA
This sequence comes from Nansenia antarctica, assembly GCF_963989245.1. Taxonomy (NCBI): domain Eukaryota; kingdom Metazoa; phylum Chordata; class Actinopteri; order Argentiniformes; family Microstomatidae; genus Nansenia; species Nansenia antarctica. Next base: position 18,050,839 of record NC_137693.1, read on the forward strand.
AGACACAGGTAAGACCTGCATCATCTCGGGCCCCTTCCCGAGTCCCAGGTATGGCGACACCAAATACAGTAGAATTCGAAGTCTTCACCTTTGGCTACAGGGATACTGCTGTCGTATGCAAATCCCATTTATAGACAATTTCACCACATTCTTTAACCGTAGAGATCTGTTTGCGAGAGATAGGTTTCACCCAAACAGGTATGGTGCCCACCTGCTGTCCCTGTCCATGGACCTCGCTGTCCAGCCCTGGACCTGGCCGGTGCCCAGTCGAACCTGATGTGGGATGAGTCCGATCCATTCCTCTAACACCAAACATGCCATCCAGACTATTGTCTCCCACCGGACTCCCACCACCACAAATAAGGTAATACATGGCGCAAATATGAGAAACTTATTACCCATTTCATTAAGTATTCCCTCGAGTCAGTCCCAGTGTCAAAATGACATCTCCATGGCAATTTTGAATATCAGGTCCCTGTCGAACAAAAAAACATTTATCATAAATGAGCTCATTTGTGATAGAAAACTCGACTCTATGCTACTCACAGAAACCTGGCTAGATACAAATGGAGCAGCAGCCCTTATTGAGGCATCTCCCCCCAACTACAGTTTTTTCCAATCAATCAGAAATGGAAAAAAGGGGGGAGGAACAGCTACCATAGCTTCAAATAATCTAAACTGCAAGAGCATATCCTTTGATATATTCTCCTCCTTTGAATATCATGCCACAGTTATGGCATGCCAACCACCTATTCTAACGGTAACTGTATACAGGCCGCCGAAACCAGCCCCTACCTTCCTACCTGACTTCTCTGAGTTCCTATCCATTATCCATCCCAACTATGATAGGATTATTATCACTGGAGATTTTAATTTTCATGTTGATAATGAGGCTGACTTGAGGGCTAGGGATTTTATTGACCTCTTGAAATCTATGGATTTTATCCAACATGTCAATGAACCCACTCACAATCATGGCCATACCCTTGATCTTGTGATTACAAAGGGTCTTGAGGTCTCAATATCAGGTATCAGCGACCTGGCCCTCTCTGACCATTTCTGTATTTTCTTTACCATTGTAACACGTAAAGCTGAAAGCAATGCTGAACGTGTTGTTAAAAAACGTTATCTTACACCTGCAGTGGCTGAGAATTTCAAAGCTTTAATGAACAGTAATCACACAACTCCCACGTTATATGAAAACGACTTAGTAACTACCTTTAACAATAAAGTAAAAATGGCCCTAGACTCCCTGGCACCTACCAAACTAAAAAAGGTTGGAGCCAAGAGGAGAGCACCATGGCGTAACAGTGAAATAAATCTCCTTAAGAGAACATGTAGGAAAGCTGAGCGCAGATGGAGAAAGAGCAAATTACAGGTTGATCAGAATATTTTTAAAGAACATCTATCTGCCTTTAACTTGGCAATGCGAAATGCTAGGAAAAATCACTTCTCAAATATAATATCTACAAACAAGAATAACCCCAGGGTCTTGTTCTCGACAATTGATTGCCTTGTAAACCCTGCTCCTAGAACACTAGACGGCGCAGCCTTTGTCACCAAATGCGAGGAATTTGCAGCCCACTTCAGGGATAAGATAACAAATAGTAAAATGTGTATTACTCAGGAAAGACTAGGTTTGTGTAACACTGTAGATCCGCCACCACAGAACATGACTATGAGCATGTTCACCATGATTAGTACTGAAACATTAGGTAAATTGTGTCACAGCTTAAACCGTCTACGTGTCCTCTTGACCCTATTCCTACCACCTTTTTTAAGGACATTTTTAAATCTGTGTCTGATGACATACTAGGCATTGTAAATCACTCCCTACTTAAAGGGATATTTCCAGTGGTGCTTAAAAAACTGCCCTGGTTAGACCCACCCTGAAGAAAAGTAACCTAGATCCTTCTGATCCAAAAAACTGTAGACCAATATCCAATCTCACTTTTCTAAGCAAAATGTTAGAAAAGGCAGCGTATAGACAGCTTCATGAATTCTTAGTCTTAAATAATAGGTATGACCCACTTCAGTCAGGTTTCCGATCATACCACAGCACAGAAACCGCTTTGCTTAAGGTAACTAATGACCTTAGGATAAATGCAGACTCGAAAAAACTCTCGATTCTTGTACTCTTAGACTTAAGTGCAGCCTTTGATACGGTAGACCATTCCATACTTATTGAGAGACTTGAAAACTGGGTTGGCCTCTCAGGTCCGGTCTTAAACTGGTTCAGGACTTACCTGGCTGACCGAGACTACTTTGTAGCCCTTGGTGACCATAAGTCAAAAAATTATAGCGCAACCTGTGGAGTTCCCCAGGGGTCCATTTTAGGACCGTTGCTTTTTAGCCTATACATGCGTTAACTACCACAGCTATGCTGACGACACTCAGCTTTATATCTCAGTAACTTCCAACGACTACAAGATGATCGACCACCTGATAGATTGTATTGCTGATATTAATATTTGGATGACACAACATTTTCTCCAACTCAATCAAGAAAAAACAGAGGTATTGATCATTGGCGAGAAAACTGGGAGAGAGAAATTATCTGCACACTTGAAAACACTAGCTCTTAACACTAAGTGTCAGGCTAGGAATCTTGGTGTCATAATTGACCCAGATCTACATTTTGAAACTCATATTAATAATACTATTAAAACATCCTTCTACCATCTAAGAAACATCACTAAGGTACAATCATTTCTCTCCCAGGCAGACACCGAAAAATGAATGCATGCGTTTGTTACTAGTAGGCTAGATTACTGTAATGCTCTCCTGACAGGTCTCCCCAAAAAAATGATTAATAGACTACAAATGGTTCAGAATGCTGCTGCCCGTGTCCTTACTAGGACCAAACGAAGAGCGCACATCACACCTGTCTTGAGATCACTACACTGGCTCCCTGTCAGTTATAGAATAGACTTTAAGATCCTTTTACTAGTCTATAAATCACTCCACTGCGATGCGCCCAATTACATGGTGGACATGCTCATAAGATACACACCAGCTAGACCCCTGAGGTCTAGTGGCACGTAACTTCTAATAGTGCCAGAGGCTAGGACTAAGAGATTTGGAGGATCAGCTTTTAGCATATATGCTCCTAGATTGTGGAACACCCTACCTGAGGGCCTGAGGTTGTCTAAAACTCAGGACATTTTTAAGCGAGACCTCAAAACCTACTTATCAAATGTCGCCTTTTGCTACTAAGGGAGACATTGGACATTATAGAACTAGGAACACTAGGCCATTACACCATACTCGTGTTTTGAGATTTGTTTTGACAGGAAAAAGGACCTGGTGCTGATGAGGCACTGTCAGCTCCCAGTAGCACCTAGAGCAGTACTGAAACCGGTACCAGGATGTACCTGGACCACCATCAGGTTGTATTGCTGTCATCTTTATTGTGTTGTTGCATCATAACTGCACTTAAGATTCTCTTTTGGCAGGACCTGTGCCCATGCTGGATGCAGAAAGATGCAGATATAACACAAAATGTATGGACAGTGTGTATGCCGATAATATGCAAGGAACTTTTCCTGGATACATGGTGTACAGGTTTTTCGCCCTTGCTTGCTTGCTTTGCGCCAGTGGTCCTTGGGCCTCCCCTTGGGGGCCCCCGGCTGCCCTGTGTGCTTGGTCTGCCGGGGCACCTGCTTGGCCGTCCTTGTGCGGGGCCTTTTTGTGGTCTGTGCTTGCTTGGCTGGGCTGGGTGTGCTGGTGGTGGGGCGGGCTGGGTGTGTGGGGCGGTGGGGGCTCCCCGGGGGGGTGTGTGGGGGCCCACCGCTGGGTGCTGGTAGGCAAACTGGCTAGCAGTCGCTCTATGTGTAGAGGGCTGCAAGGGAATTTTCCTGGCTACATAGTGTACAGGTTTTTACTTTTGCCTGCTTGCGGCTCTGTCAGTATTGATTGATTGATTGACTGAGAATGTTCATTATGTGAAGTGCATTGAGTTGCATCTTGTAAGAAATGCGCTATACAAATAAAATTAGATTTGATTTGATTTGATTCACAACAGGTATGGCACCCAGGCCTCTCCATCATATTTGCATCATATTTGTATTTTATTGTGATTATATTTGTATTTTAAAAAAACTGTTAGCCTTATTGTTATTGTGTACGGCAGCACTCTTTAAAAGGAGTTGTAACATCTGATGCATCTGATATACTATAAACCATAATATTGTACCTCACCGCTTGCCATAGGATAGACGTCAGCTATTCCCGCGAGACCAAGGAACGGGATAAGAAAATGTAGATTTGGTTCATGAATTTTATATGTATACGGAAAAGAAGTATACAGAATATATGCAGATATTTACGGATGGATCAAAAGACCCAATAACAGATAACACTGGCTCTGCAGTGGTAGTCCCTAGTTGCAGAGTCGAGTTATGTAAAAGGACCACAAACTGCTTAAGTGTCTATTCAGTTGAGCTGTACACCATTCTGATGGCGTTAGAATGGGTGGTACAAGCTAAACCCAGCAGAGTGCTGATCTGCAGCGACGCAGCAGCTTGTCAGTACAGCTTGAGGCGTGGGACAGCAAAAAAGCGCCAAGACTTAATGCACAGTATAATGGATGTACATTCAAGGGTGGTGAAGCAGGGAGTGGTGGTAGTGGTCATGTGGGTCCCTGCACATATGGGTATCATGGGAAACGAAAGAGTAGACAAACTAGCTAAACAAGCGGTAAAAAAAGGAAACATAGACACTGACATCCAAATATCAAAATCAGAGGGAAAAAGTGTGGAGGGAAGCAAATAAAAAGTGGCAGCAACAGTGGGACCAGGAGACAAGGGGAAGACAATTATATGCATTACAAAACAGAGTGGGTGGTGTGAGAATCAGGGGAGGGAATAGAAAAGAGGAGGTGGTAATGTCCAGACTAAGAATAGGGCATAGTAATCTGAATGGAACTCTACACAATATAGGAAAACCCCCGACAGGTTTATGTGACTATTGTCCTGCAATAGAAACAGTAGAGCATGTTCTTATTAACTGCAGGAAATATGCGTCACAAAGACAGGAAATTATGGAGGGACTGAACAGATGGGGACTGACGAGAGAAGGTGTGGAGGGCGTATTGGAGTGTGGTGTGAGTGGACAGGGCAGGAAGTGTCTGGTCACATTTCTCATGAGAACTGGCCTGATAGGGAGACTGTGACGAAATGGACAATGTAGGAATTGGATAAATCCAGAAGATGGCAGTAGTGCAACGCGAAGGATGCAAGCTGCCGTTAAACCCAACAGAAGAAGAAGAAGAAGAAGAAGAAGAGAAGAAGAAGAAGGAACCGGATGTGAAACAAAGATGGTGGATCAGTAAACGCACACGGTGCTGAGACCGAAGACAACACGAGTCATTTATTAAGTTTATAACTGTGCCAGAGGGCAAACATTACAGTATGTTCACTTATTACACAAAGACTGGGAAAGCGACACTAGCTTGAACAACAACGGAGGCGCCGACCTGACGGTAGGAGTTGGAGTGATTGATGAATGAAGCAGAGAGCTGCTAGATACAATGGTCAATACAGGCCTGGGTTGCAGTGGCGTGTCCAGACCTTTTTCACTGGGGTGGCCCAGGTGGGGCACCTTGTTATGCATGGGTGGCACAATTTTGAGAATTTAACACTTAATTCCCTGCATTCTGGTGAATTTGTACACACCATTTTGTGCTTTTTGTTACCATTTCTGTCTCCACTCCCCATTGTATACTTTAATTGGGCTACAAGGTCATGTTCTTACATGAAAATCGGAATCATGACCCAGAGCAAGCGGATGAGTTTGCAACATTGTTGCATAAATTATTTCTGATTTGCGTTCTCACAGCCCTTTATGTAAACAAAGTAACATAGGCAATTGAAGCAACAGACGTGGTAGTTGATTGGTCAGGAAAATAGAAAACTGCCCGTTCGTCCCGCTGTTATCCAGATCAACACGCATGCGCTGTTGTTTTCCTATGGACAGCCTCGATGCTTGGAGTGATCCTGGATAACCGACTATCCTGTGCGGAGAACATTGCAGCAACGGCTCGCTCCTGCAGATTCCTCCTCTACAACATCAGAAGGATACGACCATTCCTTACCAGAGAGGCAGCGCAACTCTTGACCCAGGCACTGGTCATCTCCCGCCTGGATTACTGCAATGTACTCCTGGCTGGGCTCCCCGCTTCAGCCATTAGACCTCTGCAGCTCATCCAGAATGCTGCTGCCCGGCTGGTATTCAACCTCCCCAAATACTCGCAGGTCACCCCTCTCCTTCGCACCCTGCACTGGCTCCCGATAGCAGCTCGCATCAGATTCAAGACCCTGGTGCTTGCATACCAGGCAGCTAAAGGGACAGCCCCTGCCTACCTGAAGGAAATGGTAACCCCCCAAACCCCTGCCCGCTCACTCCGTTCCTCCACCTCGGCTGGCCGACTGGCCCCACCTCCTCTACACAGCAGTCGGGCTGCCCGATCACGTCTCTTCACAACACTGGCTCCCCGCTGGTGGAATGAGCTCCCCACGGCCGTCAGAACGGCAGAGTCACTACCCATCTTCCGTCGTAGACTGAAGACCCATCTCTTCAGGTTACATCTTAACTGCTCCTCCTGAGACATCTTCTGACCCTCACCACTACGTTTCCTAAAGACACCCGCTTTCCCCTCTACTGTGTCCCTAAGAACTTCTACTGCCCCCCTTGTACTGTTTCTCAGTTTCTCCAGTAAAAAAAAAATTTTTTTTTTTTTTTTTTAGTAGAAGGCGATAATAGGGAGAAGGTTTTTCCTTCCATCAGTGGCCCCGGGCCCGAGCTAGAGTACTCTTCCTGCAACGAATAGTGGACTGCTGATTCACATGCTTAGTATTCAAATGTATTGATTGTAAGTCGCTTTGGAATAAGGCGTCTGCTAAATGCCAAAAATGTAAATGTAAATGTAAATGTCGTTTCTAACCGGAGCGAAACCACCCTTTTCAAGCGCCGGAGCATGTGTTGGTTGTTTGCTCCGGGAGTGACTTCGAATGTGCGTTCTCACAGCTCCAAACAACGCAGAGCAAAGCGAATTTTATCCTAAACTCTGATTCCAAGTGAAGCAAATGTTCTAGTGAGAACACACCCTAAAATTACAATCCCTTAAAAGTCCCAGTGCTACCAATCACAACACAACAGAGTGGCTCCATACAAATGTAATATTAAACTCAGATGTTTTTGATTCTTTACAAACCAGCACATTGTGTAACATGCAGGCACTCCAATTGTAACACAAAACAAAACAAAAAACACTGTACAGGTACAAGGAAAAACAATAATTCTTAAACATATATTTTACATTAACATAAACAACTAGCTGCCTCTCCTTTCTTTTTCTTACAATTTTTTCTAATTGCTTCTCTTAACTGTAAAGTTTCAAGTTTCCTGTACAATTTACTCTACTGTGGGGGAAATATCTTATACACTATAAATATATAAATATTTGTTTTATTATAAATGGTTGTTAAAACCTAGTTTTACATAATAGCCTTGGCCTTGTTGATTAGGAATTACAGTCAATTGTTTTGCTGTTTTTTTGCGTGAGAGTGTACTTCACAACCTGCAGAACATAATGAAGACTGTATGATCCTCTCTGAACTGCTGTTGTAAATGCCTAGCTACGAACCAAACGCATGTTCTAATTGGTATAGAATGTATGACGAAGCATTACTGTCGAGGGTAGAGCACACTGTGCTACTACTAATAACTCTTTATATGTGCATGGGTGACACTGTTGAATTGGTGAATTGGGCAAGATAATACCGCTGATCAAAAATGTGTTCTGTTCGAAAAGTTCGTCTCGTGGCGCGAAGTGGCCTCTGCTCTGAGTGACTAGGCAGATAGCCAATCGGCCAATCAGATTTCAGGGGTGGCACGAGCCACCCCTGGCCCCCCCCTGGACACGCCCCTGCTGGGTTGCACCAATTTGGCGTCAAGTCATTACTAAGTGTAGGCATTTAGTAGTTACTAAACCCCTAGTAGTTACTAGCTAGTTACAAACTAGTTGTTTACTAATTTCGGTTGCACCACGCCAATCGTTTGTCAATCTTAGCTAGTAAATACTTAGTAATGCGCAAGTTGTTACTAAAAAGACTGTCACATAAAACGTAGAAGAAGAACATTATAGCCAATCAGCGAGCAAAGCAAAACCCTCCGTTTTTAAATCCTCCATTTTGGCCGCCATTGGCAACTTCGCTAGCAACACGAGTAGAGCTTACCGCCGTTACCTCAGCGGAGATAAAGTAAGGTATCTTAGCAACGTAATGTTGCTAGCGAAGTTTCCCACAGAAGTGGGGAAAAAAACATCAGATCAGATATATAAACGGGTTATTTTGATAAACCGGATACATTTTGTGAATATACTTTCTCGCCTGAAAACATATTAAAACTTCATAAAATGACTAGGGATGCACGATATGCATTTTTTCCAACCGATACCGATGTTTACCCGCTTCTCGTGGCCGATAACCGATATGATAACCGATATATATATATATATATATTTTTTCTTTCCTAGCACCAGGGGAGCCCCCCCCCTCCCAAATTTCGTTGTTTGGTACCTGTACTATATTAATGACAATAAAGACCATTCAGATATAATTTCACAGTTGATAACCTGTAGTTCATGCACACCTGAAGGTAAGAAAGGCTATGTAGTGAGCAAAGATTGATGATTTAATATTCCATAGTGATCTCACCAAATCTAACTTACATCACTATTGTTAACACAACAAAGAGAACACTTCTGACTCTTCAAATGTTCATTTATTATTTCCTCTAACAAACAGAATATGTTATAGTCAGTGCACAATGCTTTTTTTAGCCAAGATCTGGCCTCCTTTTATGAAAAAAAAAAGGCTCACCTAAGATATATTATTATATTGCGCGCATTGTCCCTCAGCACAACGTGCACCCGCTCCTTAGGTATCTTCCACTGTCCAAACATGGTTTCAAAAGCCCCGCGGATGGCTGTCGCAGTATGCGAACCGGAGAACTCCTGCGCATGCAGCAGTGTCTTCTTCATATTGAAGTCCTCATCCAGCCACTGGGCCGTCAAACTAAGCATACTGACTGGACTAACATCAGAAGTCCATATGTCCGTGGTAAAACTTATCTGGCTTACGCTAGTATCGATCAGACTATGGATGTGTGTGGCGACTGTATCATACATAGCAGGCAGGCACACGTCTGCAAAATAGCGGCGACTTGGGATTGTATACCGGGGCTCTAAATGTGAAATTAGCTGGCGAAATCCTTTATCTTCTACTACAGAGAAAGGCTGGTCGTCGAGGGCCATCAACTCCATTATTTTTTCATTGATTGCTTGAGCCTTTGAGCTGTCTCGAGAGACTTCCTGCAGTTTTCAAATGCGTGTTCAATAGGCACAGCAGCTTTTTTTTTCGCGGCTAGGCTAGCTTGTTCTGCTACTACTAGTGCTTGATATTCCTTCCATACAGCGTGCTTGCAATGGTGAATCTTAAGGTGACTTATGAGATTCGTTGTGTTGTAACTCGTAGACCTTTGCCCTCCTCTCCGAACTTTTGTCGAACATGTATTGCAAATTGCAAACGCACTATCTGCCTCAGAAACTGTGAAGAATGTCAGACACACCGGGGAAGCTCTCATGTTTCGCTCTCGTCTCGTCTATACACACTGCATGCCTGTACGCAGGCGCAGCAGCATGAGCACGGAAACCGGAAGCAGAAATATTTCCGGCTTCATATTATCGGCTCTATATCGGCTAAAATGTTATAAAACCGCTAAATACCGATAAACATTAATTTCCCATTATCGGGCCGATAAATATCGGTGCCGATAATATCGTGCATCCCTAAAAATGACATTAACACTTGTAGAGCCAAATTACAGCTTTTAGCCAATGGCGGCCAGAATTGAGGATTTAAAAACGGAGGGTTTTGCTTTGCTCGCTGATTGGCTAATGTCTTCTTATGGGGCTTTTCCACTAGAGGGCTGACCCGGGTCAGCCCGGGCTGGCCTGCTTCTTTGGCGCTTTTCTGTCGGCCTGGTTCGGGTTGGGTCGGTTCGGGTCGCTTCTTTAGCTACCCTTCGATACCAGGAACCTTTTTGAGACCCGGAACCTTTTTGCCAGGCTGCGTGTGACGTGTGACGCTGCACACCGTTGATTGGTCAATGGAAATTGTCATCCCATGTTCATAGATTTCTTCGCTAACCGCCATCTTTAAATACCACATTCGCTCTTGGAAAATGTCACTACAGTTTCTGTAATAGCTTATTAATAAAGATTCGAAAAATTATGCTGACCATCGTATTATCTTAGTTTAATGTAATTTCAATGCATCATAGAACTTTTATTTACAACAAGCATAACACAAAAATCGCTATTATGCACCGTCTTTGCCCGTGAATAACGCCGGCTGTGAATGTGGTAGAAACACAATACTCCTTTGCTAACTTCACCATCGGTATACGGTCATTTTGAGCCCTTAACCACCGCGCTGACACCCCGAGAAGTTATGCTTTTAACCGTAAACTCAATGAACCGGGAGTAGGGATGCACGATATTATCGGCACCGATATTTATCGGCCTGATATTGAGGAATTAATGTTTATCGGTATCGGTATTTATTATAAAATTTAGCCGATATTTAACCGATAATATGAAGCCGGAAATATTTCTGCTTCCGGTTTCCGGTTTCCGCGCTCTGCTTCCGGTTTCCGCGCTCAGGCACGCAGTTTGTATAGACGAGACGCTAGCGAAACATGCCTTCCCCGGTGTGGACATTCTTCACAATTTCTAAGGCAGATATTGCGTTTGCAATTTGCAATACATGTTCAACAAAAGTTCGGAGAGGAGGGCAAAGGTCTACGAGTTACAACACAACGAATCTAATAAGTCACCTGAAGAATCACCATTGCAAGCACGCTGTATGGAAGGAATATCAAGCACTAGGTAGCCTAGCCGCTTAGGTAGCCTAGCCTTCAGAAGGTAGCCTAGCCGCGGTGGTAGCCTAGCCTTCAGAAGGTAGCCTAGCCGCGGTGGTAGCCTAGCCTTCAGAAGGTAGCCTAGCCGCGGTGGTAGCCTAGTCTTCAGAAGGTAGCCTAGCCGCGGTGGTAGCCTAGTCTTCAGAAGGTAGCCTAGCCGCGGTGGTAGCCTAGTCTTCAGAAGGTAGCCTAGCCGCGGTGGTAGCCTAGTCTTCAGAAGGTAGCCTAGCCGCGGTGGTAGCCTGGTCTTCAGAAGGTAGCCTAGCCGCGGTGGTAGCCTAGTCTTCAGAAGGTAGCCTAGCCGCGGTGGTAGCCTAGTCTTCAGAAGGTAGCCTAGCCGCGGTGGTAGCCTAGTCTTCAGAAGGTAGCCTAGCCGCGGTGGTAGCTCCACCAACTCCATGATTTTTTCATTGATTGCTTGAGCCTTTGAGCTGTCTGCTGTCTTCCTGCAGTTTTCAAATGCGTGTTCAATGTGTTGCACCGCGGCTAGGCTACTGCTTCTGAAGGCTAGGCTACCACCGCGGCTAGGCTACCTTCTGAAGACTAGGCTAGCAAAGGTTCTATGAGGTAGGAATTGTATTCAGTTTGTATATTAGGGAACACCAATGGAAAACGTGTCTATTATTTAGGTGAGAATGTGAATGTAGGCTATACAAGACAAATTGTTTACAAGGAAAACATGCGCTTTTTGTTTTTCCATGTCAGTGCAATTTATTTTGAATTCTTATGCAAAACGTTTGATGGGCTTTATCACAACCTACCTCATCCTCATGCACTAAAAGTAGCATAGCCCAGCCCTTTTCAGTTGCTTTATTAAGCATACTAGTGTAGCCTACTATGTGCCTTGTATCATTCTGTTTATCTGCAGACTAAGCAGCCATTTGGCACTAGTTTCTGTAAAAGTTCTATAAAACTTTTGGTTCTTTAAAAGTCTTTATTTTTGTATTGACTGATGCACAAGGTGCACTTTATTTTTGACACTTTTTTGATCTAATTACTCTTAGGTGAGCCTTTTTTGTTTTCATAAAAGGAGGCCAGATCTTGGCTAAAAAAAAACATTGTGCACTGTATAACATATTCTGTTTGTTAGAGGAAATAATAAATGAACATTTGAAGACTCAGAAGTGTTCTCTTTGTTGTGTTAACAATAGTGATGTAAGTTAGATTTGGTGAGATCACTATGGAATATTAAATCATCAATCTTTGCTCACTACATAGCCTTTCTTACCTTCAGGTGTGCATGAACTACAGGTTATCAACTGTGAAATGATATCTGAATGGTCTTTATTGTCATTGATATAGTACAGGTACCAAACAACGAAATTTGGGAGGGGGAGCTCCCCTGGTGCTAGGAAAGAAAAAATAAAATAATAATAATAATATCGGTATCGGTTATCGGCCACGAGAAGCGGGTAAATATCGGTATCGGTTGGAAAAAATGCATATCGTGCAACCCTATTATACAGTGGTTGTAATGCCAGTGCGTGTTTTATGCGCGTGCACGCGGAAAAAAATCGTGCACGCGGAAAAAAGTTCGCACGCGCGAAAGAGGACCCCCGCCACACTGCTGTGCCCCACCCAAAATTTTTGCCACCAGCCACCACTGGTTTTAAGGGTTCAAAAAACATGACTTTATTATGTGTACATAGCTTCCTCTCTCTCTTTCTCTTTCTCTCCCCAAAAAAATCACGGTTAGTAATATACCACATGCCGAGGAAAAAGTATACGATAGCTTCAAGTTCCTCCATATTGCTGTTGTTGTGGCTGTGTTGTGTCTCGTGAAAATATACGTCTCCTCCATGGCGCGCTTTTATGACGCGTAACTCCGCCTACTATCGCCTACTCTTCCTACTCGTTCCTGGTCTGTTGTGTATAGTGGAAAACCAGAACTGTTCGATATAATATCGTATCGTGATGAAGCTGGTGATTTACACCCCTAGTAGTGACTAAATCTTGATTTAGTAAATACTTACGCTATAACTAGGGTTAGTTTGTACTTAGTAAGACGTGGTGCAACCGACCCCTGAGCTGCAGCCGCTCATAGGTGGAGCTGCGTTAGTGACACACGGTCATTATTTAACACATCTCACACGAGAGGGAGTGCTGTTATACTGAACATCAGCACGGCTGGGATTCGCTCCTAGATGCGAGGCCGCTGGCAGCGACATTTATTAGTTAACAGTAATAAGCGACTACAGATTATAGGTGGTGGGCCGAACGCGTTTATCGCTAAGTTTATCTTTTTCCATCTACAGAGTAAACGATCTCTTACATACGATATTAAGTAATTCTCTTAAGTCTATAACAATTTGTTGGCAGCTGTATTTATGTCGGAGATTTTCACAAACTTATTTTTTAATCGTCTGTCTGCTCAGGGACATCGCTGGTCGCTCTAGTTGATAAACCAATCAGAATTCGAGTACGGCTTCATTAGGACCCCGAAATGTAAACACTGGATGTTTACCCTAGCAACTGACTGGATGTTAACCCTAGCAACCGCGGGGAAATAACGAGATGTGATGAATTATGGAGTGTTGTATGCATTTAACAAACCGAACGGACAATATTATAGCATTTTCAGATGCAAGTTGGACCAAATGTGTACATTGTTCTCTACAGTGGGTGGATCTTCACACTGCAGAAAGCCAAATTGCAGAAAGGGCTGTAAAAAAATATGAATGAATGAATGATGAATGAATGAATGGTCTTTATTGTCATTAATATAGTACAGGTACCATACAACGAAATTTGGGAGGGGGGGCTCCCCTGGTGCTAGGAAAAAAATACTAAAAACAAGAAGGGAAAAAGAGCTGGTTTACATAAATAAAGGCTATATACACTATCCACTATACTATACTAGGGCTGCCACAAACGATTATTTTCATAGTCGACTAGTCACCGATTATTTTAACGATTAGTCGACTAATCGGATCATAAATTACAGCTTATCGCACAATTACTCAATCGCTCTTATTTAGCTATCATCTTCTAAATCAGCTTCTAAATTTAGCTTGAAGTTGTTAGTTGTTGTTGTAGGCATGTGCTAACTAAAAATAAAGACAATTAAAATGATTGTTCACTCAAAAATAGATATTTTAATGAACTTTGCAGATTTATTTCTGGCATCACTTGCATGTAATGTAATGTAAAGAGTAGTAGAGGGTGCAAACTGCTGAGTAAAATGAGGTAGGCTAGGCACTAGGCAACCAAAAGAATACAAAAACAAAAATAAATACTTGTACAGAGTACAAAAGTTTTGCTTTGCTTCACTCATCTCATAGTAGAACGCGCCTTCTTAGCACTGTAACGTTAAGACAACATTTTTAGCTATTTGATAAGTATCGCTTTGATGACAACGTAAAATAATGTAAGAAGGCTTTTAACGTAACGATATCGTTAGCCAATAACAAGCTAACTAGCTTACCGAGACGAGCCGTCTTCCTCGTCATCTGCCACAACGTGCTTCCTTTTTAGATGCTCGCGCATCATAGACGTGCTGCCATGATAAGCGAGTTCAGCTTTGCAAATTTTACATTTTACATTCTTTTTTTCAACGTTGTGGTTGAAATGCTCCCACACTTTAGAGGTACGAGGACAGGAAGACATTTCTCTGTTTGTTTTTCCGGGGAAGTCACGTGTGCCCCGGATGACCGACACTGCGAATGTACATCAAAGACACTGGGAGACGCTAGCCAGTGGCAGCTTCAGGGAAGAAAAACGAATGCTTATCGAATGAAATGAATGGTCTTTATTGTCATTGATATAGTACAGGTACCAAACAACGAAATTTGGGAGGGGGGGGCTCCCCTGGTGCTAGGCAAAAAAAAAAAAAAAAAAAACGCTTATTTCAGCTCCAGAAAAACATGCGACTACGGCGATTACCAAATATGTCGGCGTCGATTTTGGTAGTCGACGTCGTCGTGACTAGTCGACTAATCGTGGCAGCCTTATACTATACTATACAAATAAAACACTGTGCTGTACTCTATGCTATGCTATAAATATCCTAACATTTCCTATCTCTGAACCTTATGTACCCGAGGGTTGTCATATTGCACATAGTATTATTGCATTCATTTAAAATGTCGCAGTTTGCAGGTTTGAAATGTTCACAGTTGTGTTTCAGTATTGCACTTGATTACAATCTAGTAGCTGCCATCAAATTGTCTAGATCAGTTGTCCAGGGCCTAGAACCTAGGTCTTTGCTGTGTTCAGGGCCTGAATGGCCCTAGGGTAGAAGCTGAGCTTCAGTCTATTTGTCCTTGAATGGAATGAACATGAACATGAAGCTACACTAGTTAGGCAAAGTGGCTTTGTAACTTCTCAAGTAATGTATTCAAACATACGCAGGCTAGCTACTTTGTATCGTGTACATTTAGCTGTAAGTTTCCATTTATTGTGCAACCAGTGAAATATGACTCGGTTGACAGTCGCTTTGGTGGTGAATGTGTGAATGCGATTCAGACCAGTTGACAAGACATTCAGTGGTGTAGTCTAGTTTTTTCTAGTGGGTATACTGTGATTTTTTTCATATCGTTCATTTCAGAACTGCGCTCCCTGTCTAACGTTATATATATATAAATTACATGTTATAAGGCTGATCTGTGCATGATAGTGCTGCATTTTGACATATTTCATGTCGCATCTCCCCCCGTTGATGGTAGCCTATATGACGCTATAGTCAGTCCCAATGGTCCAAAAGTCAAGTGCTTCGTAACACAGACAGGGTGAATTTTATGAATGAAAGTGAAAGTTCTGTCACAAAACGCTGTTACGTATCCTCACACATTTTTAAGTGGGTATACGGAAATCCTTGGCCTTTCCTAGTGGGTATACGGCGTAGTCCTGCGTATCACGTCGACTACACCACTGAGTACATTGCTCCATCTGCGAGCTTTCAGACCTAAACACATTGGCCCTCTTCTGATGACCATTCATTATTTAACTCAAATGTTATATTTGGAAATATATCCATCTTTGTTTGAAACCAACACACATAGATAATCTGATAGATGACCTTATCTAATTGACGGTCATTTAATAGAACACCTGTACGGCGGAATGATTCAGATAGTTAAAAGTCCCAGTGCTGTTATACTGTGTATTGGCACTCATGGAATGCCTCTTGTCCAATCAAATTACTTGGTCGGATCTAACTGTTGTATAATAGATAATTATTAATTACAATCAAATACAATGAGTCAAATCTAGTTAGTTGTTCCTAGAAATTCACAATGGTGGTTTTCATAACAACTAGTGGACAACAGCAGAGCAGTACTATTCCATGTAAGATAAATGGCACAAACTTTTCTGTTTTTTTCATACTAATATTTTGTAGCGGATTTATTACAATTCACTGCTATCACGATTATCCTCTGGTGTTCAGGCTGTGATACGTGTCATGGTCAGATTTAACCAAACAACAGACAGACTAGGGATGCCCCCACACCGTTTTTTTGGCGGTCCGCCACGATGGAATTTCCTCCGCCACCATGCAGATTTCTCAACCCAAAAAAAAAAAAAAGATTTAGGCCGCTTTTCAGACCTTCACAGCGCTAGACACACCCACAAGCGCGAAGCGACGCGCTTGCAAAACTGTTTTGTGATTGGTCGAATACATCTAGGTAGGCTGCGTCTAGTCTACAAACTACTTCAGGTGTTACAATCCATTACAGATTGATTAGCAACACTGCATCAGCACGACGGTGGGTTATTGCATTCTATGGTTCGTGTTCTTATACCAGTGCTCAGTATACAAGTATTTTAAATGAACATTCGTAATGTAGTCTGATGTTCATGGTCAACTAAATCAGGCTATTTTGTGAAACAATTATGTTTCCGCTACCTTAGAACTACTTAAAGTAATTGCCAGAAATGTTAGCTAGCAATGTTAGCTAGCTATGTGTTCATAAATTCCTGGTTCCATTTTCAGATGAGTTTGTTAAAGTATTTCAAACGAAAAGTACCAGAAGATGAGGAAGACGGTCAGGTAACCACACATAGTGAAAAATATGATGATAAATACGATGTAATAATTATGATGAGACGGTATGATATGGCACGTGTGTGGTGGTCTTGCGGCCTGTCTCGTTCCAGCGAGTCAACTCGTATACATTGTGCGCTCTGCGCTGCGGGCTAAAGGGCTCTGCACACAGCGTGCGATGCAATTTCTGTTGTATGTTCTCATAGACTTCCATTCAAACTTCAAAATGGAACGTTGACGGCGACGCGCAACAGAAATCGCACGCTGTGTGCAGAGCCCTTAACAATCTTGTAACTTCGCAAACAATAGCAGCATTTAAAATGTTTATAATGATAATGAAAAGAAGGGGAGACGATTTTTTTATTGACAACGGAATTACATGCTGGAAAAACATGCAGACACAGACAATAAGAGAGAAGTACAGGAAAACATTTTATTTTTTTGGGCCATCCTCGAGTTTTGGCTGAAATTACGTCGTTGTTTTGAGCGCGCGTGCGCGTTTCATGCGCGTGCACGCGAAAAAATCGCGCGCGCGCGGTCAGCACTACCCGCCACCATGGTAAAAATTCCTGGAGGAAACACTGGCCTAATACTAATAGGCTAATAAATAAATATGAATCAAAATAAAAACTAAAATGACAGGGTTGCCACGCTACCTGGAAAACAGGGAAAACATGGAAATTATTGAGCCCTGTTCCATACCTGGAAAAGGCATGGAAACTGAGCAAAATTGAAAATGAACATGGAAATCTTGTGTTGTCCTGGAAAATTTGATAGGCTTTCTAAAACATTTAATAATTTAAGTAGTTGGCTTGGAACTGTCTGGCTGTTCTAAATGTGGCTTTATCAATGTTGGTTGGCAAGCACATGGTTCATTGTTGCAAACAAACATTGATGTGCTTGCTAGCTAGCTAGCGCTTGGAATGTGTTGCTAACGGTAACGGCCAATAGCGCTATAGCTCTAATACTTCCTGATATCCGCGAGTGGGGGGCGCAAGTTAAAACGGTCTCAGCGTAGGAACGTTGGATTTACTCAGGAAGTGGTAGAAGTTTGACTGGCGGTCAATGCAAATGTGTGATCTTTGCTACTTTAATAGATGATTCATTTGCCAAGTGAACGTTATTTAGCCTGTATGGTAGTATATGTATTAGGGGTGTAACGGGTCTCCACGGTTCGGAACGCATGTGTACCGCGGATCAATTGCAAAATGTTAACAAGTAATAATATTACTTAATATCTTACTTAATATCTCTTGTAAATCACAATGTAGAGTTGCCATGAAAAGATAGACGCGACAGTTGCAGGCTTTGTTTTACTCTAAAGCGCAACGATAGGTTGATAATGCGAAAGAAAAATAATCCGTTGTTTGCTCACTACACGTGAAGCTGGGAATCCACAACAACAAGGCTGCGTTCGTAAATCCGCTCTGTAATCTGATCAGTGTTCAAGGAACGCCTCTTGTCCAATCAAATTACTTGGTCCCTTTATGACGTCGGACCCAGTGTGCGCTCCGGCGCTCTCAAAGCGAATTTACGAACGCGGCCCAAGTGTATCATGTTACGTTGTTCGGCGGAGAAGAACTCGAAATGCCTCCCTTGTCATTTAAATCCCATGTATGGGAGCACTTTGGCTTCTCTGTCAACTATGACGGGAGGCACGAAAAAGGTAGCTCGACAACTTCTGATAATGTAGGCATTTTTTTCATACCATGTTCAAAATAAGGGTTAACTTTATTATTTAGTTAAAAGTGGCATAAAACATGTTTATTCATCTGCTTTAAAGAGCCCAGTGATTCACTGCTGCAACCAGGCGCCTCCTCCCTCTCTCCTATCATTTAAATTGAGTGTATTTCAGTATAATTATGTAGTGTTTGAGTGTAGAATATGTTATATATATTATATATATATGTATGTATATATATATATATTACCAGTTTTGACATCTTGAATGTTGTTGGTTTTTGTCACATAGTAAAAGTGGTGTTTTTACAGAATTCAAGGAAAAAGCAGTTTTTATAAAAACTCAAATGTTTTGTGTTGATCCGAAAAATTATCCGATCCGTGACTCAAAAACCGTGACACGATCCGATCCGTGAGTTAGGTGATCCGTTACACCCCTAATATGTATGTGTGTGTGCATATATATGTATATGAAGATGTTATAGCTAGCTAGCTACGATTTATTATCAAAATAATGAACAGCAAGCTAGATCCAAAACTAGGGCCGGTGGAGGAGGGCAAGTGTCACATTGGACAGACTACCAAAACAGAAAAATAAAGTATCTTAACTACAGCAAGTGATAGAAATACATTATCTGGAGATTCAATGTACAAGGTAGTTGTATATAGGGATGCTCCGATTTATCGGCCACCGATTTAAATCGGCCGATTTCACTCAAAATGACTCGATCGCAAAAACCGATTTAAAAAAAAAAAAAAAAAAAAAAATTTTTTCTGGGGAAGACAGATAACTGAACAGAAAACATAGGAGGACGTAACAGTATGTAAACCATGAAGGCCACGTTTATGATGTCTTTTATACAGCCATATCGACTGACTTGGGCTTCAGGCCCTAACTGGGTGATAGGCCAGACCTTTACTATGCCATAACAATGGGTCTGCGTTTGCTTGGTGCCTAATGGATCAAAACTTTTGTCTAAAAAGCAAAAAATATGTAGGCTATCCAGTCAGTAGGCCTACAGTTATGTATTTAAAAAAAAATCGGTATCGGTATCGGTTGATCTTGAGGAAAAAAATCGGTGATCGGTATCGGCCCCAAAAATCCAGATCGGAGCATCCCTAGTTGTATATGTCAGGTCTGTATATGTCAGGATTGTATATGTCAGGATATGCAGGGCTTAAAGTTCTCCGGCACGGTGCCGGATTTCCGGCGCGGGGGAATTTTGAGCAAAAAATAATAATAAATCAGTCATTTCTAACTGCAATTGCGGCATTGCGCCGACGTGGTGGCGGGGGCGCTGTTTGGCAAATAAGTTAGCTTTCGTGTTTGCTAGCGAAACAGCTGATAGTTGATGTTGACTGCTCAAGGAGAATACATATTTGAAAGTACAGAATGCCTGAGAGCCTTATATTGCATTATATTACATAATATTTTGAATGGTCATCTGGTGCCTGAATATTGTTTTTTCCTTTACATATACAGTATAATGAAATTTCCACCATAAATTGATGGAGAAAGGGCACAAATTGGTGCATATCAATTCACCAGAATGCAAGAAATTAAGTGTTTGATGCTCGTTTAAGGACCCCCAGACAGCCCTGCTTCATGGGTCCCCCCCGATGTCAAACACCACTGGTACCACCTCCGCCTCATTTTGAGCCAGGAAAAACCCTGAGTAGTGACGGGAAGCCTTATGGGACGTGGTGCCAAGAAGGAGAATATAAGTGATAGTGGCTTAATAAGTAATCAGTTTGTTCTTTTAAAGACATGTATATATTTTATTCTGTATTGTTATAGTGATAGTGGCTTAATAAGTGATGCAATCAGTTTGGCCTTTTAAAGACATCTAAATATATTATATTATTTTGTATTGAGTATAAAACAGTATTATGAATGAATGGTCTTTATTGTCATTAATACAGTACAGGTACCATACAACGAAATGTAGGAGGGGAGGCTCCCCTGGTGCTTGGAAAAAGACTAAAAACACGAGGGCCAAGGGTAAAATAAAAAAGGGAAAAGAGCTGGTTTACATAAATAAAGGCTATGTACAGTATCTACTATACTACTATACTATACAATAAAACACTGTGCTGTACTCTATGCTATGCTATAAATATCCTAACTTTTCCTATATCTGAACCTTATGTACACAAGGGTTGTCATATTGCACATAGTATTGTTGCACATTCATTTAAAGTATTAATGCATTTTAACATTGAGACATATATTTTGTATTGACTATAAAATAGTATTAATGTATTTAAACATTGAGACAATAAGCTGTCTTCTGTACCCGCTCTCCCAATATCTCAAACTGTGACCCCCTCCCCAAGAAAAAGTTTCAGGCACAGGATTTTTTCCCACTTTAAGCCCTGGATATGGGTTAGGGTATGACATCTCAGGCCGTCGGATCGTTCAGCCACATAGATGGAGGCAGACTGAAAGGACACACATCAACCTCTATTTCATGATTTTTAAAATGTATAACGACGTAGATCATTGATCGGCAACGACACACTATAAAATAGTTTGCCTGACTGGCCATCGGATTTGGGCTCCTAATAGCTAAAAAGTATAAGTAGCAAAGACCATAAATTTGCACTGACCGCAAGTCAAACTTCTAACAATTCTACCACCCAAAAGGGGGCGTTATCGTTCTGATGACAGGGAGATGACATATGACGAATTGGAATCACCACCATCACCTATACATTTTAGGGAACCAAGTTTTTCAGCCCAGTGGTGTTCTAGGCTGGAAATTAGTTCTAGTTTAATACATCTACGCTGAGCTATCAAAACACTGGTTAGACAGCTAACTATCTCTAAGCATTTAAGAGCTGATCACACATCTAGACTAGGCTGCACATCTAGACGGCACATCTTTTAAATCAAGTAGTCAGGTGTCCTCTGGGGGTGGGCGGGTGTGTAGGACGGGCCGGGGCGCAAAGTTTTAACGGTCTAGATATCATCACAAAACATGGTACCTGGAAAATCAAGAAGTGGTATGGAAAATTATTTCAAGGCAAGCGTGGCAACCCTAAATGAGTGTGGATGAGACATTTAACATTTAGAGCATCTGATAAAGAGAGGCCTCGGCCTAAATGTCTTTTAAAAAATGTCCACAAACCTTTTGATGGCTGATTGACCTTTTGATACATTTCTTCACTTGTTTTAATATTTTGATCATCTTTATTCGTAGGATTCCCTGCACTGTTAACTCTCCATCTGGGCAGTGAGATGGATGCTTCTGCTTATTCAGTGTCAGAGAGCCAGAGGACACACCTTGGGTCCCCTGATGCAGAGACAGAAGGACAGAACCACCGAAAGGACAATCTTATTAGGCTCCAGCCACCACCACTACCACCACCTCCCACCCACAGTAGGAACCATCACTCTCCCAACATTAAAGAAGAGTACGACACACCGTGGGATAGGTTCTTAAGGGACTACATCAAAAATCAAAAGGCCAAAGATGAGATGCTCAGCACAAATGCCTCAGGGCAAGATGCACATGCTCTTAAAGAGAGGCATCGACTCTCTGAAGCACCGAATGACATGGATAGTGACAGTAATGACATGGATAGTGACAGTAACGCCAGTTCAGAGGTCAAGACTAGAGATCAAGAGCTCAAGATCGAAGAGTGCTATGGTAGGAATTCCTCTCAACAAAGGCCAACCACAGGCCGCGCTAGAGCTGACCAATCACATCCTGGATGTGAGTCAGGTGGTCACAAGAGCAGCTCAGTGATTGGATTACAGGAACAGCAGAGAAGGACAGCGGCAGGGCAAATCTCTGGGCAAACGAAACATGGTTGTGGTCATGACGACATGCGCCAGTGCTACGTCCAGTGTGGGAAGAAAGTAAACATGGCGGATATTGTGACAATACAGCAGCAAATTAGAAGACGAGAGCAACACCATTGTGCTCCAACTGATCAGTAAGTCACACACATGCTGTGAATCCTGTCCACAAGTATTGTGTTCAATAATTCACCATAGGGTGCCAGGTGTCAAGTATGCAAATGGTGGTCATTGAATTGATATGGTGAATAATACTGCCAGTTACATGACTAATAAGTCGATTTGTAATAGCTCAGTAACACATTTCAACTGTAGCTAAACAGTTGGTAATTAAAGGGCAGAACTATAAGCACATCTAATAGATGAATGTCATGTATGATATCGCAGCAAGCTAGCTTGAAAGGGAGCTGCCAGTCAAGCGTGCAAAGTCCACGCCCATACAGCCCTCGGAACTGTCTGACCAGGAAGTTGAGCCTAACAAGAAGCTTATTTCCATAGTTTATTTTGTGTTAACATTTTTCCTGGACACAAAATACAATTGGAAGCATTTAATGTCTACTTTCCAGACCCTTTAATTACAACAAATGCAATCAGTAATCCATGTCCATTTGCAGGACGTGTCCTGTCAGTCTAGATGGGAGTTCAGTGAACTGTTTGTCTGTCATTTCTAATCGACCCTGCGTTGTTTGTGCCTCCAGTGTTTCTATCCGCAGGTCCTCTTCAGCTCACGTAACCATGGTAACCATGTATGAACCAGAATGCACCGAGTCCCCCGGATCTGGCTGTGGTTCTCCAGCCCTGAAAAGCCCACAGTGGGGTCCAGAGATGGTGTCAGTGAAGCTGGAGGAAGAAGATGTAGAGGAGTATGGTGTGATGGTAAAAGAAGAGGATGGAGGAGACCAAATGAGAGAGGAGGGAGTGATGGTAAAAGAAGAGGACAGAGGAAGAGTGGACATGAAAGACAGTGAGATGGATGGTAAGTCTTTGTTATTGGTGAGTGTAATTGCACTGTTGTAAAATCAGTGCTACCAGTGTATGGAAGCATATAGTGGACCTAATTCAAATGTTAATGCAATTTGAGATTGCAATTGCATGTTCCACTTTTGCACGCATTCTTTCGGTCAATATTCAAAATCAAATGCAATCATATCAGTGTTTCCCCTACCATTGCCGCCCCCCCAACGGGACCTCCCGCCCCCGCAAGAAAAATGTTCAATGTCAATTTGGTTCATGTTTTTTTTATAATAATATTTTTCTCCCAGTTGTATATGGCCGAAATATGTTTATTATGTGGTCGAAATATGTTTATTCTGTGTCATTTGCCTAATTTATGTGCACCCTCATTTAATATGTTTCTCCTCTGTGCGTTTTGCTGCCACGCTTGTCTCCTCGTTTCACGAAGGGCGGGGCTCAGCTCCCTCCACACACACGCTCTGACGTGCTCATCTCAAACAAGCCATTTGTCTCTACTGTAAGTGCAAATAAAGGCCAACAATAATAGTTTTAGTAATGGACGGACGTAGACCCCAAACCTCTGACAAGCAGGCTAACTTCCCGCGTTTATTAAACGCACCCAACCCGAATCTGGCGATATGGACGATTTTAGAAGCTTTTTAGGGGTGCTTGAGTATCCCTAAATTTCATCTCAGCACGACCTAAAAAAGAATAATCATTATTATTATCATTATTATTATTATTATTTTCTGAAATCATTCTAGCCCAATTACAGTCATGATGTTACACACTCCGGTCCAGTAGCCTACATACACGCACCTTGTTGGTCCGCAAGTAGTCTCGCGCTTCGCCCGGAGAATAATTGTTTAGCGCGTGTGTGTGTGTGTGTGTGTGTGTGTGTGTGTGTGAGAGAGAGAGAGAGAGAGAGAAGTCAGCAGATGAAAGTAAGCAAAGTAATCAACCGTAGCAAATATAATTTCTGAATTTCTGACAGAAAACATTGGTTCAAATTGTTCGTTATTATTGTGACTTAACTAGAAAGTGTCTGATTGTAGTTCCATGGTGACTAGAAAGTGGCTATAGTTCCATTGTGTGAATACAGCCCGTTCCAAATTATTATGCAAATGATATTTTTCTCAGATTTTCCTAAATAGTCGATGCAAATGACAATCAGTATAATTTTCAAGTCATCAACCGTTGGAGTATAATTCAAATTTTATTGAACAAACCTCCCAATGATAACAGTATTTTTTTTAAAAATAAAAAACTCAAAATCCACTGTTCCAAATTATTATGCACAACAGAGTTTCAAAACATTTTATAGGTTGTAAAGAACAAAAAATGGTAATTTGATGAATTTAGGGTTAGGTGGTCATATTAGGAGGTCATATTTACTGAAATCAAAAGCTATTTCAAACAAAAACATCTTAACAGGTCAAGTTACATGTTAACATAGGACCCCTTCTTTGATATCACCTTCACAATTCTTGCATCCATTGAACTTGTGAGTTTTTGGACAGTTTCTGCTTGAATTTCTTTGCAGGGTGCCATAATAGCCTCCCAGAGCTGCTGTTTTGATGTGAACTGCCTCCCACCCTCATATATATTTTGCTTGAGGATGCTCCAAAGGTTCTCAATAGGGTTGAGGTCAAGGGAAGATGGGGGCCACACCATGAGTTTCTCTCCTTTTATGCCTATAGCAGCCAATGACACAGAGGTATTCTTTGCAGCATGACAGTGGGCTCAGAAATACATGAAGACTAATTTCCAAACAGTCTTGTTTACTGATGAGTGCCGTGCAACCCTGGATGGTCCAGATGGATGGAGTAGTGGATGGTTGGTGGATGGCCACCATGTCCCAACAAGGCTGCGACGTCAGCAAGGAGGTGGCGGAGTCATGTTTTGGGCCGGAATCATGGGGAGAGAGCTGGTAGGCCCTTTTAAGGTCCCTGAAGGTGTGAAAATGACCTCGGCAAAGTATGTAGAGTTTCTGACTGACCACTTTCTTCCGTGGTACAAAAAGTAGAACCGTGCCTTCCGTAGCAAAATCATCTTCATGCATGACAATGCACGATGTCATGCTGCAAAGAATACCTCTTTGTCATTGGCTGCTATAGGCATAAAAGGAGAGAAACTCATGGTGTGGCCCCCATCTTCCCCTGACCTCAACCCTATTGAGAACCTTTGGAGCATCCTCAAGCAAAATATATATGAGGGTGGGAGGCAGTTCACATCAAAACAGCAGTTCTGGGAGGCTATTCTGGCATCCTGCAAAGAAATTCAAGCAGAAACTGTCCAAAAACTCACAAGTTCAATGGATGCAAGAATTGTGAAGGTGATATCAAAGAAGGGGTCCTATGTTAACATGTAACTTGACCTGTTAAGATGTTTTTGTTTGAAATAGCTTTTGATTTCAGTAAATATGACCTCCTAATATGACCTCCTAACCCTAAATTCATCAAATTACCATTTGTAGTTCTTTACAACCTATAAAATGTTTTGAAACTCTGTTGTGCATAATAATTTGGAACAGTGGATTTTGAGTTTTTTATAATAATAAAAAATACTGTTATCATTGGGAGGTTTGTTCAATACAATTTGAATTATACTCTAACGGTTGATGACTTGAAAATTATACTGATTGTCATTTGCATCGACTATTTAGGAAAATCTGAGAAAAATATCATTTGCATAATAATTTGGAACGGGCTGTAGTGTTAACGAACTAGCAAGCTAGCTAGCTAGCTAGCTCAGAGGTGATTAGTAATACTAGATGGTAGTAGTAATAATACAATATGTCTTATTCTGCTAGAATTGGGCTTTATGGTAATAAAATACAATAAAAAAGTGGATTGAAGCATTGGAACAAACCCTCACTCATTGGAAATGTCTGTTTTTCCATAGATGGACATAAGATTGTTTTTCAGGTGAGAGAGTCAAGTCAAAATGACATTATCTGACTGCATTGCCCACAGCAACCCAATATACAAATAGAATGATGTTATAAATTGATATGGATCAATTTATACAGTACAGGCCAAAAGTTTGGACACACCTTCTCATTCAATGCGTTTCCTTTATTTTCATGACTATTTGGTACATTGTAGATTCTCACTGAAGGCATCAAAACTATGAATGAACACATAGGAATTATGTATTTAACAATAAAGTGTGAAATAACTCTTATATTATGTCTTATATTTTAGATTCCTCAAAGTAGCCACCCTTTGCTTTTTTGTTGTTAATAAAATATATAATAATAATATTTAATATAATATGTGTTAATAATAATATGTTATTATATATATAATAATATTATTATATATTTTATTAACTCTTTGACTGCCAGCCATGTTCAGAGCGGAGAGCTCCACACTGCCAGACTTTTGGGGCATTTTCGCTGAACTTTGAAGACCCACCAAATATTGACTTTTCGGACTACATAAACATTGAACATATCTACCAAAACTTTAGACTCTCTTCTTTAATCAGAAAAAGAAAGTTTGTTTCTAGCCTCTTTGAGTGTTTAGAAATCGGCCGTAGAACATAGGGTGGTTTCAGCAAAAACACCTGATTTTGACCAATAAACAGAGAAGACGAGCTTTTTCTGCAGAACTTTTTTTTTTTTTTTTTTTGCTGCACTTTTTCTGTATCATCCGACTCTGAACTGTTTGAAGAGTCGCGCGATGGCCGCGCTGCTCCGCGATGCTCCGCGATGCTCCGCAATGCTCCGCGCCGCAATGCTCCGCGCCGTGTTTGGCACATACCCTGATCCGTTTCGCCATTACTATAACCCACAGCAAGCCACTTCCTTCTCCAGGCTTTTATCGAACTACTGCCCCCATCTGGGACCGAAATACATTACACCCAAGTCTGAAATTCAATCGCTAGGTGTAGAACATGTCAATAACGCGATCCCCGCGAATTTTTTTTTTCTTTTCTATAAGACGCCAATTGGCGTCTTTGGCAGTCAACGTTACTATTCTATAAGACGCCAATTGGCGTCTTTGGCAGTCAATGAGTTAACAACAAAAAATATATATTTTATTAACAACAAAAAAGCAAAGGGTGGCTACTTTGAGGAATCTAAAATATAAGACATATTTAGAGTTATTTCACACTTTTTTGTTAAGTACATCATTCCACATGTGTTCATTCATAGTTTTGATGCCTTCAGTGAGAATCTACAATGTAAATAGTCATGAAAATAAAGGAAACACATTGAATGAGAAGGTGTGTCCAAACGTTTGGCCTGTACTGTACCTCTTATTAGATTATACATATTCTGGTTATGTTTGCCTTTCGGTGGACAGCAAAAGAGGGAGAGAGGAGGAGAGAGAGGGAGAGGAGGAGGAGAGAGAGCAGGATGGAGTCAGCACACCAAAGAGACAGCAAGAACCAGGTGAGAAAGTGGACAGGTAGTCAAGACCACAAAGTAGCCTTGAGAACCTATGGTTCTGGTGCAGCACCCTCAGCACCCCCCTTCATTACTTGTAATAGGATGTAATAAACGTTTGACACACATGGCAATAAAAAAACATGAATCTTGAATTAGCAAAACATTTTTGCTATTTAAACATGTCAGCATGTCATCACTGACAGATGACAGGTAGATAATGAAAGGTAGTAAAAAAACTGAAAAATGATGTTGCAGACTTTTTAACCAGACCCTGTCACAGTTTATGTTTGTGTGTGATTGTCAGTGCAAAGAGGGAGAGAGGAGGATGGAGATGACACAGAGAGAGAGAGAGAGAGAGAGAGAGAGAGAGAGAGAGTGAGAGAGCAATAGCAGGAAGAACCAGGTGAGAAAGTGGACAGATAGTGAAGTCAAGATTGTTATAGTGTCAAAACAGTAAAACAATTAATAAAAAAAAAGTGATGGCTTTGTGGCTCAACAATAACATCTATAAATTATCATATTTGTTCTAGTCACATAATTGATATTGATATCATCACAAATATGATATTACAGAGATAACTTGTTCTGTTACTAATCTGTTACACTAATTGTGTGGGGGGGGGGCAGGGGGGGAAAGAGAGAGAAATGAACATTTCACAACAGGGGGGGGCGAGCAGGGGTGAGGAGAAATTAACATTTCATAATGGGGGGGGGGGGGGGGGGGGGGGGGTGGAGGTGGAGGATCCATGCCACCCTCCCAAGGCAGCAAACCTAGGGGAAACACTGCATATGATTTGCATTTTCATTTTCATGTAGCTGGTATGCAAGTTCATTCTGAAAAAAGTTCATTCTGAACTGAAAATTACTATGCAATCCCACAATAGCATTTCCCACTTTTTCCTGCATTACTTGAGTCAATATGACAATTGTAATGCAATAATGTGATTAGCGTTTGCATTTCCATGTTCTAGTAAACACATCCGCTTCGTAGCTGACAACATTCAAATGTTGACCATTTCATGCAATAATGGTATTGCATGAAACACACACGCTTATAGGCTAATATATTAGAATATATTATTCAAATGATCCCATTCTCATATTCTACATATTCTACCGGCCTGTCAGTCATTCTCTGATGCTCATGACAGAATAGAACTAATAATTGAAAATGTAGCTGAATTCTCTGCGATCATGAATAATGATAATCAGACTACATGCACAATCACTTCACTTCTACTAATACGGCTGGTTAGCTTCCGGTCCAGCGCTGTTCCCCACCAGCTGTTTACAGGAGATCCGTAAAGTGTTACGGACGTTACGGACAAGCTTTTTCACAGCGGACAGTCAACCAGCTGTTTTCAGTAGCATGTATTCTGTCAAATTAAATTATTAATATTATTTGCTTTAGCTCTCGACTTTGGAAGTACAGAATGCCTGAGTGCCTTATATTGCATTATATTTTGAATGGTCATCTGGTGCCTGAATATTGTGTTTTCCTTTACATAAATAATGACATTTCCACCATAAATTGATGCAGAAAAGGCACAAATTGGTGCATATCAATTCACCAGAATGCAAGAAATTAAGTGTTTGACGCTCGTGTGAGGACTCCAGACAGCCCCGCTTCATGGGTCCCCCCGATGTCAAACGCCTGTGGTACCACCTCCGCCTCATTTTGAGCCAGGAAAAACCCTGTAAACGTACCGTAACAAAAGCTTTGGCTAGCTAAGCAGGGCTTGACGCTTACCTTTTCCCCAGGTAGCACTCTGCTACCATGTTGAAAAATTTGGTAGCACACCAAGAATTTCAATAGCACAATGAAAATTGCCAATGAAAAAAGACAATTTTCGTATGACGACAACAAATGATCATAATCATAACATATCAAAATTATCATAACCGGCTCTTGGCCGTAATAAAAATGGAGAAAACCCTAACCCCACACAATGTAAAGGGGAAGTAAGAATATTAATTTCAGTTGGCCCACGGTTCGGTATGAGTGAAGCAAGTGAAGTGACAAAGAAAAACTATGAATGGGGATTTTCTCTGTAAAGCCTGGTACACACATAAAGATAATCTGGCTGATTTCCCCCCTTCCGACCAAGGACAGCAAATGCCCGATTATCGGATGGCTCTAAAGATTATCCTACGAGATTATCCTGTGGTGTGAGGTGTTTTAAGATTCAATTTCTCCCGACAATCTGCTCGGAAAGTGGTCGGGGCCGACAATCGTAAATATTAAACGTGTTCAATGTTTACGATCAAAAGTCCTCTTGTGTGTGGGCAACTCCCCACTCCTGACAACTCTCGAGCAGGGTTGCCAGATGGGCTCGTTTTTTTTTGTGGAATTAGCGGTTTTAGACTGTGGTTATCCTAGAGAGTGTCAATCCCATCTGGCAACCCTGCTCCCGAGTCCGATTGTGACGTGGATGGAATGTAGCCAATCAAGAAGCGAGCTGACTTCTTCTTTTCGTTCTTCAGCACTTTATTTGCCCTGTCGCACATGGCTGCCTCGTACAGGTTGGTCAGGGTACTACGTTAGATCACGTTTGATCACGCAAGATTTCTGGCTTGGGGAACGAGACTCTTTATTAGGGATGCACGATATGCATTTTTTCCTACCGATAACCAGTGATGCCGGTAACGCGATACTAAGTATCGCGATACTCTAATCTGATTACTTTTCCCAGTAACGACTATTCTATCGCGATACTATTTCCAAATCAGTAATCTGATTAAAGTTACTTATTCGAGTGACTGTGCGTTACTATTGCGTTACTACCTCATAACTTAGGCTAAATGCAGTATTTCTTTGTAATGTTCGATAGTAAACAAACATTTATTGCTTTTCTCGCGTCTTGGGGAGTGACGTCAGTGATCACGTTTTCAACACGAGGTGCAGCAGAATCGCTCACGTGTATCACCACGCTGATTGCACAGTGTAAACAGAAGCGTATAATGGAGCGAGAACAGAGATATGCGTTAAATAGCTGGAAATATAGGGATTATTTTGAGTTTGTGTCAGCAAAGGATGACAAGAACATAAATGTTCGTTGTACACTCTGTGCTGGCAAGAAAATATTGTCCTGTGGTAAAAGCCTGAATGGTCAGGGTAGGTTTTAGGTTTTGTGAAACCCCTCCTTGCTAGTTACTGTTAAGGGGAGGCTACCCCCCCTAGACTTTGCCAATAGGCAAAAAAAGAAAGAAAATAGATATCACTATGAACACATTCCCAGTTTGTTATGTACATAAAAACTATGAAAAAATGTATTGCAAGTTTTCTGAATTTATTATTGTTTATGTTTATTATGCAAATTAGATGCTAATTGGACCCAAATCTCCAGGATCACTCACACCATCATATTTGTCAATTTTTTAATTTTTTAATTTTATTTATGTTGACACATAAGAAAACAAACTTTGCACACAGCAGATTGTGTCTATGTCCTCGTATCAGCCCATACATCAGGAAATACTGTCCATAGTCATAAAAAAATCTATTTTCGCCATGGTTTTGGTATAAAATGTACTATAAACAGGGCTATGAATGATATATCATCAAACTCTTGTGTGCAGAGAAGCAGAATATGGATAGGAAGAAATGTGGAAAGTTTGGTCTGTTTTGGTGCAAGGAAAATCCTTGTGTGTGGACAAGTGTGTGGACAAACACATAAAAACAAATTTTCGGGAAAACAGACTCAAAGTTTTGTATTGTGAAATATGAAACATTTTTATTTGAAACTGCTATTCACAAACACAAAACCTAATCAAACCATTAGCAATAAACATCCTAAACACCTGACTGATAACTGAATAACATAAACTGAACAGAAATGCACACAGGCTACAAATAGTGGCTGTTATGGAATAGAAAGTGTCTCCCTCTCTCACAAACCTCTGGCACCACCATGTAATCAGCACACAGAACTACAGCCAGCCAGACACACACACACACACACACACACACACACACACACACACACACACACACACACACACACACACACACACACACACACACACACACACACACACACACACACACACACACTTGTGTCAAGCCTAGTTACAGAACCTGGTACTGGTGTGTGAGCACATCTGCCTCTCCTGTGTGTGAGAGAGGGACAGAACCTGGTACTGGCGCCGCAACCGAGTCGGGGCTCGGATATGTGTTCGGCGGGCCCGAGCCGATTCAGGAAATATTAGAACGGCGTCTGTGGCTCGTACGGTTGCGACGCAGCGGTACTTTGACCTGAAGTGCCTAGGCCGAGAAGCCTGAATTTGAGTTATTTTTAAATGCTTTTCGGTCAGCGCGGCCGTTCCGAGGCGCAGAGACGCACCGTTTTCGACGAGGTCATTCGTAAGGGGCTTGGCACCCGTACTCTGTCGAGTTTTTTCTGCTAGGCGCGACCGAAGATGTTCGACATTTGTGAAAACCAGACCTCTAGCTCACTCAGGAGGGGAGTTATGAATTCTGGCCACAGGAGGCCATACAATGGGCTAGAGACTTGAAATCACTTTTGTCTGAAAGCTGGCATCCCACTGATGGTGTGTGTCTTTTTCTGTTCCCCTGGCTACATAGGAAGTGTCCCAAAGGTGAGCCTAAAGTTCAGGAGGTCGCCAATGTTAAACGGCTGAGTGGGGAGGGGTAGTGAGTGACTAAATTGAGTGCTGTTTGGTGATACATTGGGCTAGAGATCTGAAATCACTTTTGGCTGAAAGCTGGCATCCCACTGATGGTGTGTGTCTTTTTCTGTTCCCCTGGCTACATAGGAAGTGTCCCAAAAGTGAGCCTAAAGTTCAGGAGGTCGCCAATGTTAAACGGTGGGTCACAGTGATTGACTAAATTGAGCGCTGTTTGGTGATACATTGGGCTAGAGACTTGAAATCACTTTTGTCTGAAAGCTGGCATCCCACTGATGGTGTGTGTCTTTTTCTGTTCCCCTGGCTACATAGGAAGTGTCCCAAAAGTGTCCCTAAAGTTCAGTAGGTCGCCAATGTTAAACGGCTGAGTGGAGAGGCTAGTTCCGCCTTCCGCGTCACATGGGACACGACAACCAATCACATTCGAGAATTTTCGCATCAACCAATAGAATCGCGTATTCTAAAAGAATGCAACCTATCTATTTTAGTGATTGGTTGCTGATACAAGGGGCGTTGTAAATTTTGGAAGCGGCCATTTTGAGCACAAGAAACACATCTTTCAAACAAGGCCAGGCTTGATGTATTTCAGACAGCAGCCGTTTCGGTAACGCTGTGCGTAAACTACTAACTTTTGGCGAATTTATGAGGATTTTACGGACGCATGCACCACAATCAAGTAAAATAAACAACCAAATGTGTTTTTGTCGACGTTGTATTGTCACTAATATGAAAGAAAACATGTTTAGGAGGCAAAAGAGCAACTCATCTCAAAATCGGGGAAAAATGGGAAATTGCGTTTTGAGGGGGGTAGCCCCACTTAAATAAAGATTATATTTATTTTATTGTTTAAAAACAAGTATTTATGTTGGGTGAGGCAAAGAAAGACTCTTTATTTTGTTGTTTTAAGTTATTGTTTAAAGTTTAATTATGTAATTTAAGTTACTGTTAAAATAAAGTGAGTTTTGGCAAAACCAGTTTTCATTTTTATGTTGCGGGTGGGGGGGGGGGGGGGTCGGGTGCCTAGGCAGCTGCCAATAGTAACTAAAAAAGTAACTAGTAATCTAACTTAGTTACTTTTAAAATCAAGTAATCAGTAAAGTAACTAGATTACTTTTTAAAGGAGTAATCAGTAATCAGTAATCAGAATACTTTTTCAAAGTAACTGTGGCAACACTGCCGATAACCCATGTTTACCCGCTTCTCGTGGCCGATAACCGATATGATAACCGATATGAGAACAGATATAATTTCACAGTTGATAACCTGTAGTTCATGCACACCTGAAGGTAAGAAAGGCTGTCATCCAGGAAACCGGAAACAAATGCTGCTAACAGCTAGCGGCTAACAAAGCACAGCACTACGAAAGTTTAAACTGTATTTTAATAACATCACAACATGCTGATAGAACATCAACATGCTAAAAACACATAACTACACATAATTAGATGATCACAGTCCTTGCTTTTGAACACGTCCTAAAACGAAAGTTTATTTACAAGCCATGTAAACCGATAGCCGATTACCTCCGGACTAGGGCTGCCACGATTAGTCGACTAGTCGCGACGACGTCGAATACCAAAATCGTCGCCGACATATTTGGTAATCGACGTCATCGTATGTTTTTTTGGAGCTGAAATAAGCTAAGCATTCGTTTTTCTTCCCTGAAGCTGCCACTGGCTAGCGTTCCCCTATCATCCATCCTCACTATGGCTTTTGCCACTTGATTGACGTACAGGTAAGCCAATCTGCGATCTGATCTTTTCACCTAACGCACGCATGCGCATGCGCAGTCAACAGCGCTACAAAATACAAAATACCGGCGAGACTAATTACCTAGTTAGCCTTCCAATTTCTACTATTTACTATATAATACTAAAGAAAGGGTATACAAATGAGTGGGGAAGCTGGACCAAGTAAGAAACCAATAACGTACAACTTCCATCCAGAATGGGAGGAGGACTTTTTTACACGTGATATTGGAAGTGCGTCTGTCTGATCTGCACTCTAGCAGCAGCTGGGGAGCGGGCCGGTTGCCGCACAGCTCGTGAAAGTTGTTTGAGAGTTTTTCGACATCTAAACCTAAATAACGTTTTATTAACATCTCCCCACACGCACACCCGTTGTAACTGCCATCGTTAATGTAGAAGATGCAACCAGTGCTTGGAAAACTCGCTTTGACATCAATGCTTTTTATCACCGTATTGAGGCTCGCGTTCAAGCGGGCGCTGCTCAGCGGGAGAGTCTATAGACTACCGGAGAATGCCTTAGCTTAGACCCTTCCCTGGCGCACCTGAACGGACTGTCAGTGGACACGGATCTCTATGCCATTGTACAGCTTGGGTACAAATGTAAATTATTTGTGTTAGGGATGCACGATATGCATTTTTCCCAACCGATACCGATATTTACCCGCTTCTCGTGGCCGATAACCGATATGATAACCGATATTTATTTATTTTTTCCCAGGGGAGCCCCCCCTCCCAAATTTCGTTGTTTGGTACCTGTACTATATCAATGACAATAAAGACCATTCAGATATAATTTCACAGTTCATAACCTGTAGTTCATGCACACCTGAAGGTAAGAAAGGCTATGTAGTGAGCAAAGATTGATGATTTAATATTCCATAGTGATCTCACCAAATCTAACTTGCATCACTATTGTTAACACAACAAAGAGAACACTTCTGACTCTTCAAATGTTCATTTATTATTTCCTCTAATAAACAGAATCTGTTATAGACAGTGCACAATGCTTTTTTTAGCCAAGATCTGGCCTCCTTTTATGAAAACAAAAAAGGCTCACCTAAGCCTTCTCCAAACATGGTTTCAAAAGCCCCGCGGATGGCTGTCGCAGTATGCGAACCGGAGAACTCCTGCGCATGCAGCAGTGTCTGTCTTCTTCATATTGAAGTCCTCATCCAGCCACTGGGCCGTCAAACTAAGCATACTGACTGGACTAACGTCAGAAGTCCATATTATGTCCGTGGTAAAACTTATCTGGCTTACGCTAGTATCGATCAGACTATGGATGTGTGTGGCGACTGTATCATACAGAGCCGGCAGGCACACGTCTGCAAAATAGCGGCGACTTGGGAGTGTATACCGGGGCTCTAAATGTGAAATTAGCTGGCGAAATCCTTTATCTTCTACTACAGAGAAAGGCTGGTCGTCGAGGGCCATCAACTCCATTATTTTTTCATTGATTGCTTGAGCCTTTGAGCTGTCTCGAGTGAACTTCCTGCAGTTTTCAAATGCGTGTTCAATAGGCACAGCAGCTTTTTTTTTCGCGGCTAGGCTACTAGGCTACTAGTGTTGATATTCCTTCCATACAGCGTGCTTGCAATGGTGAATCTTAAGGTGACTTATGAGATTCGTTGTGTTGTAACTCGTAGACCTTTGCCCTCCTCTCCGAACTTTTGTCGAACATGTATTGCAAACGCACTATCTGCCTCAGAAACTGTGAAGAATGTCTACACCGGGGAGCGAATTTGCGGAACCTAGGATGGTAGGGGAAGGTAGGGCAATACCGCTACCTGATTGGTTGGCGAAGCACTCGTGAAGAGCCCCCTCATTGGCTGCCGACTCGCCTTCCCTGCTTCGCCAACCAATCAGGTAGCGGTATTGCCCTACCTTCCCCTACCATCCTAGGTTCCGCAAATTCGCCACCGGGGAAGGCATGTTTATATTTCCGGCTTCATATTATCGGTTAAATATCGGCTAAAATTTTATAAAACCGATAAATACCGATAAACATTAATTTCCCATTATCGGGCCGATAAATATCGGTGCCGATAATATCGTGCATCCCTAATTAGTGTTTATATTTGGAAGCCTTGGTAATGTCCACAGACTAGTCGTCAGGCAGCCGCCACATATGGAGGAGACGCTGCTACCTGTACCCATAGACAGATTGTAAAGCTTGAATTATCGAGTGTCCTATGCTGGTGCAACTAATACTGTTTGTGTTCAAGAATTTTATTGTAAAATGTGAACGCACATAAAGATATTAAATGTGTGTGTGTAAGAGAGAGAGAGAGAGAGAGAGAGAGAGAGGGAGGGAGAGAGAGAGAGGGAGAGAGAGAGAGGGAGGGAGAGAGAGAGAGGGGGGGAGAGAGGGAGGGAGAGTGCAAAACAAAGGGTATAGTGCATCTTCTCAGGCATCAAACACATTTGTAAAATGTAGTAGAGTGCAAACTGCTGAGTACTACATTTTTAAAATGATGTACTGTGATAAAATTGATGCCTGAGAAGATGCACTATACCCTTTGTTTTGCACTATTACATTACATTACATGCAAGTGATGCCAGAAATAAATATGCTGCTTCATTAAAAGATCTATTTTTGAGTGAACAATCATTTTAATTGTCTTTATTTTTAGTTAGCACATGCCTACAACAACAACTAACAACTTCAAGCTCAATTTAGAAGCTGATTTAGAAGATGATAGCTAAATAAGAGCGATTAAGTAATTGTGCGATAAGCTGTAATTTATGATCTGATTAGTCGACTAATCGTTAAAATAATCGGTGACTAATCGACTATGAAAATAATCGTTTGTGGCAGCCCTACTCCGGACAACAATAACAATGAATCAATTCGGTTGTTAAGTCGTAACGTGTTTCCGGGTCCAACGTTGGCTGAGGCGCTCTCTTCGAAATGACTCGGTAATAATAATAATTCATTATATTTATATAGCGCTTTTCCGAGGCTCAAAGACACTGACAAATATGGGAAAACGGGAAAGTGCTGCGTCCCTTGTTGTATGAATAGATCAGAGTCTAAAAAACGATTGAACTGTTATTCTACTGCTGTAGTACACTGGTATTATGGTGCAGGGAATTTCTGGTTTGGACCCGGAAATTGCTAAACGTCACGTTTGACGTCAGACTTAACAACCGAATTCCTCAAAGTATACATATTAAGAGAGCTATTTATAGCGGTTTCACGTATGCGAGTGGTGTAGCCCATATATGCATTGTGTGCATATTATGTGCATATCGGACACGCGTGAAGCATTTCTGTGACACGCGTTTCTGTTAACTGTTTTCCTTCCCTCATCGCTGTATTCAATGCCAAAATCATATTCCTTCCATACAGCGTGCTTGCAATGGTGAATCTTCAGGTGACTTATGAGATTCGTTGTGTTGTAACTCGTAGACCTTTGCCCTCCTCTCCGAACTTTTGCCGAACATGTATTGCAAATTGCAAACGCACTATCTGCCTCAGAAACTCTGAAAAATGTCCACACCGTTTCGCTCTCGTCTCTACACTGCGTGGCTGTACGCAGGCCTGGGTTTCCGTTAACCGGTAATTACCAGTCTTTGTCCGGTAAAATGTGTTGAAGTCCGACAAATTTAAACCTCTTCGGTCATAATGTCCGGTGAAAATAATTCCCTCTAAGCACAATTTGAATACAATTCGCTAAAGTTTAATTGTCACATTCTGATTCCTTCTATATTAAAAAAGACGAATATATAGGCTATATATTTCTTTTATTATTATATGATTTGACGCCGGCATGATGATGACTCCGCGAAACAGCGGCAATAGCCTGCCTAGCGGCAGGGTTGCCAGATGGGATTGACAATTTACAGCCTAACCAGTCTATTACCGCTAAACCCAGTAGCCCATTCGGCGATAACCCGGCCCATCTGGCAACCCTGCGTAGCGGGCCACCATAATAATAACTTTTATTTGTATAGGCTAGCGCTTTTAACCTGCAAACGTTGCAGCTCAAAGTGCACCATAGCGAGCGAGAGGTAAACATGGCAAGACAAAGTTTAAGTAGTGCCGTAGTGGCTCCTCCAGCCAAAAAGTCTCGAGGGTTCCGAGTTGAATGGAAAGAAAATTTCCCCTGGCTGCGTTTAGATGGGGAAGGAAAAATGTTCTGCTCACCGTGCAAAAAATCGGGGAGGAATAACGGATTCATGAGAGGAGCAACGAATATGAGAATGTCGGCTCTCACTGATCACAGTCGGTGCAGTGACCACATATCGGCGGTCAGTTTGAGGCAACAACAAACCGCTATGAAAGGCCACTGTGAGCAGGCTAATGAAACGGCTAACAATAAGCTGCACTCTCAGCTACAAGTTGCATTTCACATGGCAAAAAATGGCATCGCATGTCATCTATTCTGTTCCCACTGCGCGTAACCAGGGCGCAACTTCCACAGATAGCGAACACACACTGACACATAAATGAATCCTCAGACGCTGGAGTAAAGTTTAGTTCTTTACTCAACCCTCAGAAACATGAGTGGTCGTTTGGTTATTTTGTAAAACTGTAAATAAACATAAGAGTACAATTACTGTAATGCTCAAAACTATACTGTTACACTTTCAACATCAACAGTATGTAGCCAACATATAATATCAATATAGCAATACAAATAGTTATACTTAAATAATATAAGCTATGTATTTATAAACATATACATTATACATTGTAGTTAAACAAGAAAAGAAAAGGCAACTTACAAGCAAAGCCTTTTCCAGGGCAAGAATGTAAACAAAGAGATTCTCCGGAGCTTTTTCTCTCAACTAGCTGTTGCACGAGCTATCACGTCTGAACAGTGTGCTCACGTCATGTGACTAATGTTCGTCATGTGACTAATCAAAACCGAAACTGAATAAAGGCAGTAACAAATGTAATGTCATAAAATGTCCACTAGATGTCTCTAAAATGAAAACCTAAGAAACCATGACACTCCCCGTCTGGTATGGAGGAAATACCACTATGAACTAACTCAGGGATACTCAGTCCTTTGGCGACATGAGAAGCACTGTCTCAGATATTGGTCTCAAGAACGTTTTAGCCGTCCCATGTTTGGTGATCTTCACTTCGATTCTTCTGATCTTCCCGTCCTTGTCAGGGAATGTCTGGCTGACTAGTCCTAAGGGCCAGTCGTTGCGCTTAGCTTGAGCATCTTTGAGAAGGACCAAATCCCCTACTTTAAGGTTCGGACGTTCCTCTTGCCACTTGCTGCGACTCTGTAGTGTCGTGAGGTATTCATGTCTCCATCGGCTCCAGAAAGTATTTGCAAGGTGCTGAACCTGTTTCCACTGCTGTCTGTGGAGGTCCGTATCACTGAAATTTCCCGGAGGAGGAAGTGGAGTGCACATCTTCTGCGTAAGAAGCATAGCTGGTGTTAGAAGAAAAGGAGAGTCTGGATCCATTGAGATGGGGGTGAGAGGTCTGGCGTTGATTATGGCTGTAACCTCTGCCATCAGGGTGGAGAGAACTTCATGAGTCAGGCGAGAAGGGCAAGCCTTGAGCAGCATGGAGTCAAGTATGCGCCTTGATATCCCTATCATCCTTTCCCAGGAGCCTCCCATGTGGGATGAGTGAGGTGGGTTGAAGACCCATGAGCAGCCCTCTTCTCCCAGGTACTTTCGAATGCTAGGCATGTTGGGGTCGGTCAGCAGAATGTTCAGCTCTCGGCATGCGCCTGTGAAATTTGTTCCACAATCTGATCTAATCTGTTTGGCAGGTCCTCTTAGACTAAAGAACCTGCGTAGCGCATTGATAAAGCATGATGTGTCCATTGACTCAATCAATTCGATGTGGACAGCGCGCGTACTTAGACATGTGAAAAGAACAGCCCATCTTTTACTGTTTGCCTGTCCTCCTCTTGTGCGTCTTGTGCTTACATGCCAGGGGCCGAAGACGTCCAGTCCCACGTAGGTGAATGGGGGTTCAGTACTCAGGCGATCAACAGGTAGGTCGGCCATTATCTGTTCCGTCACTCTGCCTCTGAGCTTCTTGCAGGTTACACAGTCGTGAAGGATGCCTTTGATCAGTCGTCTTGCTCCCATGATCCAGTTGTTGCTCTCACAAGTCGCTTCCATGAGGAAAAACGCTTGAATCTGTGAGATCCAAGGTGTGTTCTGTCGTTGGGCAGGTTGGTGATGTGTGCCCGCACCTCTATGTCTGAGTCCGGGTTGATGAGGTCAAAGACTTCAGGTGATGATGGTTCCTCTACTTGTAGCAGAAACGTTGGTCCTCTAAGCCAGGTTGTCTCACCTAGCATAGCTGCAGGCACAGAACGTGTGCCAAGGTCAGCTGGGTTATGGCTTGTGGAGATGTAGTGCCACTGGGTTGGTTCAGAAGACCGCCGTATACGCTGCACTCTGTTGCTCACATATACATAGAACCTTCTTGTCTGGTTGCTAATGTATCCTAGGACAACTCGGCTATCTGTATAGAACTTGACAGCATCCAGAGCTATATCTAGCTCGCTTGTGACTAGCTCAGCGACTTCCACACCCAACACGGCAGCTCCCAACTCCAATCTTGGGATAGTGTGAGCCGACTGTGGAGTTAACTTAGCTTTTCCAAGGACAAATCCTACTTGACATTTTTGCTCAACATCAATTACTTGGAGATAGGCGACTGCTGCAATAGCCTTCACTGAAGCGTCTGAGAACACGTGTAGCTCCTTTCTTATGGCTGTTGAGATTGTAGAAGCAGAATAGGTTCTTGGGATCTCCAACTGCCTGAGGTCTTGAAGAGAGCTTCTCCAAGCGTTCCACTCATCTTCCCTTTCTGGAGGAAGAGGAGAGTCCCAGTCGGAGGCTTCGTTTGTGAGCTCTCGTAACAGGATCTTTCCCTGTATCGTAACTGGTGCAACGAATCCAAGTGGATCGAAGAGGCCGTTGACAGTAGCTAGAACATCCCTACGTGTGAAAGGCTTTGTGGATTCTGCTACTTGAAACGTGAAGACATCTTTCTTCAGATCCCAACTCACTCCAAGGCTCCGTTGAATAGGAGTGGGATCGACATCCAAGTTTAGGTCTTTGAGTCCCTTTGCTCGGTCCTCAGCAGAGAATGCTTCCATAACCTCCTGGCTGTTGGAAGCAACTTTGTGAAGTCGCAGGTTCGACACAGCAAGCATCTCCTGTGTCCGCTTCAGTAGGTCGATGGCTTCACGTGCTGTGGGCCTTGACAGGAGTCCGTCGTCAACGTAGAACTCTCTTTCGATGAACTGTTTGGCGTCAGACCCAAATTCTTCTTCACCATGAGCTGCAGCACGTCTGAGACCATAGATTGCCACCGCAGGAGAGGGACTGTTCCCGAATACGTGAACCTTCATGCGGTACTCACATATGTCGTTCCTAGGATCGTTGTCCTCGTACCACAGAAAGCGGAGAAAGTTCCTGTGGTCTTCTTTCACAACGAAGCTGTGAAACATTTGTTCTATGTCCACAGTGACAGCGATCGGTTCTCGTCTGAATCGCACCAGTACTCCTAAGAGGCTGTTATTTAAGTCCGGACCAGAAAGGAGAACATCGTTCAGTGACACGCCTTTCCATTTTGCACTGGAATCGAAGACGACTCGAATCTGGCCTGGCTTCTGAGGGTGATAAACCCCGAAGATAGGTAAGTACCAACGTTCTTGTCCGTTCTCCAATGTAGGAGCCAGCTCAGCATGATCATGGTCGAAGATGTTCTGCATGAACGCGATGAAGTGCCTCTTCATCTCGGGCCTTTTCTCCAGTGTGTTTTGAAGAGAGGTAAGTCGTGTGAGGGCCTGGCCTCGGCTGTGAGGGAGTTGCTGACGTGGTGTTCTGAATGGCAATGGTGCCACCCAGCTGTTGCAGTCATCCATATACATTTCTTTGTCCATGACCTTTAAGAACAGTCTGTCTTCAATAGAGAGTCCAATCTTGTTGTCATCCTCGGACGTGTTGAAGATGGTGCTCCCTAAGTTGCATTCCCGGATACTGTGGGTGCCTTGCGCTGGGGCAATCTGATGTGCTGGCTTCGGAACATATTGCTCCTTCACCTGGATCCTGTTCGGACATGGGCTGAAGAATGAAGGGCGTTGGTTCTCAAGCACATTGGTGCGGTAGCTTTGGATGTCTGAAGGCTTGTGGGCTGCCTCTAGGCAGACTTCTCCTATGATGACCCATCCCAGGTCGAGTTGTTGTGCGTAGGGGGCGTCATGTGGACCGTTCCGTTGCTCCCGCACTTTATGAACTCTAAGGATGTCTCGGCCTAGCAAGAGAAGGATCTGTGCTTTA
Source organism: Nansenia antarctica (assembly GCF_963989245.1). Taxonomy (NCBI): domain Eukaryota; kingdom Metazoa; phylum Chordata; class Actinopteri; order Argentiniformes; family Microstomatidae; genus Nansenia; species Nansenia antarctica. The sequence continues at coordinate 18,093,315 of NC_137693.1, forward strand.
GAATCCAAAGGTGGTATACCATATGCTATGGGCTTGAGGTGGGAATGATGCAACGCTGCTTCTGGCGTAGGTATCTCAGCTCTTTCGGTGGGAATGTTGTTACACTCTATTAGTGTAGGTAGTGTCACTGTTGTAGCTCCATCCACAGATTCCACCACAAAGCCTGTGGCTCTCCTTCCTGTCATCTGAGTTGTACCTGCACATGTACGAAGTGTGAATGCTGAATCTGACCCCTTGATGTGGAACATATCAAAGAATTCAGACCTTGCAAGCGACCTGTTGCTTTGGTCATCCAGCACAACATATGCTCTGGTTGCTCTCTCTGGGTGTGCTTCTGGGAATATATTCACCAGGCAAATCTTCGAGCAGGATCTGCCGCTTTGACCCTCTCCACAGACTTCTGTGCAATTTGAGGTGACTGCAAATTGGTCTGATCCTCCTTCTCCCTCCCCGCCATCCTCAGATGGGGCTGGAGGCGGAGGTCCTGGATGAAGAGCCGTGGTGTGGCTGTTACTCTCACATTCCATGCACTTGATGGCTGTGGTGCAGTTCTTGGCTAGATGAGTAGTTGTGGAACAACATCTGAAGCAGACACCGTTGTCTTTGAGGAAGGCCTTGCGCTCCTCGAGGGGCTTGCTTCTGAAACCTCTGCAGCGTGTTAGGGGGTGTGGCTTCTTATGGAGAGGGCATAGTTTTTTTATGTCCACTGCTGTTCGGCCTGAACCGTCTCGTGTGTCTTTCTCGTGAGAGACATCTGTCTTATGTGCAGAGACCATGCTCTTACTTTGTCTCTTGAATGGCTGCTCTGACTTCATCTGGGCTGTGTTACTCATCGATAGCCTGAAGCTTGGGTCATTGCGAGCTCGTGCCTCTTTGGTGATGAACTCGCAGAAGAATGTGAATGGGGGAAAAACTACCTGTCGCTCAGCTTTGTATCTGGAACCCTGTGATATCCATTTCTCTTGGATGTTGTAGGGCAACTTGTCTACGATGGGCAAAATGCCGCGTGAAGTGTCCAGATAGCTCAAACCAGGCAGGTAACCTTCGAACATGGCTGCTTCCAACTCTTGGAGAAGGTCACTTAGCTCTCTCAGCTTCACAGGATCTTTATTGCTGATCTTTGGGAAGTTCTCCAGCCTGTCGAAGAGGGACTTTTCAATTACCTCTGGAGACCCGAAGCACTCTTCTAAGCGTTCCCAAGCTTTGCATAGACCTTGAGATGAATGACCTACATGTACTGCTCTTATTCGTTTCACGTGCTTTGCAGATTCACTCCCTAACCACTTAATCATGAGGTCCATCTCTTCATTAGCACTGAGTAGTAGTCCGTCAATGGCGTTCTTGAAGGACGACTTCCATGCCCAGTAATTTTCTGGGTGATCATCGAACTTGGTGAGACCGGAGGTTACGAGGTCTCTGCGTGCTAGGTACCGAGCCACATCACTGATGTCGGTTGTGTCACCGCTTCCCGTTGGTTTGTATGGTGAACCCTTGGGCCTGCTGGGTGTGAGCTGCTCTGATGTCTTTGGCCTACTAGGTCGCAGTGATGGAGAGCTGTGCTCATGCTTCACGGTGGAGGAGTGCTGTCTCGTATGAAACAGCCAGACGCTGTCTGGGTGGTGAGGAGGATCTCAGCCTATGGACTATCGGTTCCAGATTGGCTATAGAGTCCTTAACATCTTCGGCAGATAGTGGTAGCTGTGACTGTTGTTCTACGTACTGGCGTGTGCGGTCAACAGTGGCATGAATGACAGCTTCGATACCGTTGTTTTCTTCCTCCGCTGCTGCTTCAAGAACATTAGCTTCAGCGATGGCTTCTGCCACTTCTTTCTCATGCAGCAAGTTCTTTAATTTTGCTTCCATTTGGGCTTTTTCGATCATAATCTCTGATTCCATTTTTGCATAGCCAGCACGTGTGCGTGCTACTTCCACTTTGACACGTGCATTGACAGCTGCCCTACTGGCTGTTGATTTAAAAGACCTAGATGTGCTAGAGGCCACTGACCTTGTCTCAGCATTGCTCAACTCTTCCATCATGAATATTGCTGTGTGCTTGGCGTGAGCAAGGATGATGGGGAGCAGTGCTTGCGCTGAAGATCTCTCTCCTTGAGTCGATCCGCCCGCTGAGTGGTTGCTTTTTTACTATTCTGTTCCCACTGCGCGTAACCAGGGCGCAACTTCCACAGATAGCGAACACACACTGACACATAAATGAATCCTCAGACGCTGGAGTAAAGTTTAGTTCTTTACTCAACCCTCAGAAACATGAGTGGTCGTTTGGTTATTTTGTAAAACTGTAAATAAACATAAGAGTACAATTACTGTAATGCTCAAAACTATACTGTTACACTTTCAACATCAACAGTATGTAGCCAACATATAATATCAATATAGCAATACAAATAGTTATACTTAAATAATATAAGCTATGTATTTATAAACATATACATTATACATTGTAGTTAAACAAGAAAAGAAAAGGCAACTTACAAGCAAAGCCTTTTCCAGCGCAAGAATGTAAACAAAGAGATTCTCCGGAGCTTTTTCTCTCAACTAGCTGTTGCATGAGCTATCACGTCTGAACAGTGTGCTCACGTCATGTGACTAATGTTCGTCATGTGACTAATCAAAACCGAAACTGAATAAAGGCAGTAACAAATGTAATGTCATAAAATGTCCACTAGATGTCTCTAAAATGAAAACCTAAGAAACCATGACATCATCAGTATGTGGGACTGACTGAGCTACTGAAAGCCTGAATAGCAGGCTATTTTATTTAAGGCTATCCCCTATCTGAGAAAAGGCATAGGCTACTATAGGCCTATTAACATCGAACGGAAATTAGCCTATGCGCATTGCAAGTTCATTTAAAGCCTATTTGTTTTCAAAGAGTTTTATTCTATTTTATTTTATCTGATAAAAGGCATATGAACGGAAATTAGGCTAGGCTATGTGTCACGCCAGAAGCCTACATGTAACCTCTTGCACTTTTCAATAAAATGTTATAAATCTAGACATTGTGGTATTTCTTTATATACGTATCCCAGCCTGCCTATCAATCGTTTCTCAATAAACAGTTATGTTCTCCTCATTGTCATACTCCCGAGTCCGATTAAGTATGATTTGACAGGCAGCTAAACTAAATGCCTTCCCAACCAGCGAGACCTGGTTATAGAAATGACGTTGTTTTATTGATAAAAAAGGGTAAAACTGAAAAGAGAAAATAGAAAACTCACATTAATCCCAAACAATTTAACAGACTTCAGTTAACGTAATGTGGAGTCCGTTCATTGATCGATGCAGTCTGTTCAGTTCCCAGTGTGGCGCGCTGGACATATGGCATAGCGCGCATGCGAATCATGAAAGCCTATATTATTATATTTATTATATAGCTCGCATCTAATCGTATCGGATGAGAAATAGACATTAAACGGCATATATAGGCTAGGCTACACAACAGTAATCACCGCGACAAACAGCTATATTATATTTTAATATGATGACCGGAATATCTCACGTTTGTCCGGTAAATTGTAATCTTCCCGGACACGTTGACCGGCACAATTTTTTTCTAACGGAAACCCTGACACAGGCGCAGCATCATGAGTGCGACAACCGGAACCGGAAATATTTCCGGCTTCATATTATCGGCTCTATATCGGCAAAAAATGTATAAAACCGATAAATATTTAATAACATTAATTTCCCAATATCGGGCCGATAAATATCGGCGCCAATAATATCGTGCATCCCTAATATATATATATATAAATTACATGTTATAAGGCTGATCTGTGCATGATAGTGCTGCATTTTGACATATTTCATGTCGCATCTCCCCCCGTTGATGGTAGCCTATATGACGCTATAGTCAGTCCCAATGGTCAAAAAGTCAAGTGCTTCGTAACACAGACGGGGTGAATTTTATGAATGAAAGTGAAAGTTCTGTCACAAAACGCTGTTACGTATCCTCACACATTTTTAAGTGGGTATACGGAAATCCTTGGCCTTTCCTAGTGGGTATACGGCGTAGTCCTGCGTATCACGTCGACTACACCACTGAGTACATTGCTCCATCTGCGAGCTTTCAGACCTAAACACATTGGCCCTCTTCTGATGACCATTCATTATTTGTTATATGTTATATTTGGAAAAAATATATCCATCTTTGTTTGAAACCAACACACATAGATAATCTGATAGATAACGACCGTTAATGTCGTCTAATTAACGGTCATTTAATAGAACACCTGTACGGCGGAATGATTCAGATAGTTAAAAGTCCCAGTGCTGTTATACTGTGTATTGGCACTCATGGAATGCCTCTTGTCCAATCAAATTACTTGGTCGGATCTAACTGTTGTATAATAGATAATTATTAATTACAATCAAATACAATGAGTCAAATCTAGTTAGTTGTTCCTAGAAATTCACAATGGTGGTTTTTGTAACAACTAGTGGACAACAGCAGAGCAGTACTATTCCATGTAAGATAAATGGCACAAACTTTTCCGTTTTTTTCATACTAATATTTTGTAGAGGATTTATTACAATTCACTGCCATCACGATTATCCTCTGGTGTTCAGGCTGTGATACGTGTCATGGTCAGATTTAACCAAACAACAGACAGACTAGGGATGCCCCCACACCGTTTATTTGCGACTGATATGGATAACCTATAATCTATGAGCAATATCGACCGATATAGGCTACTGCCCATACCGATCAAATAATAGCCTAATACTAATAGGCTAATAAATAAATATGAATCAAAATTTTAAAAAAAACTAAAATGAGTGTGGATGAGACATTTAACATTTAGAGCATCTGATAAAGAGAGGCCTCGGCCTAAATGTCTTTTAAAAAATATCCACAAACCTTTTGATGGCTGATAGACCTTTTGATACATTTCTTCACTCTTGTTTTAATATGTTGATCATCTTTATTTGTAGGATTCCCTGCACTGTTAACTCTCCATCTGGGCAGTGAGATGGATGCTTCTGCTTATTCAGTGTCAGAGAGCCAGAGGACACACCTTGGGTCTCCTGATGCAGAGACAGAAGGACAGAACCACCGGAAGGACAATCTTATTAGCCTCCAGCCACCACCACTACCACCACCTCCCACCCACAGTAGGAACCATCACTCTCCCAACATTAAAGAAGAGTACGACACACCGTGGGATAGGTTCTTACGGGACTACATCAAAAACCAAAAGGCCAAAGATGAGATGCTCAGCACAAATGCCTCAGGGCAAGATGCACATGCTCTTAAAGAGAAGCATCGACTCTCTGAAGCACCGAATGACATGGATAGTGACAGTAATGACATGGATAGTGACAGTAACGCCAGTTCAGAGGTCAAGACTAGAGGTCAAGAGGTCAAGATCGAAGAGTGCTATGGTAGGAATTCCTCTCAACAAAGGCCAACCACAGGCCGCGCTAGGGCGGACCAATCACATCCTGGATGTGAGTCAGGTGGTCACAAGAGCAGCTCAGTGATTGGATTACAGGAACAGCAGAGAAGGACAGCGGCAGGGCAAATCTCTGGGCAAGCGAAACATGGTTGTGGTCATGACGACATGCGCCAGTGCTACGTCCAGTGTGGGAAGAAAGTAAACATGGCGGATATTGTGACAATACAGCAGCAAATTAGAAGACGAGAGCAACACCATTGTGCTCCAACTGATCAGTAAGTCACACACATGCAGTGAATCCTGTCCACAAGTATTGTGTTCAATAATTCACCATAGGGTGCCAGGTGTCAAGTATGCAAATGGTGGTCATTGAATTGATATGGTGAATAATACTGCCAGTTACATGACTAATAAGTCGATTTGTAATAGCTCAGTAACACATTTCAACTGTAGCTAAACAGTTGGTAATTAAAGGGCAGAACTATAAGCACATCTAATAGATGAATGTCATGTATGATATCGCAGCAAGCTAGCTTGAAAGGGAGCTGCCAGTCAAGCGTGCAAAGTCCACAACCATACAGCCCTCTGAACTGTCTGACCAGGAAGTTGAGCCTAACAAGAAGCTTATTTCCATAGTTTATTTTGTGTTAACATTTTTCCTGGACACAAAATACAATTGGAACCATTTAATGTCTACTTTCCAGACCCTTTAATTACAACAAATGCAATCAGTAATCCATAGATTATTGCATTTGCAGGACGTGTCCTGTCAGTCTAGATGGGAGTTCAGTGAACTGTTTGTCTGTCATTTCTAATCGACCCTGCGTTGTTTGTGCCTCCAGTGTTTCTAGCCGCAGGTCCTCTTCAGCTCATGTAACCATGTATGAACCAGAATGCACCGAGTCCCCCGGATCTGGCTGTGGTTCTCCATCCCTGAAAAGCCCACAGTGGGGTCCAGAGATGGTGGCAGTGAAGCTGGAGGAAAAAGATGTAGAGGAGTATGGTGTCATGGTAAAAGAAGAGGATGGAGGAGACCAAATGAGAGAGGAGGGAGTGATGGTAAAAGAAGAGGACAGAGGAAGAGTGGAGATGAAAGACAGTGAGATGGATGGTAAGTCTTTGTTATTGGTGAGTGTAATTGCCCTGTTGTAAAATCATTGCTACCAGTGTATGGAAGCATATAGTGGACCTAATTCAAATGTTAATGCAATTTGAGATTGCAATTGCATGTTCCACTTTTGCACGCATTCTTTCGGTCAAGATTCAAAATCAAATGCAATCATATGATTTGCATTTTCATTTTCATGTAGCTGGTATGCAAGTTCATTCTGAAAAAAGTTCATTCTGAACTGAAAATTACTATGCAATCCCACAATAGCATTTTCCACTCTTTCCTGCATTACTTATGATGACAATTGTAATGCAATAATGTGATTAGCGTTTGCATTTCCATGTTCTAGTAAACACATCCGCTTCGTAGCTGACAACATTAAAATGTTGTCCATTTCATGCAATAATGGTATTGCATGAAACACACACGCTTATAGGCTAATAATATATTAGAATATATTATTCAAATGATCCCATTCTCATATTCTGCCGGCCTGTCAGTCATTCTCTGATGCTCATGACAGAATAGAACTAATAATTGAAAATGTAGCGTAATTCTCTGCGATCATGAATAATGATAATCAGACTACATGCACAATCACTTTACTTCTACTAATACGGCTGGTTAGCTTCCGGTCCAGCGCTGTTCCCCACCAGCTGTTTACAGGAGCTCCGCAAAGTGTTACGGACGTTACGGACAAGCTTTTTCACAGCGGACAGTCAACTAGCTGTTTTCAGTAGCATGTATTCTGTCAAATTAATTAATTAATATTATTTGCTTTAGCTCTCGACTTTGGAAGTACAGAATGCCTGAGAGCCTTATATTGCATTATATTTTGAATGGTCATCTGGTGCCTGAATATTGTGTTTTCCTTTAAATAAATAATGACATTTCCACCATAAATGGATGCAGAAAAGGCAGAAATTGGTGCATATCAATTCACCAGAAGTGTTTGACGCTCGTGTGAGGACCCCCAGACAGCCCCGCTTCATGGGTCCCTCCGATGTCAAACGCCTGTGGTACCACCTCCGCCTCATTTTGAGCCAGGAAAAACCCTGTAAACGTACCGTAGCTACAAACAAAGCTAGCGTAGCTAACAAACAAAAGCTTTGGCTAGCTAAGTGCACACTGAACATAGTGGTTTCAGCTCACACTCACAAAGCTAGCTATTTAGTAGGGGTGTAACGATACACGTATTTGTACTGAAATTGGACTAAGTGGTTCAGTTGGGTACGCGTGTGTACTGAAGGAATGCAGCTTAACCATTTGAACCATTTATAGCATTAGTTCTGAGAATCTCTTTCATATTCAAGCAAAATGTATATTGTAACTAAATCGAATCGGAATCGTGAATCGAATCGAATCGAATCGGGAGCTGTGAATCGGAATCTAATCGTTTTGGGAAATCAGTGGCGATACCCAGCCCTAATTCAAATACGCATATATTTTCCAACTTTTTTCCGATTTCAATGTCTGACACGTCACTTAAACAATTACAATCTGTCCTTTCAGAATATGTAAACAACTTTGGCTACTGGTTCCCCAAAACACCAGCAGCTGTCACACATGTTAAAACATCATGTCCAAGGTCCCACCCACACCAAAGGCCACACACTGGACTTGGTGTGGTCCACTGGACCTCCTCCCCCCGACCTACAGTGCCTGGACCTGGCTGTTTCTGACCACCATGCCGTCCTCTTCACTGTCCCGGTCTCCCTGCCCAGGCAGCATCCCAAACGCACCATCTCATTTAGGAATATCAAATCTGTGAGTGCACCGGCCCTATCCAACCTCATTGTGTCCCACATGGCCTCGGCTCCCCCTGACACCACGTTGGACGGCCTGGTAGCCCACTACAACGCTGCCCTGTCCCTCAGCCTCACCTCCCTCGCCCCCCTGAAAAAACTCAGACCGCCTCCTTCACCCGCCCTGCCCCCTGGTTCACCACCGAACTCCGCACCATGAAGGCCACTGGTCGCCAGCTGGAGAGGCTGTCCAAAACTACCGGCCTAATCTCCTGGCTTACAGGGACCATGTGACTGCCTACAAGGATGCTCTCTCCCACCCCAGCCACACGACGACCCCGCCCCAGCGCCGTGCCCCCCCCAATGCTGCTTTTCCTCCTTCTCTCCAATGGACGCTGCCCAGGGGCCTCATTTATAAAGCTTGCGTACGCACACTAGGGTGCGTAAGCAAATTTTCCCGCAATTTTGGGATTTATAAAAACTCTGCGCACCTCTAGGCTACGCCCACTGTGATCCATGCGTACGCATAGAAACTCGAGAAATGTCAACTGCGACTCCGCTGGCAGAAGGATGAAACAGGAGAAATGCTTTGAAATGGATACAATTTCCACCAACATAAATCGAAATATTACCTCACATATTATGTGAGTGCACACAAAGAATATACGTGCACACTGCACATATCTTATTCTCCCTTGTCCTGTACCCATCACAATGTAACCTACATATATCTTTGTTCGTATAAAGATATTCATGCAAATATATTAACTTTTTATATTCATATTCATTGCACATAGCGCGAGGCTGGACAAGTTGAGCACCGTTCCTGATTCACTGTTCCCGAGTGCTCAGTGGGTAACGTCCCGATAAATCCAATGATCGCAATATCCATACATTGAAGAACATGAACAAGCCCACTAGACAATTGACTATCATCCACAAGCACACCCCATCTATACGGACTACGAACATTTTAAGCGCACAGACACTTTATTACTGAGCTATCTATTATTACTAATTGCACCACCAGTGTATCTTGTCTTACTTGTCTTACTTAATCTGTAATTATTAAACAATACTTGGATGTTATGACATGTATTATCATGAATAGTAAGGTGAACAGTAGGACGAATCACGTTTAAACTGACTCCGTTGTTGAAGCAGTCTGGAACATAGATATTATATAGACGAGAGAAGAGAGTTTCGTCGTACGCAAAGCAAGAACATTTGGATTCTGATTTATAAAAGGCGCACCTTTATAAAAGCACGCACGCAAGTGGAATTTGCGGGCCACTCTTCCCACACCTGCTTCCCTTTATCCCAATCAACCCTAATTAAATGTTGCGCACGGGAACGAGCGTCTCGCCCCACCCTTTTTAACACCCATGCTTTGCCTATTATTGGTCAGTGAAATGCCCGTCAGAAGGCGAAAAATAATTCACCCACTCAATTTCTGCGCAGTACTTCCGCTTAACGAACACATGAAACTCTCGTATAATATCTGTTCCAGATTGTATCGACATCGTGTTCACCTTATTATTTATGATAATACATTTCATAACATTCAAGTATTGTTTAATAATTACAGATTCAATTAAATATGATTCCCGATTAAACTGTACAACATATCTCCCTTTGTATTTATTATGTTAAATCATGTTTTTTCTTTTAGATTAGATTCAATCTTATTGTCATTGACAAGTACCAAGGTTGTCACAAGGAAATGCAGTTCGTCATCTAACCTGCATTGTAGAAAAGCCAAGCATGTTTCAAGTTTATTGTTACGTTACATTAAGAGAGTAAAATTCGTAGGCTTCGGTTCCTGACATGGCAGCACAAGACATAAAGCAATAGGCATAATACAAGATAAAGGTGACAATATTACAGCTAAGACAGGATACACTAGTGATGCAACTAGTAATAATAGATAGTTCAGTAATCTGTGCGATGATATGTACAGTAAAGATATATGTATAGTGTGATGCGTACAGGACAAGGACGAATATCCTTTGTGTGCACTCCTTCATAATACGTGAGAGGCAATATTTCTTATGTCGGTGGAAATGGTATCCATTTCAAAGCGTTTCTCCTCTTTCATCCCTCTGCCAGCGGAGTCGCAGTTGCTAATTTCTCCAGTTTCTATGCGTACGCATGGGTCCCAGTGTGCTTAGAGGTGCGCACAGTTTCACGCCAACTTCCTTTTTTATAAATCCCAAATTTGCGGGAAAATGTACATACGCATGAACAGAATCACAGATTCACAGAATCAATCAATCAGATTCTAACCTCTCCAACATGGGCAAGACCAAAAAGTTGTATAAGGACGTCAGGGACAATATTGTAGACCTGCACAAGGCTGGAATGGGCTACAAGACCATCAGCAAGCAGCTTGTTGAGAAGGAGACAACTGTTGTGCGATTATTAGAAAATGACAGAAAGACAAAATAACCATCAATCGCCCTCGGTCTGGGGCGACGATCATGAAATGCATCTGCGTTTCCTTGTCTTAGTACTTCTCAATGACAATAAGGTTGAATCTAATCTAATCTAAAAAAGAAATGATTTAGTATAATAACTACAAAGCGAGGTATCTGTTTTTGCAAAACAACCTCTCAAATGGTGTAGTTTAATCGGGAATCATATTTAATTGGATCTGTAATTACTATACATATTATACCAATACTTGTATGTTATGACATTATCATAAATAATAAGGTAAACAGTAAGACGAATCACGTTTAAACTGACTCCGTTGTCGATGCAGTCTGGAACATGTTATATGTGTGGTGGCCTGGGAAAACCCTTCACATGGTGGCATTTTGACATTTTCATTTTGTAATATTTCCATAAATTAGAAGTTCTCAGCTATTCATAACTGGTTGAATGACTGAGATAGCCCTTTATTTTAAAAGGTTATGAGCATTTTAATGTATCATGTCAAAAAAAGTGAAAGGTCATTACTACCCCTTTCCCCTCTGGGTCGGGGGAGGAGCCTATGCAGATCGGCCGGTCTCGTTTGTCTGCTTGTGATGCGGTGTTAGTCTGCTCGCCTCGTCGGTATGCGAGGGACAGATCCATTTGTGTGTCTTCTAGTTAAGATTTTATTACTTTATGCTTATTGTGAGCATCAGTAAACTGGCAATAACACAGGTGGAAGTATCGTCTCTCCTTTCGCTCATGTGTGCGTGCGTTGCTTAACTGAGAATGAGACACGTTCAACGTGACGTTGTTTCGCTAGCAAACTACCCACCACAAAAACATAAAAATAAGTACTTTCTCTTTTGTTTTCTTAAAATGTTTATTCACCATAATGTAGTATGGAGTTCAAAGTACTAGAATACCACATAATATCAAAATCGCCAAAATCGCGATTTCCATCTATTTTTGCTCTTTGCCACAAACGAACGCCAGCGACATCCGACGGGTTTTCCCAGGCCACCACACATACTGTATGTTCTGGCGAGAACGTTCGTTGCGCGGAAATTGACTGATTGGGTGAAAAGTTTTTTTTTTCTGCGTTCTGTCGGGCGTTTGACTGACCATTTATATGCAACGTTTGCAGGAAAAGTGCTATATAAATAAAAAGTATTATTATAGGCAACTATGGGCGTCAAAAAAGGTGGGACAAGACGCTCGTTCACGTGTGCAACAGAGTTGATTGGAAGCAGGCGTGGAACTTGCAAATGCGCACCGTTTTATAAATCCGAATGTTGGTGACGGAAATGTTCTTGCTTTGCAAAGGTGCGTAGGTAAGCAACGCTTTATAAATGAGGCCCCAGGTCGCCAGGCTGGTCACCCTGGCCAAGACCCCAACCTGCTCACTGGACCCCATGCCCACAGCCCTGGTCAAGGACTGCTTACCCACCCTCTGCCCCTACATGGTGGATATTATTAATGCCTCCCTGCTATCTGGCATAGGCCCCACCAGCTTCAAAACTGCCTCAGTCACCCCCATCCTCAAGAAACCTGGTCTGGACCCTGATGACCTCCACAACCACCGGCCGATCTCCAACCTTCCCTTCCTGAGTAAAACCCTGGATAGAGCAGCCGCCGGCCAATTCCATCAGTATATGTCCAACCATGAGCTCTATGAGCCCCTACAATCCGGCTTCAGATCCCACCACAGCACGGACACCGCCCTCATTAAAATCACCAATGATCTCATTGCTGCTGACTCGGGCCGTTTCAGTATCCTCATCCTCCTGGACCTCTCTGCTGCCTTCGACACTGTCTCCCACACCATCCTCCTCATCCACCTCTCCACCCACCTGGGTGTCACTGGCACAGCCCTCTCCTGGTTCACATCATACCTCTCCAACAGGGAACAGTTTGTTTCCATCCACGGCTCAAGCTCCCCCCCAGCCCCAGTCAACCAAGGCGTCCCCCAAGGCTCTGTACTCGGTCCCCTCCTCTTCACCATTTACATGCTCCCCCTCGGCCAGATCCTCCGTCGTCACGGCCTTAACTACCACTGCTACACCGACGATACCCAAATCTACCTCAGCTCCACCCCATCATCTCCGCTCCTCCCCCAGTCCCTCATCAACTGCTTGCTCAAAATAAAAACCTGGATGACATCTAACCTCCTCAAACTACTACTACAAACTAACCTCCTCAAACTACTACTTACACCAAGAAAACAGCTCATGGTTGTGGCACCCAAGGCGCTGCTCCGGAAGGTTGGGGACTTCGATGGCTGCTCCATCTCCCCATCCTCCGAAGTCCGTAACCTGGGCGTCATCCTGGACTCCACCCTCTCCTTCCAGTCCCACATAAAATCCATCACCAAATCCACCTTCTTCCACCTCAGAAACATCGCCAGACTACGACCTTCCCTCACTGACTCCGTTGCCGAAACCCTCATTCACGCCTTCGTCACCTCCCGTCTGGACTATTGTAATGGAGTCCTGTTCGGGGTTCCCAACAAAGCCGTGGACAGGCTCCAGTCCGTGCAGAACTCAGCTGCCAGGGTCCTCACCCACACCAAGCCCTGGCAGCACATCACCTCCACCCTCATTCACCTCCACTGGCTCCCGGTCAAGTCCCGCATCACTTACAAAATCCTCCTCCTCACCTACAAATCCCTCCATGCCTGCGCCCCCAGTACCTAACTGACCTCCTCCCCCAACATACCCCTTCCCGGAACCTGCGGTCCGCAGACATGGGCCTGCTGTCCACCCCCCGCACCAACCTACGGACCTTTGGGGACAGAGCCTTCAGCGTGGCCGCACCTACCCTCTGGAACTCCCTCCCCACAGTGATCAGCAATGCCCCCACAGTGTTTCCTCCAGGAATTTTTCCATTCGTGGCGGATAGCTCTGTCCGCGCGCGCAGCACGCTCGCTCAAAACAACGACCTAATTTCAAACTAGAGGGAGGATGGCAAAAAAAAAAAAAGTACAAAAATCTTCCCAGAACCTGATTTGCACGACCAGCTGTCGCTGTAGGACACGTTCGATTGCAAAATTCATTTATCCTTTATGTTCCCAGTTGAGGGCGTGTAGCTGTCGTTAGTTGGCCTGCTTTTATTTAGTTATGCGTACGTTTGAGTTAGTCATCTCTAGGATTGTTGTTTGATATTAGCCTATACTTTCTCTTATCTGCATTTTGAGCAACTGTACAAGACCCAACAACACAACTCTGATACAGGACAAATGTTACCTAGCTGCTATAGCTAACCCAACCCTGCTACAAGACCCAACAACACAACTCTGATACAGGACTAATGTTACCTAGCTGCTATAGCTAACCCAACCCTGCTACAAGACCCAACAACACAACTCTGATACAGGAGGACAAATGTTACCTAGCTGCTATAGCTAACCCAACCCTGCTACAAGACCCAACAACATGACTCTGATACAGGACTAATGTTACCTAGCTGCTATAGACCCATTTGTACTAAACAACTACAACGTTGTATTGGACACATTTTTTTCGAACTAATCCACAGACAGCAGTCTTATTAACGGGCCCCTGTGGTGCCAGGTGTGGAGGCGACCCAGCACAGTGGGGATATACACTATCAAGCCAAGCTCTACTGTCAATATTTGCGTGTGTGTGTGTGTGTGTGTGTGTTTTACTTTGAACGCAATTTCAATTGCAATGTCCCAAGTATTACCTACATCTCCTCTGTGGAAAACTCTAATCCCGACGCAGCAGTTATTGTGCTCGGCGATTTTAATCACACCAACAGAACTTCCCAATTACAAACAACAGGTGTCATGCCCCAGCAGAGGAGCTAACATACTAGACCACTGCTACGTTACTATCAACGAGGCTTACCGTTCGTTCCCGAGGGCACCGCTGGGAAGGTCCGACCATGCCATGCGGCTCCTCGTCCCGAAATATAGAGAGAAACTTAAATCCTGCAATACGACACCCAGCCATGCAGTTTCGTATCGCTCATAGCCACTGCTAGCTTCAGCAATGTTTGAAGTGTCTGGGACATCTTTTTTCTTGAAAAATCCATCCATCTGTCGCTGTTTTCGTTTAATTTTTCGAAGTTATTTAACGTGATATCTTATTTGTGCACCTAGCTAGCTAGATCAGCTTTTTGTATCTTTTAGATGGTACTACCTGTGACTTTTAGCCCGTTATTTGCGAGGAGAAAACACAGGCGCCCGAGCATTTCGGAAGGTAGCGGGGATGGTTGAGTCTGCACGGTTCTCATGCCGGTTCACATTTAGACCAATCAGGAGTAGCCCTTGTGTCACGTCGTCAACTGAATGTTTAATGTCATTAATCTGATTTTGGATCAGCGGTTAGAGAGAGATGGGCGTGGATTTAGGTGCACTTTTAGTCAACATCCATTATAGCGCTGATCTAGGATCAGATATATTTTAATCAGCTAAAATGTTCAGAGGTGGATTTTCTTTTTTTTCTTTTTTTTGTGGACTGAATCAATTAGTGGCGGAGGAAATTCATTCGTGGCGGCCCGCCACCAATAAATGCATATAAAGGAAACACTGCCCCCACCCTGGACAAATTAGCCCTCATCTGTTCTCCAAGGCCTTTGGCCCCTAGTCAATGTTTCAGTTTTGCTTTGTTTGTTTTCTGTTTTGTCTGTCTGATCATTCCCTTGAATTGTAAAGCGTCCTTGGGTTTTTTGAAAGGCGCTATATAAATTAAAGTAATTATTATTATTATTATCTTTCGACGCAACATGGGCTAAAATTACAGGAATGCCTTGTTGCCACGCTGGCACAAATATACTATGCTAATAATGTTAGCACCACGCAGGCAGGCTTAGCATATTTATTTATTTTTATTCATTTAATCTTTATTTAACCAGAAGGTCCCTTGCGATTAAAATCATTTTTTCAAGGCAGACCTGGCCAACAGCACACCAGTTCAAGTACAAGTTTACACAATTGGAGAATAAAACATAATAAAAACAGACAAGGGATGAGAGATAAATATGATAGAAAATCAATTTTAGGAATAGCAACTGTCTACTAGCACTCTACTGCACTCTACTGTCACACAATTAATCAGAGCTTTGAACTCCCCCAGGGAGATGAGATTATTAACACGACAACAGCCATGGGTGGGGTCATTTAACCTAGTAAGTAAAAAAATAAAATAATAATTAAACTCACCTTTTCAGGACCCTCCTTTCATGACTTTTCCTAGATGCGTTCTACCACCCAGTATCCTTTTTTAAATCTACCTTGTATAAAGCTATGTCTACAACAGGGTTTACCCAAGTTTCATACGCAATAGTGATAGGATATTGTATGTCTATGTACAGACAATTATGAATGAGAGACTGTACAGTAGCTCTCCCAGTCGAGTGTTGCACGCTATAGCTACCGCACCAAAGTAATTGCAACAACCTGCATTTGATTATGTCTGTAATCATCAACGAATTTCCATGCAACATTGAACAAATACAATTCCATTTATAATACAGTATATCATGTAATCAAGTGTATTTTCGTAGTTTGATAATGTGAGTGTGAGTGTGTGTGTGTGTGTGTGTGTCTGACATGGGTTTCAAACTATGCGAACATTTCCCTGGTACCTCCCCGCTCCAACATGACAGGTTGTCGGGTCAACAAGGTTCGGGAAGTAAGCCTGTTCCGCTAGATAGTATAGGTATGTAGATAGTAAAGGTATGTAGATAGTATAGGCATGTAGATAGTATAGGTATGTAGATAGCAGGGTTTCCGTTAACCGGTAATTACCGGTCTTTGTCCGGTAAAATATGTTGAAGTCCGACATATTTAAACCTCTTCGGTCATAATGTCCGGTGAAAACATTTTGAATACAATTCGCTAAAGTTTAATTGTCACATTCTGATTCCTTCTATATTAAAAAAGACGAATATATAGGCTATGTTGTGTCTTGTTGTTCTCTAACTTACAAGATACACTTTATAATAATAATTCCAGATTCTCTGGAGCAACGTTCAACGAGCGTCTTTATTCAGCATCCCAACGACAACTAGACCACACTAGTCGATCGATGATAACATTGTCAAGATGTTATGCTACGGAGGCAATAGCAATCAATCCCAGATCTATGCTAAACATAGCAATATACTACAGGCTATATATTTCTTTTATTATTATATGATTTGACGCCGGCATGATGATGACTCCGCGAAACAGCGGTAATAGCCTGCCTAGCGTTTAGATGGGGAAGGAAAAATGTTCTGCTCACCGTGCAAAAAATCGGGGAGGAATAACGGATTCACGAGAGGAGCAACGAATGAGAATGTTGCACTTTTCAATAAAATGTTATAAATCTAGACATTGTGGTATTTCTTTATATACGTATCCCAGCCTGCCTATCAATTGTTTCTCAATAAACAGTTATGTTCTCCTCATTGTCATACTCCCGAGTCCGATTAAGTATGATTTGACAGGCAGCTAAACTAAATGCCTTCCCAACCAGAGAGACCTGGTTATAGAAATGACGTTGTTTTATTGATAAAAAAGGGTAAAACTGGAAAGAGAAAATAGAAAACTCACATTAATCCCAAACAATTTAACAGACTAATGTGGAGTCCGTTCATTGATTGATGCAGTCTGTTCAGTTCCCAATGTGGCGCGCGTTCAGCGCTGGACATATGGCATAGCGCGCATGCGAATCATGAAAACCTATATTATTATATTTATTTTATAGCTCGCATCTAATCGTATCGGATGAGAAATAGACATTAAATGGCATATATAGGCTACACAACAGTAATCACCGCGACAAACAGCTATATTATATTTTAATATGATGACCGGAATATCTCACGTTTGTCCGGTAAATTGAAATCTTCCCGGACACGTTGACCGGCGCCAAAACCCTGGTAGATAGTAAAGGTATGTAGATAGTATAGGCATGTAGATAGTATAGGCATGTAGATAGTATAGGCATGTAGATAGTATAGGCATGTAGATAGTATAGGCATGTAGATAGTATAGGCATGTTGATAGTATGGGCATGTAGATAGTATAGGCATGTAGATAGTATAGGTATGTAGATAGTTTAGGCATGTAGAAAGTTTAGGCATGTAGATAGTATAGGCATGTAGATACTAGTATAGGCATGTAGATAGTATAGGCAGGCAGTTAGTATAGGTATGTAGATAGTATAGGTATGTAGCTAGTATAGGCAGGCAGGACGGGCAACGTCGACAACAGTCCACCCACCAAGAATATTTGCATATTCATGACTATTGTTTTTTAATAATGATAATCAACTTCTTCTGCATCATACATGCAGCCACTACCCGTGATAATCTGCGACCTTAATCCTGTATCAGGGCACGATACTTGCAGAGGTTTATCTCTCTGAGAGACATACTTAGATAGAGAACACTTTAATCTATATCTTTTTATTCATTGTTTATTGTCTTGTTAAATGTTTATCTATTTCATTTCTATATTTTTGTTTTCTTACTATCCTCCTCTTGCTGTATTATTTAATGCTGTATGTAAAGCACTTTGAATTGCCCCTGTTGTATCAAATGTGCTATACAAATTCACTTGCCTTGCCAGAACTAATATTAAAGTTAAACTTGCCTATGTTCCTATTCTTACAGACCAGCAGAGCTCCAACCCAGGTTCAGACAGCGAGCCCAGCTCCACCACATCAGGAAACCATAAACAACACAGGAGCTCAAGGCAGAAGAATCACCGTAAAACACACACACAGACTTACACAGGAGAGAAGACCTACCGTTGCCCACTGTGTGGAAATAGTTTTAGTAAAGCAGGAGACCTGAAGAAGCATCAGAGAATACACACAGGAGAGAAACCATACCAGTGCTCCCAGTGTGGGAAGAGTTTCAGTCAAGCAGGAAGCCTGAAGGAGCACCAGAGAATACACACAGGAGAGAAACCATACCAGTGCTCCCAGTGTGGAAATAGTTTTAGTAAAGCAGGAGACCTGAAGAAGCATCAGAGAATACACACCGGAGAGAAACCATACCAGTGCTCCCAGTGTGGGAAGAGTTTCAGTCAAGCAGGAAGCCTGAAGGAGCACCAGAGAATACACACAGGAGAGAAACCGTATCAGTGCTCCCAGTGTGGGAAGGGTTTCAGTCAAGCAGGACACCTCAAGGATCATCAGAGAATACACACCGAAGAGAAACCCTACCAGTGCTCCCAGTGTGGGAAGAGTTTTAGTCAAGCAGGACACCTGAAGATTCATCAGAGAATACACACCGGAGAGAAACCATACCAGTGCTCCCAGTGTGGGAAGAGTTTCAGTCAAGCAGGACACCTCAAGGATCATCAGAGAATACACACAGGAGAGAAACCATACCAGTGCTCCCAGTGTGGAAATAGTTTTAGTAAAGCAGGAGACCTGAAGCAGCATCAGAGAATACACACAGGAGAGAAACCATACCAGTGCTCCCAGTGTGGGAAGAGTTTCAGTCAAGCAGGAAGCCTGAAGAAGCACCAGAGAATACACACAGGAGAGAAACCATACCAGTGCTCCCAGTGTGGGAAGAGTTTCAGTCAAATAGAAAGCCTCAATGATCATCAGAAGAGAATACACACAGGAGAGAAACCATACCAGTGCTCCCAGTGTGGGAAGAGTTTTAGTGAAGCAGGAATCCTGAAGAAGCACCAGAGAATACACACAGGAGAGAAACCATACCAGTGCTCCCAGTGTGGGAAGAGTTTTAGGGAAGCAGGAATCCTGAAGGATCATCAGAAAATACACACAGGAGAGAAACCATACCACTGCTCACAGTGTGGGAAGAGTTTCAATGATGCAGGACACCTGAAGAAGCACCAGAGAATACACACAGGAGAGAAACCATACCAGTGCTCCCAGTGTGGGAAGAGTTTCAAGCGGGCAGAACACCTAACTAGACACCAGAGAATACACACAGGAGAGAAACCATACCAGTGCTCCCAGTGTGGGAAGAGTTTTAGTCACGCAGGAAATTTGAAAAGCCATCAGAGAATACACACAGAAGAGAAACCATACCAGTGCTCCCAGTGTGGGAAGAGTTTTAGTCACACAGGAAATTTGAAAAGCCATCAGAGAATACACACAGGAGAGAAACCCTACCAGTGCTCCCAGTGTGGGAAGAGTTTTAGTGAAGAAAGGGAACTGAAGAAGCACCAGAGAAAACACACAGGAGAGAAACCATACCACTGCTCACAGTGTGGGAAGAGTTTCATTGATGCAGGACATTTGAAAAGCCATCAGAGAATACACACCGGAGAGAAACCCTACCAGTGCTCCCAGTGTGGGAAGAGTTTCAGTAGTGCAGGAAATGTGAAAAGCCATCAGAGAATGCACACCGGAGAGAAACCCTACCAGTGCTCCCAGTGTGGGAAGAGTTTTAGGCAAGCAGGACACCTGAAGATTCATCAGAAAATACACACAGGAGAGAAACCATACCAGTGCTCCCAGTGTGGGAAGAGTTTCAGTAAAGCAGGACACCTCAAGATTCATCAGAGAATACACACAGGAGAGAAACCATACCAGTGCTCCCAGTGTGGGAAGAGTTTCAGTCAAGAAGGAAACCTGAAGATTCATCACAGAATACACAGGAGAGAAACCATACCAGTGCTCCCAGTGTGGGAAGAGTTTTAGGCAAGCAGGACACCTTAAGATTCATCAGAAAATACACACAGGAAGAGTTTCAAGCAGGCAGGAAACCTAAAGACACGCCAGAGAACACACACAGGAGAGAAACCGTACCAGATTTCAGTCAAGAGTGAAAGGTGGTTTGGTTCTATTTGTATATATGCTTAACGTAGTTTTTCTATTTGTTTGATTAATGTATAGGCTCTTTGTCCATACAAAGCTTTTGCTGTGCACATAGTATGATATGCTTTGTATTTTTTTTTATTGATTATTGGATAAATCACTTTGAACAGTCACAAGCTTGCTTTTCCAACAGTGGATGTCCTACCCATGTGCTTTGCTTTTGCTCTGCATTAAGTCCAATTGCTGTTCAGGTTCCACAGCTTCTGTTTAATGGACACTTGCTGTGGATTTGGGTGAATAATGGAAGTCAAGCTGAAGCTTATGTATTTTTCTTTTCGCTCACAATGAATTGTGCTTTTCAAATAAATTCTTAGTGATTTAAAATCAATGCGGAAGCTGACGGGGAGCCAGTGGAGGTCAGGATGGGTGTGATGTGGTCACGCTTCTTGGTGCATGCTTTTGCACCAGCTGCAGTTGGCGGAGCAGAGGCTGGTCGATGCCAACATACAGGGAGTTGCAGGAATCCAGCCGGGTTGTTATGAAGGCATGGATCACCTTCTCTTGGTCCTTCTCCGGAAGATAGGCCCTTGTCTTAGCGAGGAGTTGGAGCTATTTTTGACCACAGAGCAGACCTGCTTGTTGAAGTCATTGTCAAAAATCACTGTGTTGTCTACCCTGAATGAATAGTCATTGAAACGTTGCTTGGTTATTAAAATGATCATCTGTAATGAAAAAAATACAATAACTTGTAAAAACTTTGTGTGGTTTTGTATTCAATTGTATACCCATAATGCATTACCGTTTCGTCATCAAATTACTGTAGCTTATAATACTGTGAATATTAGCTTCGGCATGGACACAATCTGAATGGGCTATCCAAGTGGTTGCATATTTGCAAATACTGATCCTTGATTGATTGAAAACCTTTATTGTCCCCAATGGGGAAATTTTGTTGTCAAACAGCTTAGTTAGGGCAGACAGAAAACATTCAATAAAATACATAAAACAGTGCAGGCTCAATAAGTAAAAAGTTCCAAGTTCCAAAGTTCCAGCTCCAGGTCTCCCCTACCCTGCAGGGCCTGGTTGTAGAGTCGGAGTGCAGCTGGAACAAAGGATCCTGTAACTATAGTTAGGGAGATTTACTTATTTACATGTTTTATTTTATTTTATCTAAAGCGACTTACATTTACAAATTAATACATTTGTCTAAGTAAGTGAACTGTCTATCAATCAGGCTTCGCAAGACAAAATAATCTCTAAATGTGTTTTAATGATTATAGTAGATGAACTGTAGAGGTGGGAAAAGGGCAGGGTTTGACACTGAAGCCCAATTTATACTTCTGCATAACATCTACGGCCCGGAGCCTACGCCGCACCTCTCCAAAAATATAACTACGCGGCAGTGCCTACGCAGACCGTAAGCACTGTGATTGGTCCGCTTGGTAGCACATGATTCCGGCTCTCGTCGGCCAGAATGCGGAAGCCATGTCAGAAATGTCATTTACTTTTTCTGTAATTACTTATTAATAAATATTTGAAAAATTATGATAACCATCTTATTATCTTAGTTTAATGTAATTTCAATGCATTATAGACATTTTCTTTACAACAAGCATAACAACAAAATTGCTATTATGCTGCTATGAGTACACCGTTCCAACGGAGCGCCCCATGGAAGCGTCAAGCACAGCCTTCCCATAAGGAGCGCGATTCACATTTACGAGATGTACAATCCTGTTTATTTAGAAATAAATGATTACCTGTGGCGTTTGACAGCGGATGATGATAGACATATTTAATGTAAAGTTATCTATAAGAACTGTGATTGGTCCGCTTGGTAGCGTCACATTCCGACTCTCGTAAATGCGGAAGCCATGGCAGAAATGTCATTTACTTTTTCTGTAATTACTTATTAATAAAGATTAGAAAAATTATGTTCACCATCTTATTATCTTAGTTCAATGCATTATAGACATTTTCTTTACAACAAGAAGACAACAAAAAAATCGCTATTATGCAACTATGAGTACACCGACCAACGCGACGCAGACCGACCAACGCAGAACTATAAATTGGGAGAGCCCTTGCGTAGGCTACGGCGTAGCCGCGCGTAAATTCGACACAGAAGTATAAATTGGGCTTACGGCTTGTTAGTGCATTTTATGGTCAGACAAGTGAAATTCCTCCAGTTGTCCGACAAACAAGTAAAAACAAAAAGAATGTGATGGCAGCTGCTGTTTGGAGCTACCAGGCGCAGAATATAAAGTGGTCAAATCGGTCGTCAAACTATTTATGACCTAAAAGTCAGATTTTCTGGGTTTCTTCTTTCTATAGCCATTGTCACTGCTGCTTTGCTTGGTTAGGATTTTGTATGACAACAGTTTTAGCTCCCCTTGAACCTTTTGAATTGTTTTTAATTATTTTGAAATGTTTGTATTTTATTCATGCTCCGCCCCGTAGTCTGGTCCAGCTAACGTGGTAGTACCGCTAGCCCACCCCTGTAGGGTAGACACGCCCATTTTAAGTTAAAGGAGCACTGGAGCGAGTGATTGTGTGTGACTTTCTCTTGCATGTACTTATGTAGTGGTTTCATATAGAGTGCTGTGTGTGGCATTGCCAGTGAATCTTCTAATGTGTGCTATTGTCTATTGCTACTAGTACAGTAGGCTGGGTTGTAATACCCCTTTATCTCCAGTTCCCCTAGATACTAAGTGGCTGTCGCTACCAGGGGTTGGGTCTCATGCTACCTTGCTAGCGCCATTTATACTGTGGGTGTTATTCTCTTTTTTGAAAGATATGTTTGTAATAAAGTGATCTTTTGTATACTTTTCTAAAACCTGGTCTCTGACTATTCTGTGGCCTGTACCTGCAAGAAGGGAATCCCTGTTCATGATAATCAGCCCGTCAGGCTTACCTGGTTCATATTACTAGATTCTTTAGGTGAAAGTCCTAAGGTGGCGTTGTCACACCTTGTAATTTTAGGCCCCCAGTTGGCCGGGTTACAATCGCAACCCTCCCACGAATGCCATTTTGATTTGTGTTCTTCTGATTGTTTAAGCATGCACAGTTACCTGAGATGCAGTAAAATATTATGTTTGGGTTGGTTTTTACCAGATTTTGGGGGGGGGTTTGTGGCTCTTTTTTGGAAGGGTGTCCACTTCTAGGCCGAGTTGCTGTGTTAAACAGTGTGCTGCTCCCCATTTGTAAATGATTTGCCTCACAGTGGATTTGCCTCACAAATATGGAGTTCATATCTTATATAGCTTTCTGCAGACTGATGTGCTCGTTCTAACCTCTTCCTGATGTCCTCTGAGATCTCCTTTCCTCTCGGCATGGTGTGTTTTGCCTGTATGGGTAACACACAACTGACCAGGTTTCTTATCTCTATTTATCAGAGTCCCACCCAAACTCTTTCCTAAAGATCTCTCCTTCAACTGGTTCATTTGGTACCCAATTATTTACCCACCAGATTCTACGGAGAGAGCGTGGAGAGAGTCTCAACCCTCCGATTCCTGGGGGTGCACATACAGGATGACCTGTCCTGGAAGAACAACACAACAGCCACCATCAAGAAGGCACAACAGCGGCTCTACAACCTGAGAGTCCTCAGGAAGGAACACAACAAGCAGGAGATACTGGTGGCCTTCTACCGCGGCGCAGTGGAGAGCATCCTCACCTACGGCATCTGCAACTGGTTCTCCAGCTGCACAACCGCGGAGAGAAATGCGCTACAGAGAGTCGTGAGAACAGCCCAGAAGATCACCGGCGCCCCCCTCCCCTCTCTGGAAGAGCTGTACAACACACGCTGTCTCAGGAAGGCCTCCAAGATCTCCAGAGACCCAACCCACCCTGGGTACGAACACTTTACCCGGCTGCCCTCGAAAAGGCGGTACAGGACCATGGCCGCAAGGACAAACAGACTGAAGAACAGCTACCCCAGGGCCATCCAGGCCCTGAACACAGCAAAGACCTAGGTTCTGGGCCCTGGACAGTCTGGTCGGATTGATGGCAGCTGCTGGACTGAAAAAAAAATCTGGTGTAGTGCTGGGGCACAAATATGTACATTTCTAGCCTGCAAACTGCGACACTTCAAATGAATGTGCAATAACACTATGTGCAA
Source organism: Nansenia antarctica (assembly GCF_963989245.1). Taxonomy (NCBI): domain Eukaryota; kingdom Metazoa; phylum Chordata; class Actinopteri; order Argentiniformes; family Microstomatidae; genus Nansenia; species Nansenia antarctica. The sequence goes on from NC_137693.1 coordinate 18,117,881, forward strand.
TATGACAACCCTAGTCGTCTATCTGTACAGTATAGTATAGTGGATAGTGTACATAGCCTTTATTTATTTATGTAAACCAGCTCCTTCCCTTCTTGTGTTTTTTTTAGTTTTTTTTTCTTTCCTAGCACCGGGGGAGCCACCCCTCCTAAATGTCGTTGTTTGGTACCTGTACTATAGCAATGACAATAAAGACCATTCATTCATACTTACCTACTTGATTTAACACTAGAACAGCCGTGCCTTTTTACCTGCTTAAAGATCCTCACTTTTAAATCCCACCTCAAAACCTACCTGTTCTCCCATGCCTACAGCCTCCCCTACCCCTAGCCATCTCCCCCATCCCGGCCACCCCCCTGACATGCATACAGCCTCCCCTACCCCTAACCATCTCCCCCGTCCCTACCAACCCCCCCCTCCCCGTTCGCTAACTCTGTGTTCCATGTGCCCATGTTATCTGTTGCTTGTTGTTTCTGTGTTTTCTGTTTCTCCTATATTGGCAGCGTCTTTGAGCCTCGGAAAAGCGCTATATACATTTAATGAATTATTATTATTATATTATTGTAATATTCCAACACAAACAAAAATGAATAATTGCACAAGGAGTTCACATACTTTCAAGCATCACTGTATGTGTTTGTTAGTGCAAGTGAGGTGTTACATGCCATAGTGCAATTCAGAAAACAAGTGTGACAAAAGTGATTACGACAGTGCTAAATTCAAACAAAGCAAGAAAAACACAGAAAACACTCCATCTTATATCCGTAATACATTTCTATACACTTCATGTTTTCCATGTTGCTTCATCGACCGTTTAATCTTTAAGCCTTTATTTCACCTAGTATTTGAGGTTGTGTTTAAAGATTATTGAAACATTTAGAAAACAACAGTGTTGCCTTCACAACAGGTATGGCACCCAGGCCTCCATCATATTTGCATCATATTTGTATTTTATTGTGTATTATATTTTGTTCGGTTCTAATAGGGTTAAATGCTATATTCTGATCAGCCTGGTTGTAAAGCAGGCCATGCTAACCCATCTAGCTAGTTCAAACAGACCGTAGTAGACTTTAAACAACAAAGAGGCACGGATTCAATCATGATTATTATTTACTTGCAAGGAGGATGAATATAAGGCCTCTCCTGCGAGAGACCCCAGATTCACACTGATCTCTCCTCCTCCGGGCCAGTCTTTTATTCCCAACAGAAAGACACACATACACAGGAAGACACACATACAGGGGGGCCAGCTTCGTGAGCAAGCCCACTTGCTGAGAACACACATGGAAAAGTGGGAGGCAGTTTGATGAACAAAACAGTGTTTTTAACATAAACACTAACCTGGGAATGTAAGCAGTTTCATGGAAATGTCTAGCTTAATGTAAACAGTTCCATGGAATGCTCAGCCCAACACAAACAAAAGCTGGGCCCCTCTCAACACAATGTCAGGAAGTTAAACTACCCAGGCTGGGACAGAAGATAAGGAGTGGAAAGATGAGCAAGAGTTCATACACAGGCCAGCGCACAGGGTGTACAAAGTTCACACTGCACCCCCAAGAGCACTCTCTTTCCAACATCTACAACTTATAACATTATGAAAACATCATTCAAACCTATCATATTTGTATTTTTAAAAAACTGTTAGACTTATTGTTATTGTGTACGGCAGCACTTTTTAAAAGGATCTGATGCATCTGATATACTATAAACCATAATATTGTACCTCACCGCTTGCCATAGGATAGACGTCAGCTATTCCTGTGAGACCAAGGAGCGGGATAAGAAAATGTAGATTTGGTTCATGAATTTTATATGTATACGGAAAAGAAGTATACAGAATATATGCAGATATTTACGGATGGATCAAAAGACCCAATAACAGCTAACACTGGCTCTGCAGTGGTAGTCCCTAGTCGCAGAGTCGAGTTATATAAAAGGACCACAAACTGCTTACGTGTCTATTCAGTTGAGCTGTACACCATTCTGATGGCGTTAGAGTGGGTGGTACAAGCTAAACCCAGCAGAGTGCTGATCTGCAGCGACGCAGCAGCTTGTCAGTACAGCTTGAGGCGTGGGACAGCAAAAAAGCGCCAAGACGTAATGCACAGTATAATGGATGTAAATTCAAGGGTGGTGAAGCAGGGAGTGGTGGTAGTGGTCATGTTGGTCCCTGCACATATGGGTATCATGGTGTAGCAGGTTACTTTCTGCTCTTTATTATTCTGCGTTGTGTTCTGGTCTTTTTCATGAAGAAACACCAGTCAGCTGAGCAATGGATTTATTTCCTTTGACATAAACCAATGAGAAACGGTGTCACATAAGTCCTCTCCACCATCCACACACTGCAAAACAAACACAAGAATGAACACCAACATACATCCAAATCGCCGTTACAACTGGTACAATGCACATTCTCAAAACCAGCGCGCGCCTCCCCACTCACATTCACACGATAGCTCGTCGGGTGCCTCAGTGGTGCAGCAGTCAGCAGTTGGATTTTGAGGAAATAAATTCCTCTACCAGCGGTTCCAGCTGTTGGTGCGCAAGAGCGCCTTCATGCGGCTGATCTGCCGCGCAGCATGCATTTTGGCGACGCATGCGCACTGGCTCACCAGTTATGTGCACCCCTGCTTATATAAGGCTTTACATTTTTTGCGGCTCCAGACAGATTGGTTTTTTAGTTTTTTGGTCCAATATGGCTCTTTCAACATTTAAGGTTGCCGACCCCTGTACTACACTAATACAAACTCAAGCCCTAAATTAAACGATTCTAATGTACTAGCTTCCAAAGGCACTTGAGGCACAATTAAAGAACTAGATCAGACTTATTTTCTTCTGTGTCATGTTCTGAATCAATCTATTGACTGGCTTCACCAGTCTACCCACCCGTGTCCTTATTCTAGACACTGTACCGCCCATTGTGCCAAGGGGGTCATCATCATTGAGCATCCCATCCACCACATTTGGCCTCTGCTGACTTGCACTATCCTCTGGCTCGATGTCCTCAGTTCCTTCATTAATATCGTTGAAATCTGAGACTGAACTGTTGTGGGATTCTGAGAGGGAACTGCTGTGGGACTCTGAGAGGGGACTGTCATGGGGCTCTGAGAGGAGACTGCCATGGGGCTCTATGAGGGGACTGTCATGGGACCCTGAAGGTAGACTGAGGGCAGGACTCTTCAACACCCACTCAGTTGTCCGATCCTCTGACACTCTTGTGTTCAGCTCCACTGCCTCACTGCTTGTCTCAACCCGACCAGATTCACTTGACTCAGCGAACGATGACTCTCTATCCTGGGCCTCCCTCTCCAGAGGTAGGAAGTTTGCCCACAGAAGAAGGTTGCGATGCACAACTTTTTCATACCCACTACTGGTGTTCTTGATACGGTAGGTATGACACTGTGGGTCTCTTGCAACCACCACATATGGAATCGACTCCCACCTATCCACCAACTTCTTGCTTCCTCTTTCGCCCTTGTTGGCCAGCAGGACTTGATCTCCCTCGACGATGTCATGGCCTTTAGTCTTCCTGTTGTCCACCTCAGCCTGGTGTTTCTGGCTGGCGACAGCATGGGCCTGGGCAGATGACAAAGCCTCTCTTAGCTCCTCTCTCAGTTTAAGGACGTACTTGTCATAGTCAGCAATATCACAGTCTCTCTCCACATTGTGGAACATCACGTCGACTGGGAGTTTGGGTATCCTTCCATACATCAGATAGAATGGAGCAAAGCCTGTCGACTCATGGGCAGTGCAGTTATAAGCGAAGGTCAGTGTCTGCAACATCTGGGGCCACTTCTGTTTCTGCCTTGGGGGTGGTGCCCTGAGCATTCCTCCCAGTGTCCGATTGAAGCGTTCCACAGCACCATTGCCCATGGGATGATATGCCGTTGTCCTTGACTTTTTCACTCCCGCAATCAGCAGCAACTCGCGAATCAGCTGACTCTCAACATTGGCTCCTTGGTCGGAGTGGATTCTCTCCGGGAAGCCATAGACACAGAAGTATCGGTCCCAGAGCTGGCGAGCGACTTGCTTTGCTGATTGGTTGTGACATGGAAAAGCATGGGCCATCTTAGTGAAGTGATCAGTAATGACCAGTACATCCACACCTTTTCCATTTGGAACTTCAGCTGTCCAGAAATCAATATGGACCAACTCAAGAGGGCTTGTTGTCTTTATGCTTTCGAGGGGGGCTCGACCCTCAGGTTCAGGTGTCCTACTCACTACGCAGCGTTTGCAGGACCTGACGTACTCTCGGACATCCCGCTCCATGTCGATCCAGAAGAACCTCTGTTTTGTACAAAGTCCTCAGCAGAGTGCTGCCCTTGGTGTCCGGCCTCATCATGGATGCCTTGCAGGGCTTGCTCGACCAGGACTGCAGCGATGACATACTGGCAGCGCGTCTTCCCGGTCAGAGGGTCTTTCACTACTCTGTACAGGATACCGTCTAACATTTTCAGCTTGTCCCACTGTTTTAGAGTTCTCTGGACTCTGAGAGGTTCCATGACTCGCTCTCTCCTAGATGGTCTTCTGCCCCGTGTCACATAGTGAATGACTCTAGCTAATACAGAGTCTTGTTGCTTGTCCTGGAGCTCTTTAAGGGAGAATACAGGTAGCACACTTTGGCCCGGTGGAGTGAGCTTTTGTACATCATGAGCCAACCAGGAGATCGCTCTTCCCTTCGATCCCTTCTCCCACTCCATCTGGCCATCCATGACTGCTGTTACCTCTTCACTGGTCATGGAGCGACAGCCCACTTCAGTCTTGCGCTGTTTCACTTCCTGACAGTTCGTACTCAGTCGGAAAATGTCCTGGATGGGTTCATCCTGTATCTGCTGTGCCTCCTCGAGTAAGACTCCATACGGCTCCGCCATGAGTCTCTCGCTGACCCGTGCCTTGATGAATGGCTGCCTACTCAGGGCGTCTTCGACAATGTTCTTACTGCCGGGGATGTACTGGATGCTGAAGTTATAAGGCGCCAGCTTCGACACCCACCTCTGCTCACAAGCGTCGAGCTTTGGCTTTGTGAGGATGTAGGTTAGCGGGTTATTGTCTGTCCAGACAGTAAAGGAGTGTCCCTTCAGCCAATGACTGAATTTGTCGCATACAGACCATTTCAGGGTGAGGAACTCCAGACGATGGGCTGGGTACTTTGTTTGTGCACGAGTCAGGGATTTGCTTGCAAAGGCTATGGGGCGTGCTTTTTTTCCTCCCTCAGGTACTTGAGAAAGAACCGCGCCCAGTCCATCCAAGGACGCATCTGTTGAGAGAACGAACGGCCGACTGAAGTCAGGATGAGCTCGTACTACAGAGTTCAGCAGGGCGTCTTTCAGCTGGTTGAATGCCTTACTCTGCTCTTGAGCCCAATCATCCGGTTTCAGCTTCCTGAAATGTGCAGCACGTCTAACATTCAGGCCTGTTCAGCGGCAGCCAATGAGAACAGAGGCTTTGCCATACTGGAGCAATTTAGTATAAACCTCTGATAATACATCACCATACCGAGAAAGGCCTTGATCTTCTTTGCTGAAGGCGTGACTCCATCCTCCATCATCAGATCCGCTTCAGACATGGCGGTGATGGCCTGTACTTTCTCAGGGTCAGTGGCAACTCCCGTCTCGTCAACGATATGACCCAGAAACTTGACGCTGCGTCGAAGGAAGTGACACTTCTTCTGAGCCAACTTCAACCCATGTTTCTCTCAATCGGCTGAAGACCATTTCGAGTCTTGTGATGGCTTCTTCTTCGTTGGGAGCAAAGACCAAGACGTCATCGAGGTAACACAGGAGGGTCAAGAAGTTTTGGTCTCCAAAGATATTCATCATGAGCCGCATGAAGCTTGCCGGGCTATTGCACAGACCCTGGGGTAGTCTGTTGAATTCATGGAGGCCTACTGGTGTCGTAAAAGCGGTAAACTTCTTGTCCTCCTCGTGCATGGGGACGTTATAGTACCCCGACATCAAGTCCATAGCGCTGAATATAGCGTTGCCCCCTAAGGCAGCCAGACAGTCAGCTTGGTGGGGTACTGGATGGGCATCTTTTACTGTGCGTGCATTAAGCCATCGATAATCCACACAGATGCGTAGATCACCATTCTTCTTCCATACAAGTACCAAAGGTGAGGCCCACTCACTGGAGGATTTGCGTATTATCTCCTTTTCCTCCATCTCCGAAAGGACCTTTCTCAGCTGTTGGTACTGACCTGGTGATACACGGCGGTACGGTAGTCGAAACGGATGAGTGTCTGTCAGATGAATCCTGTGCACAAAATCTTTCGCCTCTCCACAGTCTAGTTTGTCCTTGGAAAACACATCTCCAAACTTCTGTATGAGCTCTGTTAATTGGCTTTTCCAGTAGGGCGACACTTCACACGAGCTGATGTCGATTTCACCCAGTCCCAAACTGTTGAGTTTGTCCTGAGGGGTGGGAGCCACCGGGGTATCCTTGACATGATCAGCAGTCTTTTCTATGTTTTGGTTTTGTGCCTTTAACTCTATGTCAGGGGCATGATCCCCATTGAGCTCGAAATCTTCTAAGGCCACACATGGTGAGACATCTGCTAGCTTCATATTCCTCCTCAGTGTAACAGGCTTGTCACTTGGGTTCACGACCTTCACAGGTACCCACCTGTCACCACTCATCGAAACAACAGTCCTCCCTACCAGGATGTTTTTCTTGTGTGACTGAGATTTCGACGGCTCCACTAGTATAGCGCTTCCTTCTGAAACGGGAGCATTCCCAGGAAGTTTTCCCCACACTATGTGCTCGTGTCTGGGCATTAGTGTCACTGCACTAGTGAGCTTCACAGATCCGATGATGTCTGTGTAGCCAGTGGAATATGCTACTTCATAAATATAATTCAGATAGGCTAGGAAAAATCACAGAAGAACAAAGGTCGTCTCAGGGAGCCCAGTGTGTGTGAGTGCCAAAGTTATGAGGAGACGAGGTAAAGTTCATATGAATGTTTATATAAGAGAAATTAGAAAATAAGAAATAAACAAACCAAATATAGATCAAATATAAATCAAATAGATCAAATCTAGATCAAATATAAATCAAATGGATCAAATATAGATCAAATATAAATCAAATAGATCAAATATAGGCCTTTACAGTTATACAATTTAGTCACACAAATACAATGTACAATGATCAATGTAGTCACAATTCACACAGTTACACAATTTAGTCCGTTCGTTATTCACAATTTAGATTCACACTTCCATAATCCATGTTCAAGTGGGAAGGTTAGTTTCCGTCCTACCACACAAAAGTTCCTTTACGGAAGTTCCATTTATTAGTTCCATTCCATTCGGTTCAGGGTTAGCTCGCCATCCAATAAATCCAACAATCCATCCTGGTCCACAGGTATGAGGTAGAGAGGTAGAGAGGTAGAAAAACCTGACCTATAAGAGGCCATATGAGGAATAATGCAATTACTATTCATTCATTCATTACAATCACATTCTAAAGGTGCAGTTGTACAACATTTAATTTCATTCATAGAATAACCAATTTGTCATGTTATTATTTAAATAAAGGCTTCATAATTATATAGCACTTTAAGACCAGTCACAGTATCAAATAGCATCTATACAAAAATAGCTTTAGTAAACAAACAATTGTTACATTGAGACATAGGGCCATAATTGAATCATTAAACACCCTCAAAAAGACAACAATACATATAATCAAAGCATTACATTACTCTGTTACTTGTTTTAAATGGGCAAGTAATTTAGCTGCAATTTGACAGGTCTGCATAGACGAATGTTGTTGTCAATGCTAACCGCGGCTAACCGCGGCTAACCGCGGCTATTGAGTGAGTGGTGTAGTAGTTGCTAATCGCTAAGCTAGTGTTAGCGATTTACCACGATATATGACGGTTGCTAGATCATTACACATTAACCAAAGTCCACACACATGACTCACCGTTGAATCTCTGTTCTATTAGTCAAACACCGCCGTAGTCACCACGCCAAACACACCAGCCAGCTCACAGGTAGAGAGGGAGTGACAACTCGGTACCCGGATGTTATAGGCGTGCTGTGGAATTAGGTAACCAGTTGCTGCTGGGTATTGTAGTTTTAACCATGGGTTACATCTGGAATTCGATCACCCCTCCATCTTGTTATGCCTGACAACATGTTTAAGAACTGTTCCATGCCCTCCTTACCAGAAGAGTCAGCTTGGTTCATCACTTTCCAGTAGCCAGGGTCTTGCTTGATTTGACGTAGTAGATGCTTGAGTACATTGGTGCCTACTATCAACTGGTCATGTTGGCCTGGCACGACCAAGACAGGCACGCTTACTTCCTGTCCGTAGATCCTCAACTTCAACTGATAAATGCACTTAGGCCGTACACCTCCACATCCCACCAGAATAATGTCCATACTCGATTGACTAGTTTCTGTAAGCAGTCCTGCATCATGAAGCTTCTCCTCAGCCTCTTCACTCATCGTACAGGCCATTGAGCCACTATCAATCAGGGCCCGTAGTACAGTTTGGTCATTAACCATCACATCACATAGAATAGGTCGTCTGCCTTTTCAAGCCTGTGTATATTCTGACAGATTATAGTACTATCGTCCTTAGCAGACTGGCAGTTTTTTTCGTACACAGAGCTGAGGTCTTCTTCTGTTTTAAGGGTCTGATTAAATGCACTCACACGCTGCCCTCCAAAGTGTGAGTGACTCAGTTTCCCTGCCTCGGGGTGTGGCTTTCTGGTTGGGTTTGCTGTGGTATGGCTCTTGTGCAGTTTCTCTTCAGGTGGCCAAGTTCCAGACATGCTAAGCATCTCCCCTTCTTTCTGCAATGTTCAAAGGTAGTATGAGTCTTCTCCTTGCAAACACGACAGGAAGTAGGTTGTGTCTGCTGGAACGACTGTTGGACTGGTGAAGCTGTCCTAGCCAGAACGCTCTCCAACATGTTCAGTACTCGGTCTAATGCTCCCGCTTCTGAGGCGACAGCCACACTGGCCTTCATCTGTATGGGCGACTCTGTAACAATGGCTCTCGTCACAGTTGATTCTCCAGCCACCGAGCTGCATGTAGTTGTAGTAGCTGCCGCCACTTTGACTTTCTCCACTCTAGCGGGCTGCTTCTTTGTCCCATGTTCTCTCTGGTGCTCATCGATGGCCTCCTGAACTTCCATGGCTGATCATTTGCTGATGGGCCTACACTTGAACACGCTGGTGAGGTCAGGGTTGGAGCAGTTCCTGATGCACATCATTGCAACTTCTGCAGACATATTCTCCATCTTCCCTCCGTTCTTTCTGAGATATCTGTCAGCGTGCTCAGCTGCTGTGTTCAATCGGACCCAGTAGTCCACTGGTGTCTCATTTGTCTCTGGCTGTGTGGCGTAGAAGTCAGCCAATGGTAAGCTGGACACAGGGCTGTCACTAAAGTATCTCCTGAGAATGTCATATATTGCTTCTGGGTGTACAGTCTTGTCGTGACTACTCTTCAGCCCCACCTTAACAATGTTCTTCGCCCGCCCGCTGATCTGCAGCCAAGCAGTTTTTCTTACGGAGGTACACGTCCATCATATCTATCCATTCTTGGACTGTGTATTTGTCTGTGCCATCTCCTCTATACATTGCCGGCTCTTTGACGTCTGTTTTCACCACAATGTTCAGTTTGGACATGTCGAGGGTGGAATGGACAGATTCTAATGGTGGAGGGCTAAGAGGGGATGGAGGGTTTCCGGTGGGGGCGAGTGCTTGGTTGGCGAATATACGACTGACCACCGAATTGCTAATCTGGGTCCCTAGCTCTCCTAAGAGATTGCGTAACTGACCTAGGGTGTCACTATCAGCAGCATTGGGGGTGGAAGATATAGGCTGCACAGGGATGGCCTCATCTACACTTGCATTGTTACTAAAGCCTAGCTGCCTAACATGCACTCTGTCTGAGTTACCTGCATATGCCAATATACCCCTACCCCTCCCAACTGGTGTAAACTCCATTGTAGTTTCAGTGTGATCAGTAATATTCATTCAATGCAGTTCAATCAATACTATTAACCAGTTATAAGAAAATAAGAATAAAAATCAACAAGAAAAATAATAAAGAGATGGAAGTAGGCTCTTATAAACAGTCGACTTGGAATCCTGTCCACGGCGTGATACTCTTACTTCACAGCTCGACCTCGGCGATCTGCAGCGGCTGATCTGATGTATCCGGGTCACGGCACCATTTGTAGCAGGTTACTTTCTGCTCTTTATTATTCTGCGTTGTGTTATGGTCTTTTTCATGAAGAAACACCAGTCAGCTGAGCAATGGATTTATTTCCTTTGACATAAACAAATGAGAAACGGTGACGTCACATAAGTCCTCTCCACCATCCACACACTGCAAAACAAACACAAGAATGAACACCAACATACATCCAAATCGCCGTTACAACTGGTACAATGCACATTCTCAAAACCAGCGCGCGCCTCCCCACTCACATTCACACGATAGCTAGCTAGCATACAACCCAACCAGTCTCGCTCCTTAATCCCAATCAAAACAATATATATGAATGAATGGTCTTTATTGTCATTGCTATAGTACAGGTACCAAACAACGACATTTAGGAGGGGTGGCTCCCCTGGTGCTAGGAAAGAAAAAAAACTACTAAAAAAGACAAGAAGGGAAGGAGCTGGTTTACATAAATAAAGGCTATGTACACTATCCACTATACTATACTGTACAGATAGACGACTAGGGTTGTCATATTGCACATAGTCTTATTGCACATTCATTTAAAGTGTCGCAGTTTGCAGGCTTGAAATGTACATATTTGTGCCTCAGCACTACACCTGATTTTTTTTCAGTCCAGCAGCTGCCATCAATCCGTCCAGACTGTCCAGGGCCCAGAACCTAGGTCTTTGCTGTGTTCAGGGCCTGGATGGCCCTGGGGTAGAAGCTGTGCTTCAGTCTGTTTGTCCTTGCGGCCATGGTCCTGTGCCGCCTTTTCGAGGGCAGCCGGGCAAAGTGTTCGTACCCAGGGTGGGTTGGGTCTCTGGAGATCTTGGAGGCCTTCCTGAGACAGCGTGTGTTGTACAGCTCTTCCAGAGAGGGGAGGGGGGCGCCGGTGATCTTCTGGGCTGTTCTCACGACTCTCTGTAGCGCATTTCTCTCCGCGGTTGTGCAGCTGGAGAACCAGTTGCAGATGCCGTAGGTGAGGATGCTCTCCACTCCGCCGCGGTAGAAGGCCACCAGTATCTCCTGCTTGTTGTGTTCCTTCCTGAGGACTCTCAGGAAGTAGAGCCGCTGTTGTGCCTTCTTGATGGTGGCTGCTGTGTTGTTCTTCCAGGACAGGTCATCCTGTATGTGCACACCCAGGAATCGGAGGGCTGAGACTCTCTCCACGCTCTCTCCGTCGATGAGCAGGGGCTAGATTGTAATCAAGTGCAATACTGAAACACAACTGTGAACATTTCAAACCTGCAAACTGCGACACTTTAAATGAATGTGCAATAACACTATGTGCAATATGACAACCCTCAGGTACATAAGGTTCAGAGATAGGAAATGTTAGAATAGGTATAGCATAGAGTACAGCACAGTGTTTTATTTGTATAGTATAGTGGATAGTGTACATAGCCTTTATTTATGTAAACCAGCTCTTTTCCCTTCTTGTTTTTAGTTTTTTTTTCCTAGCACCAGGGGAGCCCCCCCTCCCAAATTGTGTTGTATGGTACCTGTACTATATCAATGACAATAAAGACCATTCATTCATTCATTCATTCATTCATTCATTCATTCATTCATTCATTCATTCATTCACATTATACTCGGTTACAGTGTGTGTCACAAAAACATTCAATCACAAAATCCCAAATAACTGACGATGAATAGACCGTCTTACCAGCTCAGAGCAAAATACGTTCTGAAGCTGGACCATGCGTGACACCGTAATAACGTTCTGAAGCTGGACCATGCGTGACACCGTAATAACGTTCTGAAGCTGGACCATGCGTGACACCGTAATAACGTTCTGAAGCTGGACCATGCGTGACACCGTAATAACGCGTTCTGAAGCTGGACCCTGCGTGACACCGTAATAACGTTCTGAAGCTGGACCCTGCGTGACACCGTAATAACGCGTTCTGAAGCTGGACCCTGCGTGACACCGTAATAACGTTCTGAAGCTGGACCATGTGTGACACCGTAATAACGCCCCCAAGTGAAACAAAAAGGTATGCCATTTAATTAACGAGGTAGGAACCAATAATCTCATTCTTATTTTGGGGAAATTCACAACACAAATAAAATAGCATAATAAATAATAGTATGTAGACTTATATAATAGACAATATTGACTTGGCTACAATGGCACCCAGGCCTCTCCATCATATTTGCATCATATTTGTATTTTATTGTGTATTATATTTGTATTTAAAAAAAAAAACTGTTAGACTAATTGTTATTGTGTAAGGGCAGCACTTTTTAAAAGGAGTTGTAACATCTGATGCATCTGATATACTATAAACCATAATATTGTACCTCACCGCTTGCCATAGGATAGACGTCAGCTATTCCCGCGAGACCAAGGAACGGGATAAGAAAATGTAGATATGGTTCATGAATTTTATATGTATACTGTTATGATGCGTTTTTGTGTGACTATATGCAAATGTTGTGTGCCTATCAAATATTGCAATACTCATTGTTTAACCTTAAACATACTTTAAGTGTGCCCACTCTCAGTATTAAACAACATTCTTAGGAGCAGGCATATACCATATCAAGTAACAGTGAGACCAGTTTAACTCTAAGGACATAGGAGCCTTACTGCAGTGGTCAGCAGAGCAGAACAGCATGAACACAGAATAGCCATGTATGGGAACTAATGTCAGTATTGTAAGTTACTATTTCCTCTCTGAGAACTGTATATAAGCTGTAACAAACATCAGTACTTTGCTTGGCATCTCTTTATGCCACAGCCAGGCTCGGCACCAGCCGTAGCCAAGTTCGACATCTCCTATGTCGTAGCCATGCTTGAAGCTTGGACTTAACAGAGCATGCTGCCTTGGAAACATCTGTACATGGGAATGCAACCCAGATCTGCCTAATACAATGATTACGATTCAACCTTCTCTCTGAGTCATCAATATATCATTTCCGGCCACCTGACCAAGAAAGATCTCCATATATCATATACGGAAAGAAGTATACAGAATATATGCAGATATTTACGGATGGATCAAAAGACCCAATAACAGATAACACTGGCTCTGCAGTGGTAGTCCCTAATCGCAGAGTCGAGTTATGTAAAAGGACCACAAACTGCTGTCTATTCAGTTGAACTGTACGCCATTCTGATGGCGTTAGAGTGGGTGGTACAAGCTAAACCCAGCAGAGTGCTGATCTGCAGCGACGCAGCAGCTTGTCTGTACAGCTTGAGGCGTGGGACAGCAAAAAAGCGCCAAGACTTAATGCACAGTATAATGGATGTACATTCAAGGGTGGTGAAGCAGGGAGTGGTGGTAGTGGTCATGTGGGTCCCTGCACATATGGGTATCATGGGAAACGAAAGAGTAGACAAACTAGCTAAACAAGCGGTAAAAAAAGGAAACATAGACACAGACATCCAAATATCAAAATCAGAGGGAAAAAGTATTGTGTGGAGGGAAGCAAATAAAAAGTGGCAGCAACAGTGGGACCAGGAGACAAGGGGAAGACAATTATATGCATTACAAAACAGAGTGGGTGGTGTGAGAATCAGGGGAGGGAATAGAAAAGAGGAGGTGGTAATGTCCAGACTAAGAATAGGGCATAGTAATCTGAATGGAACTCTACACAATATAGGAAAACACCCCACAGGTTTATGTGACTATTGTCCTGTAATAGAAACAGTAGAGCATGTTCTTATTAACTGCAGGAAATATGCGTCACAAAGACAGGAAATGATGGAGGGACTGAACAGATGGGGACTGACGAGAGAAGGTGTGGAGGGCGTATTGGAGTGTGGTGGGAGTGGACAGGGCAGGAAGTGTCTGGTCACATTTCTCATGAGAACTGGCCTGATAGGGAGACTGTGACGAAATGGACAATGTAGGAATTGGATAAATCCAGAAGATGGCAGTAGTGCAACGCGAAGGATGCAAGCTGCCGTTAAACCCAACAGAAGAAGAAGAAGAAGAAGGAACCGGATGTGAAACAAAGATGGCGGATCAGTAAACGCCAGTGGTGTGCCGTCAGGGCCAGCAAGGCCTTCTCTGCTGGCCTAAACATCATCAGAATATACATTTTATTTTAATATATATTTTCCACAAATATGTATTAATGATTCCCCATAGTCTATTCTCTTCATTTCATAGCTTTCCTCTTGGTTGCGCTGCTTCCAGTCTCCGATTGAGATTTGGAGGGCTGGCCTTTATGTTAGAGCTTTTATCCAATCAAAATGTGTTGCTAGGGGGCTCAAAAATCTGCCCGCCTTCACATTAAACGGTGCTGCGGATTCGACCTGTAACTTAACATTGGAACGAGAAAACCTGTGGCGTACCTAGTAAACCTACGTAGATGCGAGCAAAAGCAACAACGGCGCCTGCTGTAAGGCTCAATGATGTCAGCACCCAGCACGTCTTTTGATTGGATACGCACTATTGCTACGCACTATTGATACGCACTATTGATATTCACTATTGAGATGCGGAACTATGCCGGTAGATGTGAAACTTTTGAAAGTGCGCAGGGAAACGGAGCCTCACAACGAAAGCTTTCGTTGACTGATCGATAATACTGATCGATTGTGTCCTGTTTTTGGGTAAACAATAACTTTCATTTAGGGGACACAATGAAAGCGCCAAGTCCACAAACAGAGGAAACTACGTTGAGCTTCTTTCTTTTCTGGCTGAAAACAACCCAGATTTACATTACCACCTGTCCACAAACAAAGTGTTTACTGGGACGTCAGGCAAAATACAAAACGACCTGATTTTTGCTATTGCTGAAGTGATGGAAGAAGAGATCAAAATGGAGATTAAAAAGGCACCCTTTGTCGCTATTATGGTGGACGAGACGACAGACGTGGGTAATGTAGCGATCTTAAAGATGTTAGTTTAACACTCTTCATTGTAAATGCGGATTTATTGATTAAAAATGCTTCGGAAATATTAATATAACTCTGTTGTACTTGTCTGACTATGTTAAGGTGATGCAACGCCCGGTTATACTGTGTTTCTGTCTAGTTTCTAGAGCCATGGCGTCATAACGATGGTATTAAGAGGTAGAATAATTCAGGTAGGAATGTGTCGGACATCACTGAAGGCCTAGGTGTGAAATGCACCGCCCGCCACTGGTAAACGCACACAGTGCTGAGACCGAAGACAACACGAGTCATTTATTACGTTTATAACTGTGCCAGAGGGCAAACATTACAGTATGTTCCAGGGGCGGCTGGCCGATAGAGGGCGCTGGGGCGCCGCCTCCACCTTCACTTCCTAGTTGCGATTTGTAAACGTTTTTTTTTTTTTAAATAAACATTGTTTATTCACAAAATGCGGCTGATATTCTGTCGGCGCCTATCAGCATTCATTAAAAATCCTCCAATACAATAAACATTTTTCATCTGTGTGTGTGTGTGTGTGTAAAACTCACTGTTAAAATACATAGGGGGAGAACGCGGGGCGCCGGTCAATGCAAGTCTATGCGAGGACGAATACTTTTCGCTTACACGTGAGCTGTAGCAGCGCTCCAATTGGCTGTCTCTATTTCTTGGCCTGGGCGCAAAAATGTGCGTCCTCCTGAAAGCTGGTTGTATTGCAGACAATGCATTGGTCCATCAAGCTTCCGAGTGATAGATTTGCTGTCCGCAGCTGGGCAGCTAGTTGTTTACAATGTAAGGATCATATCCGGATGGAGGGGGAGGGATCTCCGCCAAAGCCAATTGATCACCCAGATGGAGGAAGGGGAGGCAACTCCCCATAGCCAATTGTAGACCTCATTACTGTTACGTGACTTTGGCGCCTCACTTTGAGAGTGAAACAATGGAGTCTGCTGGATGTTCTACGGCAATAGTAAGGTATTATTCCACTCAAACTGACTTTTGGTCACAGCGATGGTGGATGATGATGATGACCTAACCCTAACCACTAACCACTAATAAGCTCATAATTCATTAATAATAATAAATACATATAGAAATGTATTTAGTTATACTGTGTGTATTCGTTCATTTATTTGTTCATACATTCATTTATGTACCTATATATTTATTGTTAATTCTGTCAATCTGTGTTTTAGTGGTGTTAGACCATGATGATGGTGGATGTATTAGTGTAGGATGATGGTGGATGTATTAGTGTGTTAGTGTAGGATGATGGTGGATGTGTTAGTGTGTTAGTGTAGGATGATGGTGGATGTGTTAGTGTGTTAGTGTAGGATGATGGTGGATGTATTAGTGTATTAGTGTAGGATGATGGTGGATGTGTTAGTGTGTTAGTGTAGGATGATGGTGGATGTGTTAGTGTGTTAGTGTAGGATGATGGTGGATGTGTTAGTGTATTAGTGTAGGATGATGGTGGATGTATTAGTGTATTAGTGTAGGATGATGGTGGATGTATTAGTGTGTTAGTGTAGGATGATGGTGGATGTATTAGTGTGTTAGTGTAGGATGATGGTGGATGTGTTAGTGTATTAGTGTAGGATGATGGTGGATGTGTTAGTGTGTTAGTGTAGGATGATGGTGGATGTATTAGTGTATTAGTGTAGGATGATGGTGGATGTGTTAGTGTGTTAGTGTAGGATGATGGTGGATGTGTTAGTGTGTTAGTGTAGGATGATGGTGGATGTGTTAGTGTGTTAGTGTAGGATGATGGTGGATGTGTTAGTGTATTAGTGTAGGATGATGGTGGATGTGTTAGTGTGTTAGTGTAGGATGATGGTGGATGTGTTAGTACCGGTATGTTAGTGTAGGATGATGGTGGATGTGTTAGTGTATTAGTGTAGGATGATGGTGGATGTGTTAGTATGTTAGTGTAGGATGATGGTGGATGTGTTAGTGTGTTAGTGTAGTTACACATATACATACGTACACACTATGTGTGTATATATTCTGTCAATCTGTGTTCATGGAGAAGACACTGGTGGTTGAAATGACAAACTTTAACCAGAAAGTCATTGAGAGATTTGCAGGCCTGAAGGAACGAAGGGCAAAATTCATGTTCAAGTAGTGTAACTGGGGGGGACACAGGGTTTGAAAGTAACAAAGAACACATTTATTATCACAATTGCATTGTGTTCCATGTCTTTCTCCATTGAATAAATAATGCCTAGTTGAATGGCTTAACAAGACAACTGTCTGGACAGTACAATCCATTTGAGCTGCTAGAATTATTCACCTTACCGCTGCACAGATAGACAAAGGGTTTAAGTCCATTCTGTTAACATTAGGTCTACTCTGCTAACAAAGACTATTCCAGTTGATTTGTCAGTTGTTGTACATTATATTTTTGTTGTGTTTGCAGTTTGCCCTTTAATACAAGTTATATATATATTCTCATGTTAAAATCCAGATTTTAAAGTTGATATTCTTCCCCGTGGAGCATGCCCCCATAACCTGTGCCCCACCCAACATTTTTATCCTTTATTAGCTACTAGCTAATGTTACACAAGCAATGTAGCTCACCACAGTTTGTATGTCTTGTCTTCTGGTGTTAGTAATAATCTAAAAAAAATAATCTATTGCCTCTAAAATCACCACGAACAGAACGGCGGAGGTACGGGTAAACGTGCGCGTGCAGTGCACGCGGAAAAAAAATCGCTAGATACAATGGTCAGTACAGAGCTGCAGCCGCTCATAGGTGGAGCTGCGTTAGTGACACACGGTCATTATTTAACACATCTCACACGAGAGGGAGTGCTGTTATACTGAACATCAGCACGGCTGGGATTCGCTCCTAGATGCGAGGCCGCTGGCAGCGACATTTGAGCGACAGTGGAGAGCATCCTCACCTACTGCATCTGCAACTGGTTCTCCAGCTGCACAGCCGCAGAGAGGAATGCGCTACAGAGAGTCGTGAGAACGGCCCAGAAGATCACCGGCGCCCCCCTCCCCTCTCTGGAAGAGCTGTACAACACACGCTGCCTCAGGAAGGCCTCCAAGATCTCCAGAGACCCATCCCACCCTGGGTACGAACACTTTGCTCGGCTGCCCTCGAACAGGCGGTACAGGACCATGTTCGCAAGGACAAACAGACTGAAGCTCAGCTTCTACCCCAGGGCCATCCAGGCCCTGAACACAGCAAAGACCTAGGTTCTGGGCCCTGGACAGTCTGGACGGATTGATGGCAGCTGCTGGATTGAAAAATCAGGTGTAGTGCTGAGGCACAAATGTGTACATTTCAAGCCTGCAAACTGCGACACTTTAAATGAATGTGCAATAACACTATGTGCAATATGACAACCCTAGGGTACATAAGGTTGCAGAGAAATAGGAAATGTTAGAATAGGTATAGCATAGCATAGAGTACAGCACAGTGTTTTATCTGTACAGTATAGTATAGTGGATAGTGTACATAGCCTTTATTTATGTAAACCAGCTCCTTTCCCTTCTTGTTTTTTTAGTTTTTTTTTTCTTTCCTAGCACCAGGGGAGCCCCCCCTCCCAAATTTCGTTGTTTGGTACCTGTACTATATCAATGACAATAAAGACCATTCATTCATTCATAGTTAACAGTAGTGATGTGTCATTTATTAGTTAACAGTAGTGATGTGTCATTTGTTAGTTAACAGTAGTGATGTGTCATTTATTAGTTAACAGTAGTGATGTGTCATTTATTAGTTAACAGTAGTGATGTGTCCTTTATTAGTTAACAGTAGTGATGTGTCATTTATTAGTTAACAGTAGTGATGTGTCATTTATTACTTAACAGTAGTGATGTGTCATTTATTAGTTAACAGTAGTGATGTGTCATTTATTAGTTAACAGTAGTGATGTGTCATTTATTAGTTAACAGCAGTGATGTGTCCTTCCGTGTCGACGCTTCGTAGCGTGTCGAGTAATTGAGGCAGATGTTTGTGATGCGCGTATCGAGGCGTGTGTTGATGACGTATGTGGTAAGAGGCGTGTGTTGATGACGTATGTGGTAAGAGGCGTGTGTTGATGACGTATGTGGTAATCTTTTGGAGCTTCTTTTTTTTGGCGATGGAACCAGCGAGAAAGAGGAGATATTCCCCTGTCTGGGAACATTATGAGCTGATCTCTCCTAGGTATGCACTATGCACATAGTAATAAATAATAACTAGTGTAATATACTGTGGAGAATTTGTTATTTTTAAATAAAAATGAATAAATGAATAAAATCTTGTTCTTCCTAGTAACACAAGCACATTTATTCAATTGAAAGCTTCACACACCAAAGCCACGGTGTCATTATCACTCTGCCTGCTATACATTTATTGTCCACTTGATGGCGCAGTAGAGCAAATGAAGCAACACGAAGCTTCGGCCCATGTGTGACCCAGTAACGTGCAGTGAGGTCATTGGCTGGGTAGGCAGTGAGCTATTTTAAAAAAATCATGCGATTAACGCAGCAGCCAGACTTCAAATGGCATAGCGCATACTATAAAGGCAATCAATAGCCCTTATATCTTTTAACGCAGGCTCAAAACTCACTTCTTCAAGAAGTAGGCCTACTACCAGAATCCTCCCTGTTAAGCACCTATTGTATTGTTAGTTTGCTATTCTTCTCTATGCTATTGCTATTGCTATACTGTATTTTTTGTTTGCTATTCTTCATTTTGCCTTAAAAAAGCAGTACACTCCTACGTTAAATGCAATTATTGTAAGTCGCTTTGAATAAAAGCGTCGGCTAAATGACTGTAATGTAATGTAGGCTAATATACTATACTATAAAGTCAATCACATAGCCCATTTATACTATACTATCAAATAGCTGCTCAAAAATGTAATGTATTGTTATCTCATAACTACACATAGCGTAGCGCAACAGCCTGTATGGCATTGCCTACATTCACCTGCATCTCAACAGGATTTACAGCACCACGCAAAACAGCTCAATGACAATATAAATTCACCTGCATCAACAACACAGGATTTACAGCATTTGAACCGGCACGCAATAGCCTACATTATCTTAACCATGTAACATGCGTAGGCAAATGTGCGGCTAATTTCTCATCCTTTTCTGCCATCAAATGTAAAAGTTCGACATAATTCCCACGATTGATGGAGCTACTGCTCTCGTCGTTCCCCCGAAATGCTCATTCTTGTTTAGCAAGGTAGCATGTTGCATCAATTAGGCTTTTCAAGATTTCCCTGTTCTCCTTTACCTTTGCGTTGTGTGCAGTAACATGCAGCCGGTGCTGCTCATCCAGGGCCATGTCTATGCGACTTTTGCCAAAGGTTTCCAAGGCCATCTGAGAGTGGATGTGGGCTATGGATTGTTCATGCTTCTCTAAAGCTCTTGGAAAAAATTTCAGGTTACAGTAGCCCCCTTTCACCCACACGCTGTCGCTAGACCAGAACAGTAGGCAAGGGAAGCAGAACAGCTTGTTAGCCTGGCTACATCCACACAGCCAGTCCTTTTTTTGTACCATTCCGTTTGAAATGTTCGTACAATCTTCTGTCCCTTCCTTTGGGTTAATTGAGATAGGTCAGGTGTTGCCCTCCCATTTTCAATCACATTTCGTTTTTTGCTCAAAACTGAAGGTTGAAAATCTTTTTAACTGTTGGATATCCATGATGCTGATCTCAAGTTAGCTGGGGAAATGTAGAACCGCGGCGCGAACAGTAGAGGAATGCTGCTACGGCAAGCCAAACGCAAACTGTCAATCATGCTGTCAGAGGCAGCCTACACGGTGCCTCAACGTCCATCAATGAAGACAATGTGAGAACAGACTACGCATGCGCAAACCTACGAAACCGTTGGTCTATCACTTCGCATAGCACAGAGGCACTGCCTCAGCCTCTCGCCAGCAATCAGCTAGCTTTGGGAGCAAACTCTCCTGGTGCCAGGGCATGCATTATATTTTTAAAACAACACATTTTACATAATTTATTTTTATTTTAACAACATTTTAACACATTAAAGTTAAGAATAATGAGTAAAATACATTTTTAAAAAATATATTTTTGAGATAAAAAAAGAATAAAAAAATATTTTAAAAAGACTGATATTCTTTTTCTTTCTTAAATGCCTGGGTGAGGCACTGCCTACCCTGCCTCACCTGACTGCACGCCACTGGTGTGACCCAATTCTGGAAAGCTTCAACAGTTCATGAAGCTTCATCTCGCCATCACTAGTTAACAGTAATAAGCGACTACAGATTATGATTTGTTTGTTTATTGAGCTTGCGCCTCTGACGTAAGCAGCAAGCACGGTGCAATGCATTATGGGAAAATTAGGCAGGAATCCTAGAAATAGATAGAATGACGTCATCTAATGGTACAACACAGCTACATTTGTGTGAACATCGAATGGAATGAACATGAAGCTACACTGCAAACTAGTTAGGTAAAGTGGCTTTGTAACTCAAGTAATGTATTCAAACATCCGCAGGCTAGCTACTTTGTATCGTGTATGTTATAATGTGAGCATTATACCTAGGATTTATATTGAGATGCAATATCTATATTTTCCCACCAGGGGGAGTTATGGGTTGAAGGGATATTATTTCTAGGACTACAGAGATGTAGGCTGGATGTGTTTCCGTATCCGGTATTCAGATATAGCATTATAGGTGCGCAGTGTAAGACGCACAGACATGTATTTATGACTCATGCTCCCGTTCTATATAAAGTACAAACCGAAAGGACATCAAGCGTCATGTGGCTTTATTACGTTTAAAGGTTACCACATATTTTTGGCGACGAGGATAAACTGGATTTTCGACAAGTCGTCCCGGTTTTGTTTTTGTTAGTGTGAGCTAGGCTAATGGTAGCTAGCTGGGCAGCTAACGGATGAGCAACGCCGGCAGTGCTACTGCAGAGGATTCGCTCGTGGACGGGGGAGCATCGGAGGAAGAGCTGAGTGAGGAAGAGGAGCCTCGCGCTCAGATGGCTACGTTCGGGACCATCAGTGAGTTTGTGGAGGCAAACGAAGACTGGACAGAGTATGAGGAAAGGCTGGGACACTTTTTCTCTGCAAATGGAATTAATGAGGAGGCTAGGAAGCGCTCCATTCTCCTGAGTGTGTGGGGCAAAGACTTATAAGCTAATAAGGAATTTAGCCACACCACAGAAACCGGGGGAAATTCCATACGTGGATCTAGTCAAGCTCGTGGGGAACCACCACAATCCACGACCTTCTGTGATAGTTCAACGTTTTAAATTTCACAGTCTGTTCAGGAAGACAGGTCAGTCTGTAGCCAATTTTGTAGCCGAGCTACGGCAGCTGTCGGAGCATTGTGAATTCGGGGCAGTGTTGGATGACATGCTCCGTGACAGGTTAGTTTGCGGCATTAGTAATGACCCCATACAGCGCCGCCTGCTGGGGGAAGCCCCACCACTGACTTTCAAAAAGGCCCTGGAGATTTCCCAAGGTATGGAGATGGCTGCTAACAATGCTAAAGACATACAGAGAGGGAGTGGGTGCACCAAGTCAGGAGGGATCATACCCATAAAGAGACTGGTAAAAATTTGAGTTTCGCAAAAAGGGGGGAATGTTTTCGGTGTGGAGGATCACATTATGCAAATGACTGCAGATTTAAAGAGACTGTTTGCCATAATTGTAATAAAAAGGGACACCTAGCAAAGAAGTGCAGGAGTTCAAAAGACAATAAAATGAGCAAGGGCAAGCCTTGGCAGGGGAAACCTAGACAGGCTCAGGCAGACACACACCACCTGGAAGAAGCAGACGAAGAGGCAGCGTGTGCATACAACATGTTCGGAGTGGAGACAGATGAGGAGCCACCTGAACCCTATTATGCCACTGTCACTGTCACGGGACAGGACGTAAAGTTTGAGATTGACTCAGGGGCTACTGCATCGGTCATCAGTGAGGAGACCTACAGGAAGACATGGGGGTCTAACCTACCGCCCATCAGCCCATCAAAGCTGAGACTCAGGACATATACAGGTCAGCCCATACCGCATATAGGAGTGCTATATGTGGACATTTCAGCAGAGAACCAGAAGACAAAAGCCAGGCTGGTGATAGCTAAGGGCAGGGGACCAAGTCTTTTGGGCCGTGATTGGCCAAGGAAAATTAAACTCAACTGGCATGAGTCTGACGCTTACCTTTTCCCCAGGTAGCACTGTGCTACCATGTCAAAAAAGTTAGTAGCACACCAAGAATTTCAGTAGCACAATGAAAATTGCGCAATTTTCGTATGACGACAACAAATTATCATAATCATAACATATCAGAATTATCATAACCGGCTCTTGGCCGTAATAAAAATGGAGACTCACACAATGTAAAGGGGAAGTAAGAATATTCATTTATTAATAAATGATTCATGAATAAATAAATAATTAAGCCCAGGCTTTCATATAAAATTCATAAATTCTGAGCAATTAAATGCAAAGAATGTCTGTGGTCCAGCAGTCTTGATAATCTGGTCGCCTGGCCCGCTTAGAGCTATCAAGCCATCTTTCAACCGCTGGACTTGGATCAAACTGCTCAAGCGGAGGCCCCTCCAAACTGATTCGCATTAGGTCTTCTGTGGTAGAAACGGCCAGCCTACTTCTGGTTGCACTTTTAATGCGGTTCTGGGCTGAAAACCCCCTCTCACATTGGGCAGCCGAGATTGGGAGCATCTCAGACCCGTCTCTGTTTTCTTCGTCACTCTCGTCTCCAGCTGTAATGTTGACTCCACTACCCCCCTCTACCTCCTCTCTGTCTGACCCCCCTCTACCTCCTCTCTGTCTGGAACGGTGCTAACATTAGCCTTGCTAAAGTATGCCGTAATCGGATTCATTTTAACAGCGGTCTTTTTCTGACAGGATTTTCAAATGTAAATGCGCGCTTGTTGTGCTTGCGGGTCACGTGTCTGTTTTTTTTTCTTCTGTTTTCAAAGGATTGCATTGGTTTAGATGCGCTGTGATCTTATTAACGAACATAAGATTGACTGCGCATGACAGTAGTTCCGCTTTTTTTTTGTCGCACTGGTGCGATTGAATGTATTTCCAAGTCGCACAGAAATATATTCACTCGCAAATGCGACCAAAACTGTCGCACTGTCGAACCCTGCATGCCGTTAAGTATGTGCACACGACAGACACGACAGCGTATCCTGCATCGATACAGTGATGTTTTCAGGGACGAGCTGGGCACACTGAAGGGGGTAACCGTGAAACTCCATGTTGACCCTGAGGCCGCCCCACGGTTTTTCAAGCCAAGGTCGGTGCCCTATGCCATGAAGGTCAAAGTGGAGGAGGAGCTGGAACGTTTACAGAAGCAAGGCATCATTGAACCCGTCCAGTTTTCAAGGTGGGCGGCTCCCATTGTCCCAGTCCTGAAAGAAGACAAAACAGCAAGGATATGTGGAGACTACAAGATGACGGTAAATCAGGTCGCTAGGCTGGAGGAGTATCCACTACCAAGGGTGGATGACCTGTTTGCAACCTTGTCAGGGGGTAAGCTTTTCACAAAGCTAGACATGAGCCATGCTTACCAGCAACTGCAGCTGGACGAAGAGTCAAAAGAATATGTCACAATTAACACTCACAAGGGCTTATTCAAATATAATCGCCTTGTGTTTGGGGTGGCATCCAGCCCCGCCATTTTCCAAAGAACAATGGACACATTGTTACAGGGTATTCCGCACGTAGCGGTATATCTCGATGATATCCTCATCACCGGGGCCACGGAGGCGGAGCATCTGGCTAACCTAGAGCAGGTGCTGAAACGACTCTCGCTACACACTCTAGTAAGCATCTACATCCCCAACACGAGGAACTATTGGAAGGTTATGTGTTCGTAAGGCTAGATTAAACCTGAGATATGTCTAACTACCCTTTACTGTACCCTACTATCGGATCATGATATTGTTTAATTGTCCAAATTACATCAGATTATTAATTTAAGAACCACACAGTAACTCGAATTTTCTAGCAAAAATCCAAATTACGCACGCTTATCAAATTGGAAATTGTCATTAGATGGCTGACCCTGACCTGATGTGATAGTACACTGCGAATAAATGTCCGTAATCCTTTCCCGTGGGAAAATGGTAAAAACACTAGCCTTTTTATTACCTGTTAGAATTTGTACATCATTTAACAGATTCGACGCTGCTTGTTCCCGGTTTCCCAAAGACACGGGTTGACACCTGATTTGCACATTCACAAATAATTAAATGTATCATATACAAATCTAAGAGTTGACATAGAGTTGACAAATCTCTGAGTTGACATGTTTTCTAACTAGGTTTCTAGATGTAATGACACGGCTCACGCCACGGGCTATCCTGCCGCTTATGTGAATGTGACAAGCCTGGGCCACATGCAGTGAATTCTCACGTCAGTGTTACTCGGCGGCACCGAAAGGGAGATTGTGAATTCAGACATATGTGGAATGAGGACGGTAGCATTATGCCATGGTCTCCTCAAATCCTCCTGCAGTGGAGGAAACCAACACAGCCTATAAACTATGAATGTTGGAGCCAAAAAAAGCTTTATATTATTATTTATGGAAAGCCACTTGAATGGTATTTTGAAAGTGGTACTTTGGCCCATAAAGACTTTTATTTTGAAAATGGGTGTCGCCCAATCTAAGGACATAATTGATATAAGGAAGTGATCTCTCCTTGCTTGGGCTGGATGAGTCCTGACACGTGAGGGTGCGACACAGTTTTTCAACCATCACGATAAGCCACCACATTAGAAACACACGCGTACATACCACACCAACATATATAACTTTCGTTTGTTACTTTTATTTGGACTTTGTATTTTAAGACCACTTTAATTCCTGAAAAGGTCCAGAGTTTCTTGTTGCAAACGGAGGAAGGACAAACAACAGGTGCGTTGAAAACCAACACCCAATCATGCCAGGACGATGGCTAATTTGATAATTTTGATAGACATGATAGCCATCACAATGAAGATATGGAGAAATGCATTGGGAATATCTTGATGGATCGCCAACCTACCAGCCAGTGGTGTAGTCTAGTTTTTTCTAGTGGGTGTTGGGAATTTGTATTAAAATCACTAGAAGTGATAAATCATGTACTATGTGCTCATTTAAATAATATGTGAATGCGGTCAGTTGAGAACAATAGGAAGGTCACGCAAAGCCAAAAGAGAGGTTCTGTTTTTGAGCGACAAGAAGAAATACAAGCTCCTGACTAAAAGAACGTTTTATGATTCAAACTGCCTGTAAATTACTTATTTTTACCTATGTGCTAACAACCATTTTACACCTGCTGTTATAATATTCTATTTTTCTGTACTTTCATAACTAATGATTAACGATAAGTCTATTCTTCTAACTTCTAAATCGAATCCTAATACTACTGTGTAACTTCAATAGTTGTGTTTTCACAAGACATACTGATAAGGACACTGACACACTGCTCTGCTCATACAAAGTATGATATCACCATGGGAACGAGACGCTAGCAGGACACTCAAGCTGATAACATACATAGACTCTCGCACCCACACAAGAGAAGAATTGAAGGCCAACGCTAACGAGAAGACTAACGAGCAGCTGCAACGGATCTTGTACGGACAATTGGAAAACTACTAGATAGGGGGGGGGGGGGCACCACCCAGCCCCAAATGTTAAATCAAATGTATAAAGACTGTGTACGAAGGCTAAAGGGGACTCTTGTCTGGTGGAGCTCCTGCAGTTAACTTGTTGACGGCTAGCTGAGACGGGCCTGCAGAGGTGAAACTAGATGAGACCACTTTTCCATGGAAATGAACTATTATTGCTTGCTGATGTGCTTGAATAAATATTATCTTAATGAACAGTTCAGTAGTGGTGCCTAATATTTGATTGGATCATATCATCTTAAGAAGTGATATCAAGGACGTCTCGTTGAGATTAAACGAACTCGCTTGTAAAGTGACGACTCAATTAAATCGATACTGGAGAAGTTGATCGCCTTACAAAATTGGTGACCCCGACGTGATCTTCAACGGGATGCAAGGAGGAGTGGGCGAGGCTGGGTTCGGACTAAGCACTTCCACGGTACCAACACAAAAGAGGTGAGCAGAGCCATTTAATGAAATCTGCTTAGGTAGACAATAGTATTCTAGCTGGAAGTGCTGGGCCTGAATCGTCAAACCCATTCTGATCTGTGTCTTTGAAGATCCGTCAAAAGTAAGGATAATCATTAATTAAATTGACATTCTATACATTATTGAACACCACTGTCTGATATAAGCACATCTTGTATTAACGTGTAATAGACCCGCCGAGGTCTAAGGAAGGGACTGTAGCTAAGTCCTGGATATAAAGGGGTAACCAGTCCCCAGGATAGACCCGCCGAGGTCTAAGGTAAGGAAAGACACGACAGTCCTGGATATTAAGAGGTAACCAGCCCCCAGGTTAGACCCGACGAGGTCTAAAGAAAGGACGGTGTCCCGAAGGTTGAAATACCTTGCAAACCAAGTGAGAAGTGAGGTCATTGCGAGTAGGGTAGCGTCTACGGCAGGACTGCAGTCCGGTAGAGGTCCTAGTATTAGCGTGCCTCCTCTCACAGCGGGCGCTAAAACAATTGTGACGTTAGGATTATAAGGTTCTATCATCGTTTTAGTCAAAATTGAGTTTTTTGCATAATCTGATCAATTAGGTGTTTATTATGTGTGGTGTTATTTTTTAAAATCTTGACATTTTGAGTTAGTAATTCATAAAATACAAAGGTTCCATCTCACAAAACATAATGGAATGTAAAAACGTTGACGCTCAATATCTCTGAACTACCCTAAGCGGAGATATAACCTTATAATTCTAAACTCACGCAATATGTTACGTAATATTGTGTGTAAATAATAGTGTTAGAATTGTTATTATTACTATTAAAAGGGATAGTTGAGTAAAGCGCCCTGGAGCAACTGGTCTAGGCTGAGTGCTCCCTGGCTTGGTATCACTCAAATATCACTTGCAAACTTTATAAAATATGTTATGCCTCGTTCAAGGTGTTTAAAGAAGTGTTGTGCTGCGGGTGTGATCCACCATTGAAGCGCAGACAGCAGGAGAAAAAGCTCACTAGGAGTGCCTCTGGTGATACGTGGTGATTTGTGTCTTGTCGTCTTTGTAAATAGTGGTATATTTGGGGTGTTTGATTAAATTGTGGTTTTGTTTAGTTGTACAGGTTGTTTAGCATTGACTGGCAATAATAATATTGATGATAAGGGTGGCAGCATAGCCACACGATACAGTGGACCTTCAGTAGAATGACTATCTAGATGAGCAGATAATGCAGAACACATAATTCAGGGAATACATAGAGGACCGACAGGATAGATACACACAGAGACCCTATAAAATATAATATAAGACCTTAATTAATTCAAAAAAACTAACAAAAACAAATACAAAAGAATAAGAAAAATAAATACATGAACTATTGCATTTAATTGTTAATACATTTACACACAAAAAAAAAAAAAAAAAAAAAGTTTTCGCTTTGTCATTCTGACTCTGTGTTGTGTGTTAGATTGATGGCACATTTTATTGAATCCATTTTTAAAAAGTGAAAGGCTCTGAATACTACCAAAGGCATTATTATTATTATTATTATTATTATTTTATTTTTTCCTTTCTTTCTTTATTTTATTTTTATTTTTCTCAGACACAGCATTAAGACACAGCATTAAGACACCCCAAGGGGTATAGTTAAGAAACAATATGACCATGAAAGAGACTCCACAGTGGTGGCTTCAGGCCCTGAAGGAAATGCATAGAAGGACAGACCATGACGGAAGAGAGCAAGAGGAAAAGAAGATGGTAAAAGCAGTAGCTAAATGGAAGAAGGCAGGTCTGTTCCCCCCAGAAGGGCCACCCACCCCAGAGCAAAGACTGGCGATCATTGAAGAGGCCATAGAAAAATCAAAAGAAAAGGAGAGTGCTGCCGTAGGCAAGGGAAGGTGGTCTGAAGCACGACGAGAGGCAAAGAAGGCGGAGGAAAAGGAGGTGAGAACAAGACGAGTGGTCGGATGGCTCAGAGGAGCAGAACACTCTCAACGCCAAGCCAAACAGACAGTCGAAGCACAGGCGGGGGAGAAAGGCACAGACACTGTGGCTCCGACAGCCGACGTGCCCATGGAGACGGCCTCAGTCGCTGTGGTTCCTCCAAGAGAACTGTATCCCCTGTCCGCATTGCTACAAGCAGCAAGGTGGGGGTCGGAGGCAGAAAAACACCCCCTTCCCCTAAAAAGCACCTGGCCCCTGGAGGTACGAAAGGGACTGAGCTCAACCCCTCCCCCATATGCCTGGGATGTGAACCCTCTGAAACCTACCAAAGAATACCTGACAGGGCCAACCCCCATACAGGCACCAGTCTTTGACATTATGAGTGGGACAGTGGCAGTGCAAGCGCGATCAGAGGAGGCGCACAACACTCTCCACTCTACCCAGGATCACAGCCCTGGAGGACAATGCGACGACCTGCTTTGGAGTACGTCAGGATCGATGGGCCTTCCAAGAGCATCGCCATACACCATCGGCACGCCCCACGGAGGAAACGGCCCACCAGGGAGAAGTGACTTGATGGAGGACATAGAAAAACAGCTGGCTGATCGACTGAACGAACTGACTGTGCAAATAAAAGAAGACGACTTGCGCAGAAGACACTCCGAACGGAGCCAAGAGGAATGGAAGGAGGAAGAGAAGAAAAAGAAACGCCGAAAGAAGAAGGCGAACAGGGGGAAACAAGGACTCACGCTGAGACTCAGGGGCGAGTTTAAAAGGGCAGGGGTGACAGAAGGAGAAAAGGAAGAAAGCAGCGAGTGGGAAACCAATAGCTGCAGCGGTGAGTCAAACGCAGAAGAGGAGAGGGCAAGCGAGGCACGAGCACAGACCCCACTCCCCAGAAGATCCACACGAGTCAAGAAACAACCACAGCAGTACCTTCAGACGTGTGATATGAAAACAAGAGGCATGCCCCCTGCCACAGAGAAAGAGCAGCGACCAGGCATGTTCCCTTTAGTTGCCGTAGCAGGAGGAGGATTACTTTACCAACCATGGGGACATCGGGACATGGAGGCTCTCAAGAACAGCCTCCCCTCCCTCCCCAGAGGGGCCGCCCCGTGGATACGAGCGTTTGAGGCCCGAACCATGGCAGATAGGGTGGCCTGGGGGGATGTGAAGGCCCTCATTGCCTCTACGGAGGGAAAAGGAAAATGGAACCAGGTGGAAGACCTGGTGGGAATGGGAAATATCCCCGGAGAAACACCACTGAACCAACACAGGACGGCCCTGTGGACCGCGCTCAGGACACTGTGGCCCCACACCCCGGATACAGCAGCCATGACAGGGATAAAGCGGAAGCCGGACGAAGACATCCATAAGTTCATCAAGAGGGCCGCTGAGGCATGGGAGGAAGGAACTGGGGCCAGATATGATCACAGCCAAGCGACGGAAATGTTGTTCCGAGCAGAGGTGGGCCGAGGCCTAGGCAAAGCAATCCAAGAAAGGCTGAGCACGGTAGTAGGCCTGGGCTCTATGGGAGAGAGCCTATGGGTACAAAATCTCACTCATCATAGCAACCAGGAAGAAAGAAAAACCGACGAGACCGAGGAGAAACAGGCCGTGCAGCGTGAGAGGTTGTTGAAAATGCAGGTGACCGAAGCTGACGCTGTGGCTACGGCAAGGAAGAAGGAATGTAAAGAAGGCAAGATATTGGTCCAGCTTGGAGAGGTGCCGCAGGCCTCTGCAGCACCACAGCCCCTGGCTCAGTACCAATCCTTCCCCGAATATCAACAGAGAGGCGGAGGGAGAGGACGTGGGCGAGGAGGCCGCGGGAGAGGACGTGGAGGACCAAGAACACCAGGAGCAGGTGCCTGCCACACATGTGGAGGAACAGGACACTGGAGGAATGAATGCCCTAACCAAGAGGGCCAACAGCAGTCATCGGGACCAACATCGCAGCAGCAATGGCAGCCCCAGCAGTTTCAACCCCCCACACAGCAACAGTGGGGGGGCCCGATGCCAGGCCAACCGGCACCAACCATGATGGCCCCCATGATGAATCAACCACAAGGAGGGGCTCCTTATGGTCAAAGCCTATAGGGATGCCCGGGAGGCGAAAGAGGAACCTACCACTTCCACCCGAACGAAGAACCAATGATTGAAATACTGGTGGGAGGAGAGAAAAAACAGTTCATGGTAGATACTGGAGCAGCAGCGTCCACCATGAGAAACCACAAGGGTAGAGTTCCTCCTCTGTCGGAAAATCCGGCCATGACGACAGTAGGCTACTCCGGGCAGGCACAGACACAGAAATACACAATCCCCCTAGAAACAGAAATAGGCCACCAGAAATTGTCACACAACTACCTGTTCGCTCCCCAATGCCCCGTAAACTTAATGGGGAGGGACCTGCTATGTAAATTGAACGCGGAGGTAACTTGTGGACCAGGCGGATTAACAGTAACACTTCTCGGCGGCAGGAAAGTCACCGGGGAAGCCCCATGCAGAATACTAATGATGAGAGAGGAACCAGGAGCCACCGCCCAGACCACGGCTGTGTTCTGGGCTAGACTACTCTCGGAAAACACTGAGGGAGTAACTAAGACCTATCATCAATGGAAGACATGGATACAACAGCTAAGGCCCTATGGGCCTCCCCTAGACCCTCTTCATTGCACTTTTAACTACATCAGAGAACCAGATGAGTCCTATGAAGAAGCCTGGGAAACCCGTAAAGAAGGAAAGAAGAGCGTGCTAAGGGCTACAGACATCATTGTGGGGCCAGAAGGGGTAGCAGCGGAATGCACACTCACGGATGAGCAGCACCAGTGGTACGCCCTCCAAGCTGAGAGCGCGCTGCACATAACCCTGGCCATCACTCACGGTGGAGTAGCAAAGGAATTGGGACCCATGATGAAAAGAGCACAAGTCCAGGAATGGAGGTCGACTGTAAACCCCCTCCTCTGGCGAAGCAAGGACCTGACGATGTGGAGAATAGGGAATTGCACGGACGAAAACACCGTCGGGGAGAGACAAGATCTCGAAAGAGACCATGGCCGAGAGAATGACAATCACCAGGACTGGGATGGGATGGTGAACAGAATAAACCCAAGACTTTGGTCCAAAGGAGACCATGATGTGGGTCTGGTGCCCCATCACCAGATCGAAGTAAAACTAAAAGAAGGCCAAGCAGTGATCTGGCAGCCACAATACAATATCTCCCCAGCGGCCACCCAAGGGATATCAGAAACCATTGGAGGACTGACTGCAACGGGGGTGTTGCGGCCCAGCTGCTCCCCGTGGAACACACCAATACTACCAGTAAAGAAACCTAACGGGACCTGGAGGATGGTCCATGATCTCAGAAGAATAAATGACGCAGTGGCAGGCCATGACATCGCCGTCCCAAACCCGTACGTTGCATTGAATTGCCTGACCCCCAAACAAGTCAGATTCACAGTCATAGACCTGGCTAATGCTTTCTTTTGCCTGCCTCTGCACCCAAACAGTCAAGAAATATTTGGGTTCTCCTACCAAGGGTCCAAATATACATACAATCGTTTGCCTCAGGGCTACAAACAGAGCCCTGGCCTGTTCAATAAGGCACTAAAAGAAGACCTACAAGGCATCACTCTCCCAGAAGGAACCACAGTAATTCAATACGTGGACGACATTTTGATAGCAAGTGAAAATGCACAGGACTGCTTGATGGCCTCAGAAACCGTGCTGAGAACAGTAGAAGAGGCAGGATACAAAGTCAAGAAAGAAAAGGTACAAGGCTGCCGGAGAAAAGTAATCTTCCTCGGACGAGTGATAGCAGCCAACACGAAGCAAGTGGTGGAATCCCAAAGATCAGCAGCGTTGACTTACCCCAAGCCTGTGACGGTGAAAGACATGTTGGGATTTTTAGGGCTGACAGGCTACAGCAGACAATACATACCTCATTATGTGGAGACTGGAGCGGCATTAAGAGACATAGTGGCGACAGCAGGCCACCGAGACCTAAAAGCAACATTGGATTGGAACATCGCCGCTGAGGAAGCATTCATAAACATGAAGCAGGCCTTGGCACAGGCTGAACAGTTGGCAGTACCAAATTATGAAGAACCTTTTCACTTAGATGTAGGAGAGAATAAAGGAGTGATAAATGCAGTACTATTTCAGAAAAGACCAGAAGGAAGGGCAGTGTTACTCTATCACAGCAGCAGACTGGACAGTGTAGGAATGGGACAGACTACTTGTACACGACACCTGATAGCAATAAGTACGGCCCTAGAAAAGACAGCATCAATGACTATGTGTCACCCCATAATAGTCCACACCAACCATGGTGTGGTGGCATTTTTAGAATCAAAGGCCTTCTCTCTATCCAGCTCGAGAGAAGAAAAGCTAGAACGAATACTGACTCAACCACATGTCACATATACGTCACTAGGGGTAAATATGGCAGAAGGACTCCCCGCAAATAGTGTAACACACATTTGTGAGTTGAGAGCAAGAAAAGAACACAAGATACGACCTGACTTAGAAGCACAGGCAAATTCATGTGCTGAACTGACACTGTATTGTGATGGATGTTGTTATAGAGGCCCGGATGGTAATATTGCGTCATTTGCAGTAGTGAAAAGAATGGTCAATGGCTCTTACAACACGGTAGTCAGTGGAATAATTCCGCAGCCTGCGTCAGCCCAAAAAGCAGAAGTAGTGGGGCTCACGGAAGCACTGCGCCATGCTAAAGGACGCAGTGTCAATATTTACACTGACTCAGCATATGCCCATGGGGCATTAATGATGGACGGCCCCCAATGGGTCAGGAGAGGATGGGTGACCTCGAATGGTGATCCAGTCAAACATGAGATGGCTCTAAAAAATTTAATGGCAGCAGTACAGATGCCATTCCAGGTGTCGGTTATAAAGTGCAAGGGGCACTCGAAAGCCGACACAGACGAAGCCAAAGGAAATGATGCTGCAGATGCAGCCGCTAAATTAGCAGGGGGATATGTCCCCAGAGAACACCAGCTGGTTTCAATCCAGCTAGACAAACCTAAATGCTCTGTGCAGACTATAGAGGAAATACAGGGGGCCGCCTCCCCCCAAGAACAATCAGTGTGGGTAAAAAGGGGGGCGACGCAAGGCGGGTCCTCTGAAAAGGGCTACGGGTTGTGGAGAGCGCATGACGGAAGACTAGTGGCCCCTGCAGGCCTAATGAATATGCTGATAGCTGAAGCACACGGTCCCACTCATGGGTCGGTGCGAGACACTTGGGCACTGATAATGAGAGATTGGTGGACCCCTTATGGTTTGGAGATGGTTAAGAATTTCATCTCAGACTGTGATGTGTGCAATAAGCACAACCCAAAAACAGTACTTAAATGCCCAATGGGCACATATCCAGTGCCTCCCTGCCCATTTCGAGAGATATGTATTGACTTCACGGACATGGGATTAGACAATAGAGTACAAGGCAAGAGATACTTGTTGGTGGTGATTGATAGGTTTTCAAGGTGGCCTGAAGCATATCCGTGTAAACGGGAGGATGCTGCGTCTGTAATAAAGTGCCTCTTACAGGATTTCATACCACGGTTTGGCTTCCCTACAATGATACACTCTGATAATGGGTCACATTTTAAAAATGTCCATATGGCTGCAATTGAGACAGCAATGGGGATTAAGCATCGATTTGGTTCAGTCTATCACCCCCAGTCACAGGGGCTAGTTGAACGGGCTAACCAATCTATTAAAAGAAAGCTTGCTAAAACCTGTGCCTCGACAGGACTGTCGTGGGTGGGGGCATTGCCCATGGTGTTGATGGCAATGAGAAATAAGACCAATTCAATGACTCATTTGACACCCCATGAGATCATAACTGGTAGACCGATGTTGGTGCCGACAGGCATGATACAGAGACAGAGGGAGGTGGGCCCAGGATTGGACCTCCTCTCCATGGAAATGAATGTATATGTCAGGGCTCTAACTAATCTAAATCGAGTATTGTCTTCACAGGTACTGAATGCAGCGGAGAAAGCAGACATCGGCGAAAAACAGACTCCTATTCTAGACCCAGGCGACTGGGTAAGAATCAGAGTCCACAAAAGGAAGTGGAACGAGCCACGGTGGACAGGACCGTGGGAGGTAGTATTGACCACCTCACACGCAGTCAAAGTCAAAGGTAAACCAGGTGCAGATTGGCATCACCTGTCACACTGTACCAAAGCAGACCCACCACATAGAACTTTGGCTGAAATCAGAGAACGCCTAGAAAATGTGTAAAATTTCCAAATTCCTGGCGATTCTGTCAGCATGCACCCTCCTTTCAATGGGGATGTTTACTGGGGTCCCAGGGGGGGGTTTGGGTTCCGACGAAGCATTTCATGACTTAGCCTCAAATAATGTTTGGTACAACTGGGTAAACTACACAATGTCCACCATCTCTAAGGAGACATGTGTAGTCTGCTTGAAACAACCTAGAGATACTAGACTGTTTCCCTCCCCCTACAAACCTGATGATTGTTCAAGTTATAGAGTAGGGATGGGACGAGGGGGAAAACGAATAGCTGATAGTGACGAGTTCTCAATTGACATTGGTAGAGGGGGGATATACTGTATGTACGACTGCAATTTGTTGATGGGCCTACCTGTCAGCCACTCTCTCTCTAGGAAAAACTGCCCCGGTATGACTAGCACTAAAGGCCCCATGATATATGAGGGACATCACCCTTTACACTTAGAAAAAGCCTACGACTGCCTTAACAGGACGGGCAAGGGGGGCGATGTGGGACGCCTTAATGCTACGCGCTTCTGTAGGACTTTGTGCCAGAGCGGTAACAGCACTACTTGTACTTTTAATGGCTATGGTATTCCGACTGGTCAGGTGACAGGGAATCAGACACAACCTGTAGCAGACATGTTTTGGAAATGTGGGGGTTCACAGCTATATAGATATCTGCCTTTAGATTGGCAGGGATTATGTACACGCGTGGTAATGGTTGTTAAGATGGAGATACTAGATAGCAGTACTGTTATGGCACTCACATCTCCCAATACTGCTAGACACAAACGCGACGCTCCTAAAGGGTCATATGACACTCAGTTTGAGTCGGTCCTGTGCTGGTGGTGCACTATTAATAAAAATGTAGACTGGATAAATTACATATACTATAACCAACAGAGATTTACTAACTTTACTGAGGTGGTGTTTCGTGTCCCTTGCATTAGAGGCCTGGCCCAGCGACTGATTACTGCGGCCCTAACCAAGGTTGATGTTGGTACACAGAGACAATTACAAATGCTTATTGCTGAGCAGCAGCAGTCACTGTTGGAGGGTGAGGAGATCATGGATCATGATACAGCACTGTTGAAGGGTGAGGAGATCATGGATCATGATACAGGAGTTGAAGATATGTTGTAATTAAGGAGGTTTGTGAAGGAATGGTGTAAATAAAGGCATTTGCGGTCTACGACCCATCTCACCTTTCTGGCTACAAATTCTCTGTAATGGTCATAATTTTGTTTAATGACCAAAGGGGGGATTTGTTGGGAATTTGTATTAAAATCACTAGAAGTGATAAATCATGTACTATGTGCTCATTTAAATAATATGTGAATGCGGTCAGTTGAGAACAATAGGAAGGTCACGCAAAGCCAAAAGAGAGGTTCTGTTTTTGAGCGACAAGAAGAAATACAAGCTCCTGACTAAAAGAACGTTTTATGATTCAAACTGCCTGTAAATTACTTATTTTTACCTATGTGCTAACAACCATTTTACACCTGCTGTTATAATATTCTATTTTTCTGTACTTTCATAACTAATGATTAACGATAAGTCTATTCTTCTAACTTCTAAATCGAATCCTAATACTACTGTGTAACTTCAATAGTTGTGTTTTCACAAGACATACTGATAAGGACACTGACACACTGCTCTGCTCATACAAAGTATGATATCACCATGGGAACGAGACGCTAGCAGGACACTCAAGCTGATAACATACATAGACTCTCGCACCCACACAAGAGAAGAATTGAAGGCCAACGCTAACGAGAAGACTAACGAGCAGCTGCAACGGATCTTGTACGGACAATTGGAAAACTACTAGATAGGGGGGGGGGGGGGGCACCACCCAGCCCCAAATGTTAAATCAAATGTATAAAGACTGTGTACGAAGGCTAAAGGGGACTCTTGTCTGGTGGAGCTCCTGCAGTTAACTTGTTGACGGCTAGCTGAGACGGGCCTGCAGAGGTGAAACTAGATGAGACCACTTTTCCATGGAAATGAACTATTATTGCTTGCTGATGTGCTTGAATAAATATTATCTTAATGAACAGTTCAGTAGTGGTGCCTAATATTTGATTGGATCATATCATCTTAAGAAGTGATATCAAGGACGTCTCGTTGAGATTAAACGAACTCGCTTGTAAAGTGACGACTCAATTAAATCGATACTGGAGAAGTTGATCGCCTTACATGGGTATACTGTGATTTTGCCCTCCCAGTCAGAGCGACACCTGTCCCGTAGCGACACCCCATAAGCACCACCACACTCACTTATGCATTCAGTATGCATCTACACCGGTGTTTGCTGCCTTGGGGGGGGGGGGGTGGCATGGACTGTACTTGTACATCAAGCTGCCTCACGCTACAGAAACAGGAGATAGGCTCCTGCCCCCTAAGGGCCGTTAGGCTCGAGAACACTACATGTCCACTTTCTCACCTGGTTCTTGCTGTCTCTCTGGTGTGCCGACACCATCCTGCTCTCTCTCCTCCTCCTCTCCCTCTCTATCCTCCTCTCTCCCTCTTTTGCTGTCAACCAAAAGGCAAATATAACAACCAGAGTATTTTTAATTTAATAAGAGGTATACATTGAATTCATATCAAATCATAACATCATTCTAATTGAATATTGGGTTGCTGTGGAGTCAGATACTGTCTTTACTTACTCTCTCACCTGTAAGAAAATCGTATGTCCAACTACAAAAAACAGACATTTCCAATGAGTGAGGGTTTGTTCCAATGCTTCAATCCACTGTCCATGTACTGTAAATATACCATTATGGTATTACCATAAAGCCCAATTCTAGCAGAATAAGAAAGATTGTATATATACTATAAGTAAAATAATAAAGTGCATCCAGTTAGCTCTTTAGCTGGCATGTGTGCAGCAGACTAGCTCATCTAATCACCTTTGAGCTAGCTAGCTAGTTCTTTGACACTATTATTATTCACACCATGAAACTATAATCAGACACTTTCTAATCACAATAATAACGACTAATTTGAACCAACTTTCTCTGTCAGAACACAGTAATTATATTTGCTAACGTTTCAACTTGCTTACTTTCTTCTGCAGAGCTTTCACCCTGCAAAAACTCTCTCGCGTCGCTCGCGCACACAAAACAAAAACAAAACCATTCTCCAGCGGCACGAACAGGCGCGGATCTATGGGTGGGCCTGGGTGGGCCTAGGCCCAGATTGACAGCTGGCCCACCCAGTCAGATTCATTAAAAAAAAAAAAAAAAAAAAAAAAAATTTGTAAAGTTTAATTTTCACTAACTAACTGTAATGTGAATAGTTTTGTCTTGGAAATGATTAAAAGTATGTATTAATACTAATAATATTCAACTTCCTCTCTTACGTTTACATGGCTTCCTCTTTACGTTTACTCTGATTGTTCAGTTGACCGTGACCAGTGTCAAGTGTCAAGTGTCAGTCAAGTGTTCAGTGTGCGCGCTACAATGGCTAAACAGCTAACATTGTCCCGCTTTCTTAAAAAGCCACGTCTGGAAGTCAGTGAAAATAATGAAAGTTTGGACCAGGCCTTGTCCAAAGACAGAGAGGAGGATTGTGATGAGATGTGTGCTGGCCCTGGGGATGAAGAAGGAGAAACGGCCACAGCTTCAACATCTAATGCTAACTTGAGCATACACGCTAAAGCTCCACCGAAGCGACCGACATTGCCACCGGCTTGTGAAGAGCTAACTGGTAGGACTACACCGTCGGATCTGTCAGCCATGGAGGAACCAGCCACTCAACCAAAGCTGGTAACATTCCCTACCACTGTAATAGATGGGAAATCGCGCTCCTTCAGTAGAAATTGGTACGAGAAGTTCAAGTGGATGGAATATAGAAAAGAAAGAGACGCTATTTTTTGTAAAGTGTGTCGACATTTCCCAGAGGCGCACACAGAGTTCACTTTTACAAGAGATGGATACAAAAATTTGAAACGTCTCCGGCAGGCCTGTGACAAACACGAGTCTAGCAAGCCGCATGCTGTTGCCCTCACCAAGTTGGATGGGTACAGGCAAAGCCATGATGGACCCCAAAGCCGTGGGACAGTGTTAAATCAAATGCACGGTGATGCCGTTTCATTCATAGAGCGAAACCGGCAACACGTTAAAGTTGTGTTAGACATTGCTATGTTGTGTGCCAAGTTGGAAATTCCACTGACTAGAGGTCACAGAGAAACGGAAGAGGCGCTCAATAAAGGTAATTTCTTGGAGCTATTCAAGTTCATGTCAAAATATGATCCAGAAATTGAAAATAGACTGAAGGAACTGCCTCGAAATGCCACGCTCCTAAGCCATCACATTCAGGATGAGCTGCTTGAGGCTGCAGCCTCACTGCTAATTCGAAAGATAAAGTCTGAACTGCATGAGCAATCCACAGATTATGCCATACTTGCGGATGAGTATAAAGATCTATCCAAGCGCGAGCTAGTTGCTGTCTGTATTCGATTCATTCATGGAGGGGTAATTAAAGAACGAGCAGTAGGCTTTGTGGAAACTGCGGAATTGTCTGCTCAAGGAATATTGATTGATTGATTGATTGAAAACTTTATTAGAATGTTTGCAGAAGTAGGTACATGAAAGTACATATTACATACAAGGTCAAACTAAGAGGATAAAAACCCAAGAAAGCCACTGGCTTATTTCAATTGGGGTCCTTGATTTTCACAGAGGATCCTAGTGTGTATTCGTTCATTTATTTGTTCATACATTAATTTATGTACCTATATATTTATTGTTAATTCTGTCAGACTTGGTCCTCCATAGTTGATGGTTATTGGTTAATTCATTGACTATTGCGTGCGCTTGAATGCCTTGCGTGTGTGTATTATAATAACTTGTTTGGCTGTCCGTTGCATTCTCTGGGTAGACAGGTACTTTATTTATTTTCCGTTCGTTTCATGGTCTGCATAGTGATCTCCTCCAGTCCCTGCGAATATTTTGCGTGCGTGCGTGTGCGTGTGTGTGCATGCGTGTTGGTCGTACCCAAATGTTTCGAGCACCCACGGGCAGAAACATAAATCGGCGCCTATGATCGCGAGCCCGGTTGTGTTCCATCCATCTGTTTGCTCATACATAGGTCTAAAACGTGCGGTGATGAGTTTCACTCAGGCCTACCCAGATTTTTCCAGGCCCACCCATCAGCCACTTTCTGTATCCGCCACTGGGCACGAAGCTGTGTGTGGAGGTCTGGCCCGCCCACCCCAAGGCAATTGTAGGGGAAATACTGGAGACGGGTTACCACGTGACCATGGGACGTATTGAATTTCCCGGTTTGGAACAGTGAAAAGTAGTATTTCTGGGATGTTTTGTACATTGGCACTACATTATCAATGTTAAAACATTATCTTTTATTATTATTATGTAGTTGAATGCATATAGAAACTATTATTGTTGTTAAACCTTGACCTACATTGACGTGCCAGAGAATGACTACCCTCCCTCGAAACCATTGCAGTTATCGCTTCTCGGCCTTTTGGCTAAGATCAAGTGTAGTATCTGTTCTTATCAGTTTAATATCTGATACGGACTTGGCGGAGGTCTTCAAAGCCGTCTACAGGGAAGGGAGGCTTGGAGAGTCAATGAGACAGAGTACGGTCACACTGATCCCCAAGAAAGGGGACCTCAAGGACCTCCGGAACTGGCGCCCCATCAATCTCCTCCCAGTGGACTATAAAATTATGACAAAAGCCCTCACCCAACGGTTTCAAACCCTCCTCCCCTCAGTTATAGCCCCTGACCAGACCTGTAGCGTCCCCGGTAGGTCCATCAACGACAACCTGCTCCTGGTGAGAGACCTCATCCTGCACTCCCAGGAGCGGAGGTCCCCTTTAGGCCTTCTCAGCCTGGATCAGGAGAAGGCCTTTGACAGGGTTAACCATGGTTTCCTGCAGAGGGTGCTGAGAGGCATGAACTTCCCCCAGCACCTGCTCAACTGGACCGAACTCTGCTACAACAACATCACGAGCAGAGTTCGGATCAACAACCAGTTGACAGACCCCTTCCCCATCAAAGCTGGAGTACGGCAGGGATGCCCCTTGGCCCCTCTACTGTACGTCATCTACCTGGAGCCGTTCCTACGGAAGATCAGGAGCTCCCCCAACATCATGGGCTACCCTCTACCAGGGGCCCGGGGGGAGAGGCTCAAGGTGGTGGCGTACATGGACGACATTACCATCGTCGGCACGGATAGTCGCTCCATTTCCACAGCAACGAAAGTGGTGGAGGACTACTGTGCAGCCACGGGCGCCCTGATCAATAGGGGTAAGTGTGAGCTGTTTCTGTCGCAGCACTGGCAGGAGAACCTGGCAACCTCCTTCCCTGTAAAGACGGAAAACATTAAGCTGCTGGGGATCACCTACCAGAAAGATGGAGGAGCCTCCGGCAGCTGGAAGGAGACCATCCGCCAGGTCCAAAAGAAGATCTGTGAGTGGAGTGCACGGCCTCTCACAATGACAGGCAAGATCCTGGTCCTGAAGGCTATTGTTCTTCCCATTCTCCTTTACCTGGGCAGGGTGTTTCCCCCAGACAGAGCAGTATCCAAAACCATCGAAAGGATCATGTTTACCTTTGTCTGGGGGAGCCAGATGGAAAAACTAAAACGCACCACCCTGTACAAAACAGTGGAGAATGGGGGGAAAGGGGTCCCAGACATCCTAAACATCATTAGGGCACAGGGACTCTCCAACCTCATCAACAACATCAACAACAAAGATAGGAAAGCCAGGTTCTTTGAAATATACTATGCCACACCCATCCTCCGGACACTCAGGGTGACCGCATCAATAAATCACACTGTGCCCTACAGCTGGGACCCCCCTCCTGTCTACAAGATATGGAGGGACTTTGCCTTCAAGACAGGATTGTCCGCGGCTGGGCTGGCCTCATGGAAATACAAAGACATTATGACCTTCATAAGGTCGAAGGAAACCATTACTCACCCCAAGGCCAGCACAGCCGTGGACTCCAAACAGGTATGGAAAAACATTAATCATAAATGTACTAACAATAAACAAAAAGACATTGCCTGGATGGCTGCTCATGGTTGTCTCCCCACTAGGGAATTCTTGCATAGGCGGCACA
This sequence comes from Nansenia antarctica, assembly GCF_963989245.1. NCBI lineage: Eukaryota > Metazoa > Chordata > Actinopteri > Argentiniformes > Microstomatidae > Nansenia > Nansenia antarctica. Next base: position 18,160,280 of record NC_137693.1, read on the forward strand.
TCGCAACGACTGACAAATGCCCCCACGGATGCACGGACACAGAACACATTAACCACCTGTTCTGTGAGTGCTCCGTGGCCAGGCGGGTCTGGGCCCTGTTTGTTCCCTCTGTCTCCCTAAACAGCCTGCTGACCCTGCCCCGCTTGACGGGCGATAACATCCTGTATGGTCCTCCCGGGGGGTGCACAACCCCCCAACTACAACAACAGTGGAGGATCATCAGCGCCGTCAAGCAGGTACTCTGGGAGACGAGGAACATCAGGGTCTATCAGAAACAGAGCGTCCACCTGACAACCCTGAGGAGGAGAATCACCCTCTGCCTCAGGGACCATGCTATTGTTGACTTTAAAAATAACCCGGATCAAGCAAGAGCGGTGTGGGGGGTGGAGAGATGGAAGGACGTCATCCTCTAAACCCCCCCCCATGCCGCGCCGCATCGACCAACCCCCCCCCACCCCGGGCCTACCTCACTACACCACCAGTTCCTGCACCATCACCTTCACCACTGTTCCAGCACAAGCCCTGGTCAGCAGTATCACCATCACAAGGACCAGGAGAGGAGCAGCGCACAACACCAACAGGGAAGTTTACTGCACCTTCCACCACCTACACATGTACACAGCACTGACCCACTTCCTACTCTCACCAGAATATCAACACACACAACCCACAGCCGAACCAGCCGTCTCTGCCAGCACCACCAGCACCAGGATGACCAACACCACTGGGTCACAGGGAAGTACTGATCACCCGCCTGACACCAAAATGCACACTACACAAACCATGCACACCTCCCTTCTCTCACTCCTGTATCTTTTCAGGCACATGTCATATCCAGCTCTGACACCTACCCAGGCTTCCAGACCCAGGAGCAGAGACCGGCGGGAACCACCACGTCACCCCAGCACCAACCCCAGGTTCCAACTTAGCGACCCCAAACCCCCTGTTCCGGGCCCCCCCCCCCCAACTCCAGGCCCCCAGCTACAGGCCCAGTCCCCTACCCGCCAACCCCCAACCCCCAGCCCGGAACAAGCTGAGAAGAGCCAGGGAGCTTTTTCCCTGGATAAGCTGTGTACAGGTTTTTCGCCTCTGCTTGCCTGCCATGCGCCGAGCTCTCTGGGCCTCTCCTCAGGGGCCTCCGGTCGGCCTGCGTGCTCGATCTGCTCCGCCGCTGGGGCGCCTGGTCCGGCTAGCCTCGTGAAGGGCTACAGGAGTCTGAGCCTGGTGGGCTGGGCCGGACGCGCCGGTGGTGGGGCGGGTCGGGTGAGTCGGGTGTGTGGGGTCCCTCGGGGGAGGGAGGTGGGGGAGCCACGGCTTTGCACTGGTGGGCAAACTGGATAGTAGTCGCTCTACAACTAGAGGGCTGCAGGGGAATTTTTTCCCGGATGCACAGCGAACAGGTTTTTTACCCCTGCCTCCTACCGACACTGGAACCTGGACACTGAACACTGAACACTGAACATTACACTACACTGGACAATACACTGAACACTGAGCACTTTAGTTAGTTTAATGTTGGTTGTTGTTGAATGTAATGTCTTAAATGTCTGATTGTTTGATTAATTGATTGTATACACGGTGTTGCGTTTTTATAAAAACCAATAAAAAACACCTTAATATCTGATACGTCCCCTACCCGGGGAGTCGGGGACCATATATTAAATTGATTTTTGGAGCAGGGAGATGGAATAGGGGCTTGCTCCGTCCACTCCACGCATCGACCTGGTATTGCAGTACCTCCAGGAACGGTGCACCCCCTCTCTCTGTTAAAGACAATGTCGCTTTTCTTCCGTAGTACTAATAAATGTGGCTTTTCCGTTGTATCCGATTTTGGGGATATAACGGTTAAATGGGATGGGTTGGAGCGGCCAGCGACAGAAAAGGCGTAGCTAAGGGTTTTTGAAGGTTTTGATGTGGGTTAAGTGTGGGATCATTTGAATGTGAAATATAATAGTATTGAATGTGAGCACAATGATTTTAAAACTAGAATGATTTTTGACGGATCATTTGAAGAAGAGTTTTGAAACATTTTATTACTGCAGCAGTCTTCAGTTGTTGTTTGTTCGTGGGTCTTTCTGCCTTTAGTTTTGTCTTCAGCAAGTGAAATGCATGCGCGATCGGGTTGGGATCAGATGATTGACTCTGGCCATTGCAGAATATTCCGCCTTAAAAAACTCCTGGGTTGCTGACAGTATGTTTTGGGTCATTATCCATCTGTATTGTGAAGCACCATCCAATCAACTTTGCTGAATTTGTCTGAATCTGAGCAGACAGAATATCCCTAAACACTTCAGAAATCATCTGTCTGCTTCTGTCTTCTGTCACATCATCAATAAACACTAGTGAACCAGTGCCATTGGAAGCCATGCATGTCCATGTCATCACACTGCCTCCACCGTGTTTTACAGATGATGTGGTATGCTTCAGATCATGAGCGGTTCCAAGCCTTCTCCATACTTTTTTCTTCCCATCATTCTGGTACAGGTTGATCTTAGTTTCATCTGTCCAAAGAATGCTGTTCCAGAACAGGGCTGGCTTTTTAGATGTTTTTTGGCAAAGTCTAATCTGGCCTTTCTATCCTTGAGGCTTATGAATGGCTTGCACCTTGTGGTAAAGGATCCTGTGATCATCCATCATTTTTGTGGTGCCGAGCTCACCAGTGCGTTCTTTTTTCCCCAGAATGTACCAAACAGTTAATTTGGCCACTCCTAATGTTCCCGCTATCTCTCTGATGGATTTTTGGTTTGTTTTTGCAGCCTAAGGATGGCCTGTTTCACTTGCATTGAGAGGTCCGTTGACTGCATGTTGTGCGTATACAGCAACAGCATCCAAATGCAAATGCCACACTTGGAATCAAGTCAGACCTTTTACCTGCTTAATTGATAAAGAAATAATGAAGGAATAAATAGCCCACACTGGCCCATGAAACAGCTTTTGAGTCAATTGTCCAATTACTTTTGGTCCCTTGAAAAAGAGGGAGCTCCATATTAAAGAGCTGTAATTCCTAAACCCTTCCTTTAATTTGGATGTGAATACCCTTACCCTAAAGCTGAGAGTCTGCACTTTAAGCCCATATTCATTATATAACTGTAACTTGAAGATGTTTTGGTAAACAGCTAAAATAATCAACATTCTGCCTGTGTCGAAATGTATATAACCCTAACCCTAACCCTAACACATATCAGGAACACTTCTATTCCTAACCCTGACACCATCTGCAGAATACATCACTACAGAGCGTCACTGCAAGGTTCAAACCACAGCAGCTAAGAAAGGATGGCCATGCAGGTTACAGTTTGCTAAAACATACCTAAAAAGCTTGCAGAGGTCTGGAAAAGGGTAAATTGTGGACAGATAAGATGAATATTATCATGTACCAGAGTGATTGCAAGTGGAAAGTTAAGAAAGCAAAGTGGAGAAGAAAAAAAAGAAATCTGCCAAGATTTACAGCATACCACCTCATCTGTGAATCATGGTGGAAGGGGTTGGGCATGCTTAGCTGCCACTAGAACTAACTTGTCTTAATTGATGATATTACTGCTGATGGGAGCAGCAGAATGTATTCAAACAAATGCCTCCAAATTCATTGGATGGCACTTCATCATACAGCAAGACAATGACCCAAAACATACTGCTATATTAATGTTTTTCAGGTCCAAAAGTGTTTCTTGACTGGCCCCGAAGTAGCCAACCAGAAGGTATGCGGTCAGTTTAGGCCTGACTCAGGGAAAAGGACGCCCCTGCCTTGCATAGTCTCATGAGACGTCAGCCATTCTCATGACGAATTAGGATTGACGCAAGTTCGGGGCTGGTCCCCCTGAGCTGGCCACCTCTGGCGAGGGTGTATAGTGTGATGGCCGAAACACCCCATGACCTGGAGGAACACTACTGATGATGCGTCCGAAATTAAACCTAACCCCAGCCCCCCCCCCCCGCATGAACCACTCACCACCAAGACGACACACACGCACACACACACACACACACTCTCACGTACGTGCCTGCACAAAGGAATTTACATCTTATCTTGTGTTTCATAAATCTTCTTCAGATTTAAATCCAATTGAACATGTATTTCATTAGCTGAGGAGGGAACATGAGGCAAACAGACTCACAACAAACCACAACTGAACAGTACAGGCCTGGCAGCATCTGGTAGGGTTAATGGGTCACAGGCAGTTGTTACACATTTTTGTTGACCAAATTGTTTGTTGACATTGTATGATGATTTTCCAATACTTCTGGAGTGTTTAAATAGGGGAGTATGTTTAAAAACTGCATGGTGAAGCCAATCTGAAAGGAAAAACAATTGAATTAAAGCTGCAGAATCTCTACTTTGACCCAATAGTAATTGTTTGATTTCAAATACAAACTGTTGGAGTGTAGATACATGCGTAAATCATATTTTTAACTACAAAACTGAAATATCTGTGTAACTCATATTTGACAGTTGCAAATCATACTATGCAAGCTTATAATTCAGTATGTCATTAATTTATCTCCATACAACCCATTCTTTAGAGCTGCAGTTTGCGCTAAATGACCACAGGGGGGAGACAAAACTCCACTTAATGAAGTATTTCTGACAGTTTAAGCTCAAAATGTTCTTGCTTCCTCATTTGATCCTCTCAAGTGTTTGTGTGATTTCATACAATGACATAAGAATAACAGGCCTATGGTTGTTTAGGACAGACTGTGACTCTAAAGGCTGGTGTTTCAGTGTGTTTCAGCTCCAGAAGCACCAGTGTGAAACGTAATGGGTGATACATAAATCTCCAACCAACGATATCAGCAACGCGTTTATTCACCCTCCTTGCTTGGTTTCGCACATGAACCCAAGGCCGCAGGAGTCAGCTACACATGCCAGGGGAGACATTTTGCTAGGGGCGTCCCGTGGCAAAATTTCATTTGAAAAACAACTTTTACATGCTGACTTCTGGGCTACGTTCACACGGCAGGTCTTGATGCTCAATTCCGAATTTTTACACAGATCCGATTTTTTGGTTTGGCAGTTCACATGATTTTTAAAATGTGACCTATATTTGACCTACATTGACTACTGTGAACATTCCACGGCCCTGAACAGACCGGCATGCGCAGAAGGACAATAACAATGACGTCAGGATGTCACGCGCAGCGCACTGTTTACAGAAGTAACCATGGATGATAATAATAATAATAATAATACATTAGACTTATATAGCGCTTTTCTAGACACTCAAAGACGCTTTACAAACTGAAAAGATCGAGTAGTAAAATAAAAAGAAACAAAAAAATAAATAAAAGAAAGTATAGGGGTCTAATTAATTTTTAGATTACTAAATCTAAATCTAAGTGTCTTTGTAGGATACAGGTCTACTCTGTATACTGCAAGTATATCTAATATATAGGATAACATATATAGGATAACATGTTACAACCGGTTTCATTTTCAGGTTTTTGTGCAGCGGAAGCCGGTAAAGATATGAGCAAGATATAATATGAGCAATTGCGTCTAGAGTGCAGGGTTGCCAGATGGGGCGGGTTACCGCCGAATGGGCTACTGGATTTAGCGGTTATGGGCTGGTTAGGCTGTAAATTGTTAATCCCATCTGGCAACCTAGAGTGACGTAAAAGCCCCTTAAAACGCGACTTGACAGTTCAGACGGCGGGCGCGTTGCTAAATATCAGATATGTATCCGATGTAATACCACCTCTGAACGCGACCCAGGTCGGATTTAAAAAAGTCAGATTTCATGTGACTTGCGCTGTTCCCACGGTCATGCATAAATCAGACCTGAGTCACGTGTCGGCAAAAAAATCGGATTTGGGTCACATTTCACTGCAGTGTGAACGTAGCCCTAGTGACCTTTGAGAAAATGATAGACAAATCTTTACTTACAATGGAAGCAAATTACAAGGCTGAGGAGGGCCTTGCAGAGGGCCACTTTCTCTGGTGGAGTCCAGTCCTTGTAATTTGCTAGAGTCTAACCCTAACCCTGAACTATCTAATCACCTGAACTATCTAATCACCTGAACTATCTAATCACCTGAACTATCTAATCACCTGACCTATCTAATCACCTGAACTATCTAATCACCTGAACTATCTAATCACCTGAACTATCTAATCACCTGAACTATCTAATCACCTGACCTATCTAATCACCTGACCTATCTAATCACCTGAACTATCTAATCACCTGAACTATCTAATCACCTGAACTATCCAATCACCTGACCTACCTGTCTGTGAATTATCAGGCAGATCAGTGTGGATGGAGTTGTGCATCTATTGTAAGGCAATGATGTGAATGTGGATACAGTGTAGATACATACAGTACCCAGTATACTGTAGTAACATACAGGACACCCTGCGGTGTGTAGGCTAATGATGCTGCTGAAACTGAGGCTAACAATAGCAGTGTGGAGGCCTTTGAAAATATAATAATAAGAGTGGGACAATTGTGGCTGCTAACATACCCCCCTTGTCTCCTACACCTTTGCATGAGCCCACCTGTGGTCCTTGAAGTCGCCTAAACTGTAACTGACCACCTGGCTGGCTGTACCACGGCTTTCTGTGGTGAAGAACCAGCTATTGTATTCTCCCATTTACAGAAAGAAGTGACAGAAAACGACTGAAGTTGCTCATTGAATTCTGTCTTGTGTTGCGTGCTGCTGTCCATTCAGGAACAGGGCTGGGCTTGTCTGGCTCCCGTTTCTTTTGTTGCCTCGAGTTTAGTTATGAACGGCCGTGTATCTCACACGTGGCGACAGCTTGACACCATGTCTCTCATTGTGCTCCAATTTACTGCTGCACAACAGATTATGTTGGGCTAGAAGAGAGTCTCCCCCTCTCTCTAATGTAGGGAGAGGAATAGAGGAGAGAGGGTACCTGTCCCCCCTCTCTCTGCCTCTCTTTTCTCATGCTAATGTGGCCCTGGGACCCCCGAGCACCATCTGCCCTCCCTCAGGGGCCGGGGCCCCCCCGACACTCCAGACGGCCTCATTGTTGGTGTGTGTCCAGGCAGAACGCTGGTCGTCCACACGCTTCTTGTGGCCAAACAGAGTTGCCCCCCCTCCAACCAGGAGCACGAGCCTGCAGGTAATTATCCCTCATGTGACTGAAGGAGGGGGGGGGGGGGGGGGCGCTCTGAAACGGAAGAGAGGAGAGCCAGCTCGCGTGTCTCCTGTTCATCAGCCAACAGTTTTCCCTTTCATTCATGTCTGGTGCAGCGCGAGGGGGGCCGTTCCCCGCCTGGCGTCATCCATTTTATGTGCAGAAGCACAGTAGCCTACGAGGGAACGCCGGCGTTTGTGTGTGTTGTCTAGCAGGACGTTACAAAGGCTCAGCACTGTTTGTAGAATATTCATATGGCCTATACGTGTGTGTGTGTGTGTGTGTTAAGCCCCTGTAAACCCGTTGTTGTTGTTTTGATTAGAAATGTGCCTAATGTTGTAAACACATATGCCCATTTGCTTCTATGAGAGAAATGCAAAGGTTCTTTGAAGGACAGTTGAAACATTACATGGACATAGAATGACAATTTCTTTTATTGTTCTCGATTTCTCCTATTTGAACACTTTCAACTCCTCACCCTTCTGTCTCCTGTCTGGCTTGTTTCCTTCTATTCGGCATCTGTTTCTTCCATGTCTTGTTGTCCCTCCCGTATCTCAGAGGGCAGTCCCCCAGCAGGTGCAGCAGAAACAGTCTGTCGTCCCCGTCCCTGCCCGAGGACTCAGCTGGTCAGACTAACCACTACACACAGGATGGGCCTCTGATGGGAGGTGTTGGTCACTCTGTCACTTCTTTACATTGACGTTTTTTAGGATTATTCACACAGCAATGATTCCCTCAGTCTTTTGTGGACTGGAAGAGAATCTGACCGTGTTAACATGAAACGATCACAATCTAACACAAGGGAGCAACATAGGGTTTTAGCAGTAGTATAGAATAGTAGAGTATAATCGTTTTTCTTTTACTAGAAACAATGATGAAATCATACCGGTGAGGTTAGAATCCATTTGAATACTTCACGGCCAAAAGAGACAGTGAAAGTATTATTTGTGCGGGGTTTCACAGGGAGATCTTGTTGTTGATTGGTTGGATCTGGCCCCCCAGACTGCCTCTGTGGGCTTTTAGGTAAGTGAACTTGTTATTGTGCCCACGGTACCATGACAAGCAGATTATGCGTTGCCGTTGGGCCTGAAAGCGTTGCCCTCTTCATTTGCAAAGCTCCCGTTAAAAAACACCGCTGCTGGCTGGCTGCTGGCTGCATTGAGATTAGTTATTGAACTGGCTTAGCCAAGGGAAACAAGGCAGCTTCAGTGGCCCAGCACACAATAGGCCAGCTGTCAGGGGGCGGGGCTTGCTCAGGCCAGAGCCGCCATGGATAGGGTCTTTGTGTCAGGCCCTGCCTGCTGATAGGTTGCTCCCATATGAATGTATGTGCCTCCATGCTAGCAGCACCACGAGCTGATTAATATTGACACAGGGCTTGATTGAGGGCAGGCAAGTGAGCAGGGTGGGGGAGGGGTGGGGGAGGGTGTGGGAGGGTGGGGGAGGGGTGTGGGAGGGGTGTGGGAGGGGTGGGGGAGGGGTGTAGCCGGGGACATTCAACACATAAATGAAGTCGTAAAAAAAAAAAAATCATCAGGGAGCTGCAATCCCTCTTCTATAGGGACGTGTGACGCCCAGGCTCAGTCTGAACTCAGCCGGGGTTGTGATATGAAGAGGCACATCTGATAAATACTGCTTCTATAGAACATATTGTATATATAAATATACTATATAAATACAATGCATTATTATTATTATTATTATTATATATGGATATATACAATACACTAGAGATACTATTCACTGATCATGCTATTGAAACCAACATATCTCCAAGATAAATACAGCTTTGCAATGTACAGAACAGTCATATGTAAATAAGCTAATGTCACATAACCTGCATGGTTCTCAGTGGACTTTTAATTTAGTTGTTTGATATTATATATTATATACAGTATGTGTTGTTGAATATATTGGCTAATCTGTTGATGCTATTATGATGCTGTTATGATGCTGTGGATTGAAGGTTATACATGTATGGTCAGTATTATCACTATTCTGCTATGTAATTACTTTGTAATAACTGGTGGTGTGTTCATTAGTATTCTGGTTATGTCTTGACATTATTGAACAAAATAGGTAACTTCTTATTAGCAGTATTAGTGCTTAGATGCTTAGTAGATGTCGCCTACTAATAAGAAGTTACCTATGTTGTTCAATAATGTCAAGACATAACCAGAATACTAATGAACACATTGCCAGTTATTACAAAGTAATTACATAGCAGAATAGTGATAATCTTTAAAGCATTACCATTACACACATATACTAACCATACATGTATAACCTTGAATTCACAGCATCATAACATCAAGCTCTCTCTCTCTCTCTTTCTCTCCCCCTCACACCCACCCACCCACCCACCCACCCACACACACACACCCACCCACACACACACACACTCACACACACACACACACACACACACACACACACACAGACACAGACACGCACACACACACACACACACACACACACACACACACACACACACAGACACACACACACACACACACACACACAAACACAGACACACAGACACACACACACACAGACACACACACACACACAGACACACACACACACACACACACACACACACACACCCCTCCCCCGAATCCCAAGAGACCACTTAACAACACCCCCATCCCTGCTTTGCATTCAAAGGTGTGTCTCATAGACCAGTGGGACAAACCATATTGTATCAAACTGCCTGATGTTCCATGTTTGTTCGTTGTGTTGCAGTAGATGACTGGTGTTTGTTCGTTGTGTTGCAGTAGATGACTGGTGTTTGTTCTGGCTGATACAGGAGAGACGGCCTATTACTGACAACCGGTTTTTAAGATCAAAGCCGTCTGTTACACAGTGACATTGTGTCTTATTATGTGACCTAAGGCCTTTGGACAAATATTATTTTAATATTCCTTTCCAATGTTATGAAATGAAAAGCCTGCATCGTTCTATAACACTATGGTCTCAGTATGAAGGCTCATGATGTTTACTGATGAGATGATGGATTGACATCATCACTCAAGTTCACTCTGACATGTGGAGGACGTGGCTGGATCTCTCCTGATCCACAGATCCACATGTGTTAGGCTACTACTGTTCAGCTGGTCTGGCCAGGTGGATTATGGGATAGGCAATTCCACAGTAGAACGACCCCTGGACTACATTTTTATATAAATATATATCTTTCAGTATTTGAGGGGTATATATTTCAATGACTACAGTCACTGTGTGTACTATGGACAGTTACATTCTGTATGTCACTGAGACCTGCTGACCTCAATGTCAGGCTTCCCTGTGATCTGAACCATGCCACACATGTTCTGTATACACACACACACACACACACACACACACACACACACACACATGAGTTACACATGTTCTGTACACACACACACACACACGCACACACACACACACACACACATTAGTTACACATGTTCTGTGTACACACACACACACACACACACACATTAGTTACACATGTTCTGTACACACACACACACACACACACACACACACACACACATTAGTTACACATGTTCTGTACACACACACATACATTAGTTACACATGTTCTGTACACACACATACATTAGTTACACATGTTCTGTACACACACACACATACATTAGTTACACATGTTCTGTACACACACACACACACACACACACACACACACACACACACACACACACACACACATTAGTTACACATGTTCTGTACACACACACACATACATTAGTTACACATGTTCTGTACACATACACATACATTAGTTACACATGTTCTGTACACACACACACACACACACACACACACACACACACACACACACATTAGTTAGATTCTCCTGCATATAGTACTCTCAGCATGACGTTGACCTGTTACATGGATCAGAGGAGATGGATGATTTAATCTGCATTTAAGAGCTTTAAACCCTTAAAGACAAACCTTACACACACACACACACACACACACTTCTCTTCCATTATTGCTGCTATATTTATACTATTTATTTGTCTCATTCAGGTGTTTGATTGACTAATTTGATTGACGATTAATCGATGTCGGTTTTCTGAGCGTAAGCTATGGCTTCTGTACTTGTATATCATACAGCTTTCTGGAGAATGACCCTAACCCTAACCCAATAGGATGAAAGGGGTGTTCTGTTTCTTTCCCCTAAGAACTCTAACCCTGGACTGGAGATATCTAACCCTGGACTGGAGATATCTAACCCTGGGCTGGAGATATCTAACCCTGGGCTGGAGATATCTAACCCTGGACTGGAGATATCTAACCCTGGACTGGAGATATCTAACCCTGGACTGGAGATATCTAACCCTGGGTTGGAGATATCTAACCCTGGGCTGGAGATATCTAACCCTGGGCTGGAGATATCTACCCCTGGGCTGGAGATATCTAACCCTGGACTGGAGATATCTACCCCTGGGCTGGAGATATCTAACCCTGGGCTGGAGATATCTGACCCTGGGCTGGAGAACTCTAACCCTGGACTGGAGATGTCTAACCCTGGACTGGAGATATCTAACCCTGGACTGGAGATATCTAACCCTGGACTGGAGATATCTAACCCTGGACTGGAGATATCTAACCCTGGACTGGAGATATCTAACCCTGGACTGGAGATATCTAACCCTGGGCTGGAGATATCTAACCCTGGGCTGGAGATATCTACCCCTGGGTTGGAGATATCTAACCCTGGGCTGGAGATATCTGACCCTGGACTGGAGAGATATCTAACCCTGGGCTGGAGATATCTAACCCTGGACTGGAGATATATATATATATATAAATTTTTTTCAGATTTTATCCCTTTTTCACCCAATTTGGTATCCAATTGAACCCAACCTAGCATCCAATTATCCCCTGCCTATTGCGTAGGATCCGCCGCACGACCCCGTGGCCGGCAGCCCCAGAGGAGATCGCCAGGCAGACTAGCTGTCTGGCTCCTCGAGCCCAGCACCGTTATTCCGGCACCCCGGGGGCGCTGTTGCGCGACGGATCCTTGTCCGGAAATATTCCTATACCGCCCTCGGGAGCGGCCGCTCAATATGCCGCTCCCTGTGTGTGCCCTGGCCATATCCGGGTCTGGCGAGACCGGGATTCGATCCCAGTCCCCGGTGAGCAGCTTGCACTAGTGGCTAGTGCTTAGACCGCTACACCACCGCGGGGCGTGGGCTGGAGATATCTGACCCTGGGCTGGAGAGATAACTAACCCTGGGCTGGAGATATCTAACCCTGGGCTGGAGATATCTGACCCTGGACTGGAGATATCTAACCCTGGACTTGAGATATCTAACCCTGGGCTGGAGAGATATCTACCCCTGGGCTGGAGAGATATCTAACCCTGGACTTGAGATATCTAACCCTGGGCTGGATATATCTAACCCTGGGCTGGAGAGATAACTAACCCTGGGCTGGAGACGGACCCATCAGTGGCCATGGCGGAAACCCACCTAAAGAAAGAAGAAGCTGGTCTTTATTATCTGAGCAAACTCGATTCCCCTCCTATTCAAATGCCACCTGATGTCACCCTCACATGCAAATACCTGCTCTCACCAGTCCCCCCCCCCCCAGCCCCTGTGGCCATGCAAATTCACCAGGTTGAGCATGTAGGAGTAGTCTGACAGTTGGAGGGCCTCAGACAATAAACCTTCTCTGCCCTCCCTCCCTAGGGACCACTAGGGAGTTTCCCCGTGGACGTTGCCCAGCGATGACACCGTGCTCATGGTTAAAACATGGAGCTCCTTCAGAGAAGCCTGTCTGTCCCCCTGTTGGGTTGACGGTTTGGGGGTAATGTCTCTAGTCTTGTCAGGTTTGGGGTAATGTCTCTAATCTTGTCAGGTTTGGGGGTAATGTCTCTAGTCTTGTCAGGGTTGGGGTAATGTCTCTAGTCTTGTCAGGTTTGGGGGTAATGTCTCTAGTCTTGTCAGGTTTGGGGTAATGTCTCTAATCTTATCAGGTTTGGGGTAATGTCTCTAATCTTGTCAGGTTTGGGGGTAATGTCTCTAATCTTATCAGGTTTGAAGACACGCAACCTGCAGGTGTTTGTATGTCTGGTTTACACGGCACCCAATGATCATCATTGTAGTATTATAATGCTACCATCTGTGTGTCAAAAACATGCTATTGGCAGGTCAACCTGTCATGGTCTTGGCAGTTTTTTATATTTTTTTATTTTTATTGTTGGGTAGTACTGATCCACAGTGTATAATCAATGTTGAGAACAAAAGCCTGAGAATGAGATGCAGTGTGTATTGGAGACAGAGTGCATAGCAGTGAAAGCAGTAGATTTGAATGAATGAATGAATGGTCTTTATTGTCATTGTAACAGGTACAACGACATTTAAATGCAAGCCCTAGGTGCTAACAAACAAACACAGTCCTAAGATAATAAAAAAAACAATAATAAGACATAATTAGACATAAATAGGAGGGATATAAATAAAAATAGCGTATAAGTGATCGGTAGACATCTGAGAATGTATCTATTATGTGAACTTATATGCTTATATACACTATATGGCCTATTCACATGGGGGTATATAGGCAGGGGGGAGTTAGCATGTAACGGTGTACTTTTACACAGTAACCTGTAGACAACAGTAACCCACTAGGATCTTCATTCCTTTTACTTCACATCATTGTTGCATGTGGTAAAGGAGGTCAAACACTTCAGGCCAAATGCTCTGCTGCCTTGCAGGATTCCCCAATGACGATCTACAGCTACAAAACCCTTCACTCCCCTTTCTGTTAGCCATCGATGCCTTTAGTGAATGCCTTGTCCACATGCTGTATTTAGACATTCATGACCTCCTCTCTGCAACAACATTAGGAAAGAGCAAGATGTTGAAATTGAAAGTAAATGAAAAAAAAAGAAAAAAAAGATTGGATAACACATGATAATTAATAATCCAGAAACACTTCATTTGAAATCACACACACAGGCTTTGATAGCAGGGCTCCTGCACCAGAATAACTGGGAGAATCCTTGAGTACCCCGCAGCGAAGGGGGATATTTTCACACACACATCGTAGGCTCTTCCCGGGACAGCTAAATATTTATAAATATATATAAGGCCCCAGTGGACCAGCAGGGAGCCTGAGGCAGAGGCAGAGGCAGGGGGAGAGGGAGAGGCAGAGGCAGAGGGAGAGGCAGGGGGAGGGGGAGAGGCTGAGGCTGAGGCTGAGGCAGAGGGAGGGGGAGGGGGAGAGGCTGAGGCTGAGGCAGAGGCAGAGGGAGGGGGAGAGGCTGAGGCTGAGGCAGAGGCAGAGGGAGGGGGAGAGGCTGAGGCAGGGGGAGAGGGAGAGGCTGAGGCAGAGGGAGGGGGAGAGGCAGAGGGAGAGGCAGAGGGAGGGGGAGAGGGAGGGGGAGAGGGAGAGGCAGAGGGAGGGGGAGAGGCTGAGGCAGAGGGAGAGGGAGAGGCAGAGGCAGGGGGAGAGGGAGAGGCTGAGGCAGAGGGAGGGGGAGAGGGAGGGGGAGAGGGAGGGGGAGAGGGAGAGGCAGAGGGAGGGGGAGAGGGAGAGGCAGAGGCAGGGGGAGAGGGAGAGGGAGAGGGAGGGGGAGAGGGAGAGGCAGAGGCAGAGGGAGAGGGAGAGGGAGAGGCAGAGGGAGGGGGAGAGGCAGAGGGAGGGGGAGAGGCAGAGGCAGAGGGAGAGGGAGAGGCAGAGGGAGGGGGAGAGGCAGAGGGAGGGGGAGAGGGAGAGGCAGAGGCAGAGGGAGAGGGAGAGGGAGAGGGAGGGGGAGAGGCAGAGGGAGGGGGAGAGGCAGAGGGAGGGGGAGAGGCAGAGGGAGAGGCAGAGGCAGAGGGAGAGGGAGAGGGAGAGGCAGAGGGAGGGGGAGAGGGAGAGGCAGAGGGAGGGGGAGAGGGAGAGGCAGGGGGAGGGGAGAGGGAGGGGGAGAGGGAGAGGCTGAGGCAGAGGGAGAGGCAGAGGGAGGGGGGGAGGCAGAGGGAGAGGCAGAGGGAGAGGGAGGGGGAGAGGCAGAGAGAGAGGCAGAGGGAGAGGCAGAGGGAGGGGGAGAGGGAGAGGGAGAGGCTGAGGCAGAGGGAGAGGCAGAGGGAGGGGGAGAGGGAGAGGCAGAGGCAGGGGGAGAGGCAGAGGGAGAGGCAGAGGGAGAGGGAGGGGGAGAGGCAGAGGGAGAGGCAGAGGGAGGGGGAAAGGCAGAGGGAGAGGCAGAGGGAGAGGGAGGGGGAGAGGCAGAGGGAGAGGCAGAGGGAGAGGCAGAGGCAGAGGGAGAGGCAGAGGGAGGAGGAGAGGGAGAGGCAGAGGGAGGGGGAGAGGCAGAGGGAGGGGGAGAGGCAGAGGCAGAGGCAGAGGGAGGAGGAGAGGGAGAGGCTGAGGCAGAGGGAGAGGGAGAGGGAGAGGGAGAGGCAGAGGGAGGGGGAGAGGGAGAGGCAGAGGGAGAGGGAGAGGCAGGGGGAGAGGCAGAGGGAGAGGCAGAGGCAGGGGGAGAGGGAGAGGGAGAGGGAGGGGGAGAGGCAGGGGGAGAGGGAGAGGCAGAGGGAGGGGGAGAGGGAGAGGCAGAGGGAGGGGGAGAGGGAGAGGGAGAGGCAGAGGCAGGGGGAGAGGGAGAGGCAGAGGGAGGGGGAGAGGGAGAGGCAGAGGCAGGGGGAGAGGCAGAGGGAGGGGGAGAGGGAGAGGCAGAGGGAGGGGGAGAGGGAGAGGCAGAGGGAGGGGGAGAGGGAGAGGGAGAGGCAGAGGGAGGGGGAGGGGGAGAGGGAGAGGCAGAGGGAGGGGGAGAGGGAGAGGCAGAGGGAGGGGGAGAGGGAGAGGGAGAGGGAGGGGGAGAGGCAGAGGCAGAGGGAGGGGGAGAAGCCTGCCACAGCAGGACAGGAGCGCCCTGTCGCCCCTCAGCAAACACACCCAACACCATTGTTGAGGTACGCTCTCCTCCTGGCTGTAGGACAGGTACCCTCTCCTCCTGGCTGTAGGACAAGTACACTCTCCTCCTGGCTGTAGGACAGGTGGAAGCCTCTCCTCCTGGCTGTAGGACAGGTACACTCTCCTCCTGGCTGTAGGACAGGTACACTCTCCTCCTGGCTGTAGGACAGGTGGAAGCCTCTCCTCCATGTTGTCAGCAGGAGTACAGTACTCCCCCAGCAACACCTACGACACCCAGCAGCACCACAGCTGAGCGCCACTGATGCTAATAGGGCCGCCTAGCGGGCAGAGGCTGCAGAGTGGTTGCCATGACAACATGCATTGATTCATTGCAGTATTTAGGGGGTATGGCTTCAAGGTTTCAAGTGGGGGGTGAATAGTTTGAAGAGATACAGAGAGAACAGTATGTGTGTGAGTAACAGGGGAAATGGTCATCCCTTCCTCCAGGTCACTCTGAGCTGTTACATGAGCTGTTACTCCTCCTACTCTGACTAGCGTTTCAACAACACAGAAAGGCCTACGTATATCTCCATCCTTTACTGTAGTGGCTGTGGTGGGGACTGTTGTTCCTGTAGGAATTTTGAATTGGAGGTGGTTGTTTTGGCTGATGTACTTCTGGCGTGTGTGTGGTCACTGTGGATTATGCTGCGATGCAGTCATTGTCATTTTGGCCGAGGATTTGGCTGCTGGGGGCTGTGAGGCTGTGAGGCTGTGAGGCTGGGAGGCTGCTGGAGGCTGTGAGGCTGTGAGGCTGCTGGGGAGGCTGTGAGGCTGCTGGGGAGGCTGTGAGGCTGTGAGGCTGTGAGGCTGGGAGGCTGGGAGGCTGGGAGGCTGGGAGGCTGTGAGGCTGTGAGGCTGAGGCTGCTGGAGGCTGTGAGGCTGTGAGGCTGCTGGGGAGGCTGTGAGGCTGGGAGGCTGTGAGGCTGCTGGGGAAGCTGTGAGGCTGTGAGGCTGCTGGGGAGGCTGGGAGGTTGTGAGGCTGTGAGGCTGTGAGGCTGTGAGGCTGTGAGGCTGCTCGGGAGGCTGTGAGGCTGTGAGGCTGGGAGGCTGTGAGAGGGGGGCTGACAGAGGATGCCCCCCTGGCTCATATAAGCGAGCCAATTCCAAACGCCGCTCATTACTAAATGTCACCACAGAGGGAGACACGTGAGGATATTTATAGGATTCATCACATCAATCTGATCACCAGCTCATGGAGACAGATAAATCAGGCGCCGCTGTCCTGTCAGCGCCTGACCACAGCTCTGCTCAGCCTCTGGGCCTCTCCACTACCACCTGGTACCCCAGGCCCCTCAGGTCCTCATGGCTGGGAGGGATGTGGTCGACCTGACCAGGGTTAACTTAGTAGAATCGTGGCAAATCAAAGCACACGGCTGTAGAAGAATAACTCAGTCTTATGAAGCGGGGGAGCGCGAGCCTGAGTGTGTCCTGCTGTAAAGGGAAGAGGGTCATCCGTCATCTTGAAGGTCAGGCCAGGCGGTTTCGTCCCTCCCTCCTGTCCTGTCCTGCCCTGTCCTGTCCTGTCCTGTCCTGTCCTGTCCTGTCCCGTCCCGTCCCGTCCCGTCCCGTCCCGTCCCGTCCCGTCCCGTCCCGTCCCGTCCCGTCCCGTCCCGTCCCGTCCCGTCCCGTCCCGTCCCTGTCCTGTCCTGTCCTGTCCTGTCCTGTCCTGTCCTGTCCTGTCCTGTCCTGTCCTGTCCTGTCCTGTCCTGTCCTGTCCTGTCCTGTCCTGTCCTGTCCTGTCCTGTCCTGTCCTGTCCTGTCCTGTCCTGTCCTGTCCTGTCCTGTCCTGTCCCTATCCCTGTCCTGTCCTGTCCTGTCCTGTCCTGTCCTGTCCTGTCCTGTCCCGTCCTGTCCCTATCCCTGTCCTGTCCTGTCCTGTCCTGTCCTGTCCTGTCCTGTCCTGTCCTGTCCTGTCCTGTCCTGTCCTGTCCTGTCCTGTCCTGTCCTGTCCTGTCCTGTCCTGTCCTGCCCTGCCCTGTCCTGTCCTGTCCTGTCCTGTCCTGTCCTGTCCTGTCCCTGCCCTGTCCTGTCCTGTCCTGTCCCTGTCCCGTCCCGTCCCGTCCCGTCCCGTCCCGTCCCGTCCCGTCCCGTCCCGTCCCGTCCCGTCCCGTCCCGTCCCGTCCCGTCCCGTCCCGTCCCGTCCCGTCCCGTCCTGTCCTGTCCTGTCCTGTCCTGGGGGCAGCTGTGGCTCAGGAGGTAGAACCGGCGTCTAATGATACGCATGGTCGGCAGTTCGGTGGCTCGATCCCCGGCTGGCCATGTGTCAAGCAGTGAAGGCTCCTCCATAGAGGTGGAGGAGGCCTGGCCTCCCCAATAATTTGAGAGAAGAGAGAGAGAGATTTAAAAAAGCAATAATTATATTTATTATATAATTAAACATGTTTAAAAAAAATATATTAATATTATTTCCGTTTTGTTCATAAATCTGAATTTTTCCATGGCTAAAACCCATATTGCAATTGTAAAGCACCTACAGGCCAAAATCCCTATCCGTTTGTATTGAGGGAGGCCAGGCCTCCCCCAGGAAAGTGGTTTCTCATAGAAGTCAATGTAATGCAAATTTTTTCATGGCAATATGTGATTGTTGTGAATGTGAAATCACTGAAAATGGGTGGGCACAGGAGGCCTGGCCTCACCATGCATTGAGTCCAGGGCTGAAAGATTGACATTTTGTTCGTCCAATCACATGAAGCCATTTTGAGAATTCGCCAGTCACTTCAGTCAAAGAAACACTCGCCATAGTGGCTACGAGTGTCCTATCAACTTGTCCTTTGCAGGACACGTCTAGAACACCCATGGCTATTATCCCTGAAAATAATAGCTCATTTAGCCAAATACTTAAAAATAATTGCTTAAAATGACCTCGGAAGTCGGCGAGATTCTGGCGCGATTTATACATCGAATAGGTAGACAACATTTAGGATTTATTGAACAGTTTTATTTTGAAGCGAGCAAGCGGAAAAAGATTGGTCTCCTCAATTCTGGAAGTCACCAGCCTCCACTGGTGTCAAGGTATCCTTGGGCAAGACACTGTCTGAACCCCAAATTGTTCCCAATGAGCAGGCCGACACCTTGGTAGCTTGCCGCCATTGGAGTGTGAGTGTGTGTGTGTGTGTGACTGGGTAAATGAGAGGCCGTTGTAAAGCACTTAAATAGAATGGACTAAGGCGCTATATAAGTGCAGTCTGTTTACCATGGAGGAGCCAACTGGCTTTGTCTGGAACTAATGTGATGTGCCTGTCAACAATACAGTCTGGTTATTTTATTGTCTAATCAGGGGGGACCCTGTCTTTGGCCTCCAGTCTCCAGGAGCCTAATGGAAGGACGGTGGGAAGTGTCTGGTGACCAGCCGTCTCTCAAAGGTAGGCCCAACAACTCTCCATTCTTCATTGTGCTAGTGTGTGTTTGCTTTACACTTACCTAAACACACCATTCTCCAGTACTGCCTGTGTGGCTGCCAGTAGCACAGACTCCACAACAGGGTCACTGGTGGTTTTGGGTTACAGCTGGATAGAGAAGGTGATGGGAGTCAGATGAGAGGTTACTGATTGGATCAATGTGAGGATAATTACTTTCAGTTTCAGGCACAACCAACTAAGTGTCAGTGGCAGTCCCACATAGACTCACATAGACTCCAATGAAAACCTATTCCTCTGCCTTGTCTCAGGTCTCAGGTGGGTGAGTACTGCTACTGGTATCACTGAGGGTTTCTGTAAGCATTTGAACAAATACACACCAGAATGCATAATAGTCTGGTATTAGTAATGGGTTATATAAACTAAACACGGTTATTACACATGAATACATAACTACTTTGTAATTACTGTTGCTTAATAACTACTAGTAGCCTAGTGTCTACTATTCAATGTACATTTTCTGAATCAGTTTTTATACTCTTGACATCGATTTTGAATTTGAGTGTAGTCTTAGTTTAGCATCTGGTTCTTGATACAATATTTGATGTGTAAATGAACATGTTTGTGTTCTCCTGGCGTTCTGAAGGTTCCGCTACAGAGAGACAGACTAAAGCCCTTTCATGTCTCTGCATCAATGCTCTAAAATAAGTGTCCGCCTGTTACTGTTAAATGTAAATCAACCATGGGCTGTGGCTTCTTTTTGTTCTGGCAGGATTAATCAGGTCTTCTTTTTAAATTCACTTGACATTTTGTTTGGAGTAAAACCTGTGAGTGCCAGAGTGAGCTAGTCAACAGCTCATTGTTAAACAGACCCAAGGTCCAAGAACCAGTTCATCTGGCAACATAACCAGGATATCAGAGATGCAAATGATGTCACCTCTGTTTCTCCCTGTGTCTGTAGCTCTCTGTTAGGACAAGGATGTGTTCACTCCATAGAAAGCACACTGCCAGTTTGATTAGCTTAGATCTGTTTGAAATGATCTGAATGAGACTCGATGATCTGAAGGCCTCGGAAAAAGGAGAGTGAATTTTAGAGAACATTTTCTACTTGATCTATATTTAGAGCGGCAAGGTCTTTCATAGATGAACGTTTATTGTATGTGACGGTTTGTTTCTATTTACAAAATCCGAAATGTGTACCTCACACCTACAATAATATGTATTAAGACACAATGCCATTATTATTTTATGTTCTATTATGTCACACAACCATGGGTTATCATAAGGCTTCGATTGGAGGAGAGGGGCTCCTAAAGTCTCTGTCCTCCATTAAGTGAACCCTGTCACAGAGCAGCCCCGATTATTCTTCTACCAGGAATTGACATTACACGGGTTGTCACGACAACCAGTCATGATTCAGAGTGCCTTGGATAGGTCTCCACCTCAGGCAAGAAGCGCTAGCCTTGAGATCTGAGCAGATGCTGAGCCGGCCAGCCAATCACAGGTGAGCTGAGGGAAAAAGATGACATCATAGGCAAATTAGGGCAAATGGAGGAAGTGTTCGGTTTGTCGTCTCCGCCCGCCCAGGAAGCTGAGAGGCATTGCATCCATTACCCTGTTCAGGCTGCATCCATTACCCCTGTCCATCCATTACCCTGTTCATCCATTACCCTGTTCATCCATTACCCTGTTCATCCATTACCCTGTTCATCCATTACCCTGTTCATCCATCACCCTGTTAGGCTGGCGAGGCTGCAGTCTGTGGGACAGGCCACCATGGCCACAGTGTAACACAGGACTGTCTGAGTTCTCCTCCACAGGGAAACCTGCTCTGTAAATCAACGGAAGACCAACAAACAACATCAAAGATGTGTTCATTGACGCAGGTATTATTCTTGTTCTTTGTAAAAAAAAACACAGACATGTAAGAGAAGAAAGGTGTATAAGTGCGACACTTTTTTTTTTTACCACCGGTCCTGAAACGGAGAAATGAAAGCCAAAAAATCTGAAGAATAACAATATGTTAAGTGCTGAGATTCAGATGGTGTAATAGTGTAGTAATAAAGTAGTAATAAACACAAACCAAATATGGAAATATTACCCACCCTCCCTCCTTTGCTTTTTCTCAGCAGATCTGGCCTGTCAAACTAAAGACCAACTCTTGTCTGCCTCTCTCCTCCCTCCTCCTCCCCAGAGCTGCTGGCTTCATTAGAATGCGTCCCGTCAGCCAATGGGCTGAGCTGGGCGGATGACATCATGGGCTAGGGAACAGAGAGAGCAGCCAGTGAAGCGTCCAGCCTGCTGAACAAGCCTGAGTTTGGGGTCAGGAACCGGTCTGACAAGAGAACAGGCAATCCTGCCAGTCTGTCAATAGGGACTGTACGCCGAGGATGAACCTACCAGCACACTGGATCCAAAGGCGACACACGAGCAAGAGAATGTCAAGACATATTTCAGGTAATGCCTTCCTTCTCTCTGTATGCAATAGGGGGATGTGGATAAGAGGGGGGTGGGGGTGGGGGGGGGGGCTGTGTATGTGGGGGGTGCTTTGTAGCCTTTTTTCCCCCTTCCTCCCCGCATTCTGCCTTGCCGGGGAGGAGGGGGGGGGGACAGGGAGGCAGCTGTTCTGGTCTGCGTTGTGTCTGTCAGAGGAGGGGAAATGGATGCCTGCATCCGTGGATGGGGCTGTAGCTGCTAGCTCAGTCTTATCAACCCCCCCCCCCCCCCCCACCAACCAATCCCCCACTTCCCCTCCCTGTATTTTATCCCCCCCCCCCCCCCCCCCCCCCACCCTAACCCCCCCCCCCCCCCCCCTCCCCCTGTGTTACACAAAAAGCATCTTTGTTGATGTGAGAGGATGGGATCGTGGCGTTTGTCAGAGCTGTGTCGGTGTGTGTGTGTGTGTGTGTGTGTGTGTGTGTGTGTGTGTGTGTGTGTGTGCGCCAGCCAGCCATGTAGAAAAGCAGCAGCTGCAGTAGCAACAGAGTAACAAAAAAAAAGGCAATGCTATTTTCGGGTTTGGGAGAATGGAGGTTGGCGGATGGATCTGAGCTGAGGTGCTGGGGATGGGGAGGGAGGGATGGAGGGATGGAGGGATGGAGGGATGGGGAGGGATGGGGGGATGGATGGATGGATGGAGGGATGGAGGGATGGGGAGGGATGGAGGGTTGTTATGTGCGGAGGGACAGCTCTTTGTTATCTAGCGCTGGGCTCTGTAGGCTACAGGCTTTTTGGAGGGGGGGGGACTTTATGAGACGATTGATTTTTTTCTCTTTCTCTCTATGCACATAGACACACACACACACACACACACACACACACACACAGACACACAGACAGCTGAAACGAGGGTCTGTCTGCCGGCGTTAACATGGATCTCTCTGTAGCTCTTTCATGGAGGCTGTGTGGGCTGTGACAGGGAGATATACAGCATCTGGTCACCTGACTGTGTTGGGGATGGGGGGGGGGGGGGAGGTAGGGGTGGGGGCTGGCCCTGTGGGAGCTGAGCCATTCTACCTCAGCCTCAATGTGGGAGGGGAGGGAGGGAGGGAGGGAGGGAGGGAGGGAGGGAGGGAGGGAGGGGGGGGGGGGTCAAGCACCATCCCATCACATCACCAGTCACTGTTCATTTACACCCTGGTGTCAGGGGCAGAGAGAGAGAGCAGGGCTGCAGGGGTGAGAGAAGCACAGTCATCTATCTGCATGTTTGTGTGGAAGGAGGCAGGGGTCTTCTTAAGAGTCTGCTGTCTGGTCTGAGTGTGGTGTACGAGCAAGGAGTATGCTGGGTAAACCACCTCAGTGACGGTGGAGGGAGGATGGAGTGATAGAGGGCTAGAGATGGGGGGATGGGGGGAAGGTGCTGCTCCCTGTGTGTGTGTGTGTGTGTGTGTGTGTGTGTGTGTGTGTGTGTGTGTGTGTTGGCCTGTTGTGTTGGTAGCAGACATGCAGGAGTGATACATGCCCTATCTAGTCAATATCCATCCATCCCCCCCAAACTTGCTCCATTTCTCTCTGCTCTTATGTTCAACAATTAGGCTTTGACACCTCATGGACCCTCATTTCAACAGTAGTTATTCCCTCTCTGCTCTCTGTATAGCTCACCACTTCTACCATAAAGTGGAGCTCTTATCCGTGTGTGTGTCTGTGTGTGTGTGTGTGTTTGAGAGAGAGAGAGAGAGAGAGAGAGAGAGAGAGAAAGAAAGAGAGAAGGGGAGGGAGCTGTCATTATGGAGGGGGGGGGGGGTGCTCCTGAGGCTTATCCCCACAGGAGAGGGGAGGCAGGAGGCTGGTATCAAGAAAGCTGGACCAGGGTTCCCTGAGCAGACAGCAGCTCATCTTCAACCCCAAAGAAATACTTTTCTTGATACCAGAATAGACAGACCCCCGGCGTTGCAGCTGTTACACAAAGACCCTCTCTCTTCCCACGATGCACCACCTGTGGTCGGGTAAGGAGGTGCCAGGACAGGAATGGTGTTGGTGATCCTCCCTATAAGAGACTGGCTTTGCACTTCACTTTCCTCAGTCTTCTTCTCTCTCATTGAAATCTCAGACCTCCGAAACCTTCACTGTCTAAACCGGTCCCATATGCTCCTCATGTGTTATTTAGGACAGCTACTAATTCAGTAGCCTCCTCGGATGAACACAC
Organism: Nansenia antarctica; assembly: GCF_963989245.1. Classification (NCBI taxonomy): domain Eukaryota; kingdom Metazoa; phylum Chordata; class Actinopteri; order Argentiniformes; family Microstomatidae; genus Nansenia; species Nansenia antarctica. The sequence goes on from NC_137693.1 coordinate 18,184,299, forward strand.
CATAGCGCAAGATTACGATCGACACGGTTGTGAAATGGTAGACTTGAAGGTTGTTTCCTTGTTATGAAATGAGTGATGAGATCAGAATAAGAGCAGAGTGTGTTTGGCGTGCGTGCTGGCATGCGTGCGGGTGTGTGTATTGCCCTAGAGGGTAGTAGTGTTATTGTTTAGCGTTACAGGTTCACTGTGACCAGGCTGGTTGTCCACTAGTATGTGTGTGTGTGTGTGTGTGTGTGTGTGTGTGTGCAGAGCTGTGCTTCCCCAGGTCTCTGGTTGGTCTGTGTAACCCAACACACAGGGGTTCTCTTACATCACCTCAGCCAACTGCTAACAAAAGCGTCCAGAAGACACAGAGCCTTGCCTGGGCCTCCAGCCTGTCAGCTGGGCCTGAAATGTGATATCACATCCAAACAGGCCTCGTAACGCATGGAGTCACCATGTCCTGATGTTGGATACTGTGTTGGGTACTATGAACTATGAACTGCTAGCAGGGTGGTTTAGTGGTGTATGACTTGGTTACTGTGTAGTGTCGTGTAGTTAAGTAGCAGACAGCTCTCCCTGCTCTAGTGTGTGGAGCTGTAGTCTAGTGTTAGGTAATGTAGTCTAGTGTTAGGTGCTGTAGTCTAGTGTTAGGTAATGTAGTCTAGTGTTAGCTCCTGTAGTCTAGTGTTAGGTAATGTAGTCTAGTGTTAGGTAATGTAGTCTAGTGTTAGGTAATGTAGTCTAGTGTTAGCTCCTGTAGTCTAGTGTTAGGTGCTGTAGTCTAGTGTTAGGTAATGTAGTCTAGTGTTAGGTAATGTAGTCTAGTGTTAGGTAATGTAGTCTAGTGTTAGGTGCTATAGTCTAGTGTTAGGTAATGTAGTCTAGTGTTAGGTAATGTAGTCTAGTGTTAGGTAATGTAGTCTAGTGTTAGTTAATGTAGTCTAGTGTTAGGTAATGTAGTCTAGTGTTAGGTAATGTAGTCTAGTGTTAGTTAATGTAGTCTAGTGTTAGGTAATGTAGTCTAGTGTTAGGTGCTGTAGTCTAGTGTTAGGTAATGTAGTCTAGTGTTAGCTCCTGTAGTCTAGTGTTAGGTAATGTAGTCTAGTGTTAGGTAATGTAGTCTAGTGTTAGGTAATGTAGTCTAGTGTTAGGTAATGTAGTCTAGTGTTAGGGGCTGTAGTCTAGTGTTAGGTAATGTAGTCTAGTGTTAGGTAATGTAGTCTAGTGTTAGGTAATGTAGTCTAGTGTTAGGTAATGTAGTCTAGTGTTAGGTAATGTAGTCTAGTGTTAGGTAATGTAGTCTAGTGTTAGCTCCTGTAGTCTAGTGTTAGGTAATGTAGTCTAGTGTTAGGTAATGTAGTCTAGTGTTAGGTGCTGTAGTCTAGTGTTAGGTAATGTAGTCTACGTAGTGTTAGGTAATGTAGTCTAGTGTTAGGTAATGTAGTCTAGTGTTAGGTAATGTAGTCTAGTGTTAGGTAATGTAGTCTAGTGTTAGGTAATGTAGTCTAGTGTTAGGTAATGTAGTCTAGTGTTAGGTAATGTAGTCTAGTGTTAGGTAATGTAGTCTAGTGTTAGCTCCTGTAGTCTAGTGTTAGCTGCTGTAGTCTAGTGTTAGGTAATGTAGTCTAGTGTTAGGTAATGTAGTCTAGTGTTAGGTAATGTAGTCTAGTGTTAGGTAATGTAGTCTAGTGTTAGCTGCTGTAGTCTAGTGTTAGGTAATGTAGTCTAGTGTTAGGTAATGTAGTCTAGTGTTAGGTAATGTAGTCTAGTGTTAGGTAATGTAGTCTAGTGTTAGGTAATGTAGTCTAGTGTTAGGTGCTGTAGTCTAGTGTTAGGTAATGTAGTCTAGTGTTAGGTAATGTAGTCTAGTGTTAGGTGCTGTAGTCTAGTGTTAGGTAATGTAGTCTAGTGTTAGCTGCTGTAGTCTAGTGTTAGGTAATGTAGTCTAGTGTTAGCTCCTGTAGTCTAGTGTTAGGTAATGTAGTCTAGTGTTAGGTAATGTAGTCTAGTGTTAGGTAATGTAGTCTAGTGTTAGGTAATGTAGTCTAGTGTTAGCTGCTGTAGTCTAGTGTTAGCTCCTGTAGTCTAGTGTTAGGTAATGTAGTCTAGTGTTAGGTAATGTAGTCTAGTGTTAGGTAATGTAGTCTAGTGTTAGTTGCTGTAGTCTAGTGTTAGGTGCTGTAGTCTAGTGTTAGGTGCTGTAGTCTGGAGTTAGGTGCTGTCAGGCCTGCGTCTGTGTGCTGTGGATTAGCATCGCGGATTGGGAGCCATCTGGTCATTTTACCCAAGAGAGGGGAGGGGGAGAGAGGTAGGGAGAGACAGAGCAGGGTTGAAAGAGAGGGTGGGGGGAGACAGAGAGAGGGAGGGAGGGAGGGAGGGAGGGGGAGAGTAAACACTCACACACTGACACATTGACACAACTCCCGCCTTCATCTTCTTGCTCACTGTGTGTTGCTGTTAAGGGGGCTTATGCTTGTGCGCGTGCGTGTGTGTGTGTGTGTGTGTGTGTGTGTGTGTGTGGATGCGTGCATACGTGCGTATGTGTGTGCGTGCATGTGTGTGTGTGTGATCTTGCGTTTGTGTGTGTGCATGTGAACGCTTGTGTACATGACGTATACATTTAAAAAAAAAAAAATTTTTACAATTAGTTATTCATTCCCTTCAGTGCCCGTGTAAAACTAATGCTATGCTAATGCTATGCTACTCATCAGAGACTGTAGATCACAGTGTCAGCTAGGCTAGGAGAGGTTTAGCCAAGATAGGGGTGCAGCAGCCACACCGATGTCCAATTCTACTCAACCACGCTGACCTCTGGTTGGACCAGAGTGGGTAGAGGACTGGGCAGAGGAAGGCATGCGACCATTAGTGTCCTCTGAAAAAAAACTCATTTTCTTATGGGGAAAAGACTGGAGATGTTTACAGGAGGAAAGTAGTGTTGGCCAATGACAGTATGGGGTTAATGAAGGAGCGGGGCTCCATCTGTTCCAGTACTACAGCAGGACACGCATGTCTGTCTAACCCTAACCCTGGGATGACTGACTACAATCGCTTATAAGGGAGGAAAAGGCTCCCATTAGCCTAAGGCCCACTCTACAAGACCTACTTTCATCCGTGGACGGCAGGCCATGTGATTATACTACTACCATTGAAAATAGAGACAGCTAACAGCAAACTACAAACACTCCTCATGATACTAGCACTGCACTATGGTCCCCCACTTCTCCTTCTATGAGAGATGATAACCTGGGTGTTGAATTCACCAGTCAAAGAAAGGAGATGAAACAGTGAACCAGCAGCAGCTGAAAGGGGTTAGGGTTCCACCATAGAATTACAATTCAGCCGATCGCTCTCAGGTGCACTGCACACACGCACACACGCACACACACACACACACACACGAGCGCACACACATACATACGCGTGCACACACGCTTGCACACACGCTTGCACACACACACGCTTGCACACACTTACGGGTGCACACACACATACGCTTACACACACACACACACACACACACACACACACACGAGCGCACACACATACATACGCTTGCACACATGCTTGCACACACGCTTGCACACACACACACGCTTGCACACACTTACGGGTGCACACACACATATGCTTGCACACACACACACACACACACACACACACACACACACACACATACACACAGCCCCTGTGTTTTCCCCTGTGTCGGTTTTAGACGCCTCTATCAGGATGGATGTTAGAGGCATGTTGGTCAGAGGACAAAGCCTTCCTGTGAATAAGGTCTATTTATGGAGAAGCAGGATTGGGTTGGTTCCAGCTCTTCTTACTAAATACCCCCCCCCACCCAAATGAATCTCCTCTGTGTAAATGAAGAGATGACATTCTCTACAGTAACCACCGCCCTCCTCCCCTAGCAGCTGGGTGTTAGACTCCTGTCACATTATTACTCACCACAACACTGACCAGACAAGAATAATGCAGAATATTTTTTTAATATGATCTTGAGAGTCACTGGAAGGTCTGGTCAATTTTGCATCAGAACAAAGCATATGGAACCCCTCTATGTTCCCTCTATGTGACCATAGGTTTCATTACTGAGAGTCCTCAAGGAAAGAGTTAATAATGCATGCATGCACAGACACACACAGACACACAGACACACACACACACACATATAGGCACGCACGCACACACACACACACACACACACACACACACACACACACACACAGACACAGGCACGCACACACACACACACACACAGACTCATAGGCACGCACACACACACACACACACACACACACACACACACACACACACACACACACACACACACCAACACCATATCCCACCTGTCACCTGTTCTGAGTTGCAGTCATGCTGTAGGTAGCTCATTGTGAAGCGTAACTGAGGCCTAGCGGCTGTATGCAAAGTAGGCCTAGTGTTACAGGAGGGGACTCACCCAGGGAGGGAGAGGCTCTCCAAACAAAGACTCATGTCAGAGACGCACAAAATCTAAATCACATGAAATCAATGATACGTTTTTTATTTCACTTATGTTGTCTTTCTTGGGGAACTCCAGGCTGCATGATAAGCTCACATGTCTGACAGCTTACAGCTTACAGCTCAATACATAGTTATACGTTCTGTACATCTATATAAGTTCTGTACCTATATTGTCATGATTATTATTATATTATAATAATTATTACATTATTACTGTCTCTACATAATCAATGCAGACAACATACACTGTGAGTAGTGTAGTTGTATCTAAATAGTAGGTAATGGTAGTATCAGTTACTGTGCAAAGTTTCAACTGTGACCAATTTCAAGAACAGTGCTTTTGATATGTCGGAGCTCAGTGGGTCAGTGTTGACCTCATCGAGTTCAGAAGCTCTCTATCTTGTGACCCGTCCTATTGGCTCTATGGCCATCAAAGGGGACCCTTGTTGTAAGATAAATCTCTCTCTCTCTGTCTGTTAAAGTGAAGAGGGGATAAAATAATCTTTTCATTCCTTCTATGACATCTGCAGAACAACTCTCAAAGGCTGCCTTGTTTCCTGTGGTGACCTTGAAAAGGAAATAACGCGAGAGGTGAGGCTTTGGGCTATAAAGAGATGACATCTGCTGTGGTCTGGGTCTGTGTGTTGTTAGCTGCTGGTCCATGCTGTGTGTGGTGGTCTGGTGTATGTATGCTGTGTGTGGAGGTCTGGTGTATGTATGCTGTGTGTGGAGGTCTGGTGTATGTATGCTGTGTGTGGAGGTCTGGTGTATGTATGCTGTGTGTGGTGGTCTGGTGTATGTATGCTGTGCGTGGAGGTCTGGTGTATGTATGCTGTGTGTGGAGGTCTGGTGTATGTGTGCTGTGTGTGGTGGTCTGGTGTATGTATGCTGTGTGTGGAGGTCTGGTGTATGTATGCTGTGTGTGGAGGTCTGGTGTATGTATGCTGTGTGTGGTGGTCTGGTGTATGTATGCTGTGTGTGGAGGTCTGGTGTATGTATGCTGTGTGTGGTGGTCTGGTGTACATATGTTGTGTGGTGGTCTGGTGTATGTATGCTGTGTGTGGTGGTCTGGTGTACATATGTTGTGTGGTAGTCTGGTACAGTACCAGTCAAAAGTTTGGACACACCTTCCCATTCACAATTGAGGCGTGGTGAGGCGTGCGGGGTGGATTGGCGACCAGGGGTGGTTCTGCGGGCACGGATCGGAGGGTGCTTCAGATCCCTCTCTATAGGCTCACTTTCCCTTCACACGTCAAGATCACTTGATACAGAATTGCTCTGCCAGAAACCGGCCCTCACCCTCTCGACACGTCTGGTTCGGTTCACTGCTCTCCCCCCTGTGCCGTCTCCTCTCCTCCTTATCTGTGACTCCCTTGGAGGAGGCACAGGTGTGGCACTTCGGGCTAACGAGCCTGCAGTTTGCTGCCCTGGCCTGATTGGGGAATGTGGGGCAGCTGTGCATATGGTCAATATACCCAATACTCCATGGGTGTCACCACACTTCCCCCTCCTCAGCTCAAAGCCGGGGGGGGGGGGGGGGGGGGGGGGGGGGGGGGGGGGGGGGGGGGAGGCACCGGCTCTCCTCCAGGCATCCCTGGGCACTGGGGAGATAGAACACAACCGGTTAATAATCCCTGCTATATCTCCCCTGCCGGCGCTCACCCCTCCGCCAGTCGCACAAAACTCTCAGGCAGTCGTCTGGCTCCCGTGAGTAATAGAGCGGACCAGGCTCTGCTCGTAGTGGGGTTCCTCCGGGTCGCAGTCTGTGGGCCTGCCGGTCCCTTCTCCCCAGCCAAGGGTAGTAAGGTGCCACACTCCCCCACCCTCAGTAGTAAGCCGGGGTCTGCGCAGGCTGCCACTAGGCACGCGTCGTGGTGCCTCCTCCTGGCTGGGTCCTGGAACGTGGAGCACCGCCTGTCTTGTCTGGGCCTGCTGCACCATCAGAGCCTGCTGTCCCGATCCCTCTCTGGGGTGGCGTGGGCGGAAGGACCTGCGATACTTGAGCCTTTCCTGGCGAACTGGCAGCCTCCGCTGGTCACCTCCCGTTGCTCCATCGTTCTTTGAGTCCAGGGAAGTCATTTCCCTCTGTGGGCTCCTCGCCTCTCTCTGTGGGGCCTTGAGGTTTGGGAGCAGCTCCTCCTCTATAATCGGTCGCTTTGCCGCTCCATCCGCACCAGCTCTGCCCTCTGCTGGTTACTCCTGGTCTGCAGGCAGGGATACTTCTCCCTCTCCCCTCTCTGGGTAACCTGTAGCCTGGCAACCTGCTGGTCCCTATCCGTCAGCTGCTCCCTGAGGGAGGCGGTCTCCCTCCTGTAGCCCTCTTTGTTGGCTTGCTCTAGGACTACCTCTGGCTCTGGTACTAGGCCTGTCTCTGGGACTACCTTTGGCTCTGGCTCTGGTACTAAGACTGGGGCTGGGGCTAGGACCTGGCTGAGTGTGACCAGGGGCTCAGGTTCCGGATCAGGCTGGGCGGGGGGCTGTTTCAAGGCGGCCCTCCCAGTCGGCTCTCTGCACAGCTTCGGCTAGCTCGGCGGACAGCTGCCTCCCAGTCCTGGCCTCCAGTGGGCTTGGTGTCAGCTTTGGGGCCAGGCATCTCCAGCAGCTGTCTCACTTTCTGCTCCACCTGCTCCAGGGTTGCGAGGGTGTCGATCAGGCTGTCGCGCAGCTCCTGGATCACCTGGTCCCTATGGCCCATCTCAGCCTCCATAGCCTGCTGCTGGCCCTGCAGGCCTGGGGTGGCCGCCTGCAGTTCCTCCCACTCAGAAGGAACACGGCGGAGGTCTGGAGCTCCTCCCACTCAGCAGGAACACGGCGGAGGTCTGGAGCTCCTCCCACTCAGCAGGAACACGGCGGAGGTCTGGAGCTCCTCCCACTCAGCAGGAACACGGCGGAGGTGGCGCTCTGGAGCTCTGGAGCTCTTCCCAGCGTCGCTCGGCATCCTGGCCTCCAGCTGGGATGTGTCTCATGCGTAGTTGGCCTCCAGCGCCTCCCTCTGGAGCTCCACTTGCTGCAGCTTGTGGGCGTGCTCTGCCATCTGTCCCTCGGCACCAGAGAGTTTGAGCTGTAGGTCGGCGGCTTGCTGCTCCAGGGCACTCAGTTTATTCCCTGAGAGCTGCAGGAATCGGCACTTCTGCTGGATCAGCCTCAGCCGAGCCCTTCATCGGCATGGCTTTGCTATGCTCTCTGGGCGGGGACATCTCTCTGGGCGATGCTGTCATCATCGTCCCTGGAGGTCTGGTGGGGGCTGGTCAGGTGTCGGGCGGCGACGGTTCACTGCTCTCCCCCCTGTGCCGTCTCCTCTCCTCCTTATCTGTGACTCCCTTGGAGGAGACACAGGTGTGGCACATCGGGCTAACGAGCCTGCAGTTTGCTGCCCTGGCCCATCCGCCTGATTGCGGAATGTGTCACAGCTGTGCGTGGTGTGTATAGGTGTCACGTTCTAACGCTTTGGTCTGCATATCGGGATGTGATGTAATGATCAGACTTTTCTTTCGAAAAATTTGAATACATTTCCGCATAGTTGAAAATCAATGACACATTGCTAGTCAACTAACACAGCTTGTTTTGTGAGCCTGCTAACAATGTAAAGTAGTGTTCTAGTTAACTAGGTAACAATGTAAAGTAGTGTTATAGTTAACTAGGTAGCAGTGGGGATTACTCACCGAATCCATTGCGTTGCAGTATTTAGGCTTGACTAGCGAATTTGTGATTATCAACAACGTTGAAACGTAGTTCCGTGTTTCAAAAGAAAAGTCTGAACATTTTGATTGGTTGCCGATATGTGGATGTGTCACATACAGTTAGGTCCATATATATTTGGACTCTAATTACAGTTATTTCATCAATATGGGCTTAAAGTGCAGACCCACTTTAAGTGCAGACCCACTTTAAGGTAAAATCCATCTAAATTGGAGGAAGGGTTTAGGAATTACAGCTCTTTAATATGGAGCTCCCTCTTTTTCAAGGGACCAAAAGTAATTGGACAACTGACTCAAAAGCTGTTTCATGGACAGGTGTGGGCTATTCTTTTGTTATTTGTTTATCAATTTAGCAGGTAAAAAGTCTGAGTTGATTCCAAGTGTGTCATTTGCATTTGGAAGCTGTTGCTGTATACGCACAACATGTGGTCAAAGGAGCTCCCAATGCAAGTGAAACAGGCCATCCTTAGGCTGCAAAAACAAAACAAAAAGTCCTTCAGAGAGATAGCGGGAACATTAGGAGTGGCCAAATCAAAACAAAACATTTAAAAAAGCCAGCCCAGTTCTGGAACAGCATTCTTTAGACAGATGAAACTACGATCAACTTGTACCAGAATGAGGGGGGAAAAAAAGTATAGAGATGGTTTGGAACGGCTCATGATCCGAAGCATACCACATCATCTGTAAAACACGGTGAAGGCAGTGTGATAGCATGCATTTCACTTGCTGAAGACAAAACTAAAGACAGAAAGACCCACGAACAGACAACAACTGAAGACTGCTGCAGTAAAGGCCTGGCAAAGCATCACAAAGGAGGAAACCCAGCATTTGGTGATGTCCATGGGTTCCAGACTTGAGAAGTCATTGCCTTCTCGACAAAGTATTACACATTTGCATTTTATTCATGATTAGAGTTAGGGTTAATTTGTCCAATTACATTTGAGCCCCTGAAAATAGAGGACTGTGTGTAAAAATGGTTGCAATTCCTAAACGTTTCATGTGATATTTTTGTTCAACCCCTTAAATTAAAGCTGGAAGAGCCAAAGTAATGGAAATTGTGTCAATAATGTCCAAATATCTCTGGACCTAACTGTATGGTGTCAATATACCCTAACCCTAACCCACTATGCTGTGTGGTGGTTTGGTGTATGCTAGGCCAGGGTCTGTGGTCTGTCTTCCGTTAGCAGACTAGTTTAGATTTGATAGAAACAGTTTGGAGACATGCAGAGGGAGTGCTGCTTATCATTCATTTATAACCTTTTAAGACATTTCTGAATTCTAACATATAAAATTAACCTGAGGTTGCTTTCATCTACCCAGTATGCAAATACTCAAATTAAAATACTGCAGAGACATACTGTATACTGCATAGTGCACAGTTGATCTCAAGAGTGACACACTAGTGACAACAAGTAACAACGTCTCACGATGGTTACTGGAGTAACAGAAGAGAACTGTGATATTCCCCTTCAGTGTTTATTGCAGACCCCTCCTCTAGCTGTCCTCCCCCCTCCCCCCTCCCGCCTCCTCCCCCTCCACTCCCCCAGCATCCCTCCTAGCCTGAGCCAGAGGCTGTCCTGATCAGTGAGGCTCAGGAAACTCCTCTACAGCCCCCCCCCATCACTGGGCCATTACTGGGCCATCACTGGACAAGTTCGCTACAGAAGCGTTGTTAAGGTGTTGAAACATTCGGGGTTGTAATTTTCGTAATTGGAGGTGGTGCTGGGACGGAGGGCGTGTTAGCAGAGATTTTCGTTTGGGGGGAGGCGATGCTAGCAGAGATTTTGGTTGACGGGGGTGGGGGGGGGGGGTTACTTGCTCTAAATCGATGAAGATGGGCATAGTGTATGGACCTACAGTAGATACAAATATATCTATATATGTTTTTCTGATCCACGGCTATTCCTAAAACACCCAGGCCTAACCACGCCTCCTCTCGCAGCTCCTCTCCTGCCTGAGACGTTCTAATTCAGCATTAATGTTTGATCAGCTCCGAGGACAGAGGAGATGCTCTTCATGGATATATTAATAGTTTATGGAACAGAAATGTGGAAACATCCCAGGTTATATCAGCGAGACTGTGTGGGCGATGCTGGGCAGTAGGCAGTGTGTGTGTGTGTGTGTGTGTGTGCATGTGTGTGTACGTGTGTTTGTGTGTGTGTGTGTGTGTGTGTGTGTGTGTGTGTGTGTAGGTGTGTGTATGTGATGTAAATGTCCCTGTGGTTTTTTGACAAGTGTGCATTCCTATTTCTGTCAAGATGTCATATTCTAATCTGGCAACCGTGATGCTAGCTCAGCTAAGCAGGAAGAGGAAGGGTAATTTAAGGCATGTTAGCTTGTAAGCTCAGTAGCTCATTTCCTCTCGACTCTGCTTATACATTTCTGCCTGTTCTCACAGCATCTGGTCTTAAGTCAACATCATGGTATCGTTTGAGACGCTCCCGCATATTCACAGTGTTGAAATAAGCTATTTATTGATGACAAAGGGAGAATTCTTTTGCTGACAGAATGATCAATTTTTTCCTTGTCAGTTATTTATTCCAGCACAACAAAAGCGTTGTTTCCTCGAGCCCTTCCATCTTATAAATAGTACAAAACAGATACGCTTTCAATTGTCTTTTTATGTTGGGAGTGCTCTTCAAAACGGGGCTAGTTGCAGATACAGGAGATGCTCATGCGAGGGTCTGTGCGCTCTACCGCTAACTGCCTGCCTGGACGCCTCCCTGTCAGTCAGCCCAGTAAATAGGTCAGTGTTTTATGCTGCAGTGAAGAACCAGGAATGTCTGGGCGCCTGTAGATTGGCCGTCTTTATCTCCCTTTGGAGACTGACCACTCAGCAGTCCTGGGGCGGCCATTAATCAGGTGACCAGCAAGAGGCCACGCCCCGCGGTGGAGGTGAAGGGACTTTTGGCAGAACGCAGCCAACCTGACAACGTTGATACACAGCAGTGAACGAGATAACCAACAGCGCTCGTCATTTACCTCCCAGTACCTCCTGGAACTGCCAGTGGAGTTCCCCTAACTCACGGTGCTGTCAGGGTACTCAGGAGGTAGATGCTGTCGCCTTCTCATGGCTACAACAGTCTCTGGCTGGCTTAAGTGTTCTTTTGTATTAGCTACTACCACTCAGTTACACTGCTGACACGTGACAGACAGACCCTAATGTCAATCAGTACTTGTTTACATAAATCTCCAGTCTCCATGAACATCCACCGATGTCCTTTCCTATGTGCGGACTTTGTCATGTGGTCCTTGTGGAAGACTTGTCAGAGGCGCTCACGTCCCCCATGTGACGACGCATCAATGAGAGTTTGTTCATCAGTGTTGTTCTAATGATCTGCGTGCTGGAGGCTTTGAACTTCCCCTCACCTTGTGATGTGGCGGGCCAACCATTGATTCTCCGTTCCAGTGTGCCTGCTGACCAGATACTGACCTGATTGGTTGGGGACCTTGCATGATTACTGGGGTCACATCTGGCTAGTGTCTGTACTGTGGATATCTAGTGGAGTGCTGCTTTACAGAAACTCATACCAATGTTCCTAGCAAGCTAACATGAGCACAACTATCTACTGAAGTGTACTAGTCTGTAAACTACAAGGTACTGAATGTAGTGTAGCAGGTTAGTATATCACCGTCTCATCATTGTTCAAATATTTCCATAATCAAGGCCATGACTAATGGTAGCATGACATCCACTGTATAGACTTTCTCTCAGAGGTATTTGATCTAGCTAACCCTAACCCTAAATATTTGATAATTAACCGAATAGAGAAAATGTTGGAGTGATGACATCAGGTTAGAGAAATGTGAGTTTTCTGGAGTCTGAGTATCATCAGTCTTAGTATCATCAGTCTTAGTATCATCAGTCTTAGTATCATCCATTTTGCTCTATCTGATACAAACAATTATTTTGAGAATGGGAAAAACTAAACAGAATTTCAGTAGACACAGATGGAGCGTGTGTGTGTGTGTGTGTGTGTGTGTGTATGTGTGTGACTGAGTGACTGAGTGAGAGACTGAGTGAGAGACAGACAGACAGAGAGATAGACAGACAGACAGACAGACAGACCCAGGCCCCAGTCCCCTGGTCTGTAAAGATGTCCTAACTGCACTTCTCAGTACAGCAGGAGCCCTGGTGTGTTCAGGTATATCCTGAAAGACTGCTTCAGATTGGGGAGATACGGCACGAGTCGCCACACCCAAACAAGTGCAGGAACTAGCTCAGTGTGGGAGAGGAGGAGGAGGAGGTGACACTATTTCAGTCCTAGAGATACATACAGCCTCTAACACCCACACTGTAACACTTACCTTTTATAGTATAGTAATATAGAAGTCATCCTCATGTTTCCACACCATGAGTGAATCACCTCTCCTCACCTCTTTCAGACGGGCGTGATTCAGTGGTTTCTCATGGGAGTGAACTGATAAGATCTTGCCTATGATCTCCTTTGCTGATGATTACAAACTCACTCCAACGCCCCGACATACGATACTAACCCACGCTCAAACTCACACACACTCAGACTCACACTCACACACACACTCACACTCACACTCACTCACTCACTCACACACACACACACACACACACACACACACACACACACTCACACACACACACACACACACACACACATGCGTACACGCATGCGTACACACACATACACACACACACACACACACACACACACATACACATACACTCACACACACACACACACACACATGCGTACACACACACACACATACACACACACACACACACACATACACACGCACACACACACACACACATACACACACACACACACACATACACACACACACACATTTATAAAAAAACTGCTATCTCTGACATGTTAACGTAGTACGTCAGAGTTGAGAGAGATGATCCTGTGTGTGTGTGTACGCATGTGTGGTCTGTGTTCTCTAATGTAGGTCTCTGTCCTGGTGGTCTGTGTTCTCACGTCACATGACGTCCTGGCCTCGGGGCTAGACTGTGAATCCTAAGATGGACGTCAAGAGAGGATGAGAGATGTGATCACGTATCCCAGGCTGCCATTTCACAGTTAAACAAAGACAATGACATCAATAGCACGGTCCAGCACACATCATCATCATCATCATCATCATCATCATCATCATCATCATCATCTCAATTGACACTGCACAACATCAGGAGATTGTTAGTAGTGTCTTGAGCATAAACTTTATGCAAACAGATTGTTCTCTCAGAATCATTCAGAAGTGTAACCCATCTAGTGCCCAGCCCATATACCATCTATATATACATATATATTGTAGTGCCGAGAGACGGGAGTCGGAGGCGGCGTATCGAATGTCACAGCTAAACGTTTATTAACAAACATGAACAAGCTGCGACCACATGCTTCAAGCAGTAACTATATCACTCATGTAACAACTTGAGTACCACGCACTTAACCCTCCGTGCGGAAACAATACTCCCAACCCATAGTTCCGGGGGTGAATTATGTTAACCCACCACACAATATACATATACATATATGTATATATATCCCATCTAGAGCCCAGCCCATATACCATCTATATACATATATATACATATGTATATATATATATAAATCCCATCTAGTGCCCGGTATCATCTCACCACCACAGGCCGTGTTCTGGTCCATCTCACCACCACAGGCCAGAGTTCTGGACGGAGCTTCAGTCCTTAACCAGGAGTTGCTTCCTCTGCTCCTACAGGCCCACAGCTCTGCAGAGTCTCTGTCACTCCATTATATTACCCTGCTCCTGCAGGAGAGGCTTTCAGAAGCCTGCAGCTGCAATAACAATGTAGGGGAAACACCCCCCCTAACCCCCCACCCCTCTGTTGAAACCTGCTTTGTATTACTGCCCTAACCCTAACCTTAGCCCTAACCCTAACCCTAACCCTAACCTTAGCCCTAACCCTAACCCTAACCTTAGCCCTAACCCTAACCCTAACCCTAACCTTAGCCCTAACCCTAACCCTAATATTTTAAATCTTTCACTTACCTTTGAACTATCCACAGAAGAGGAAATGCTGCTGGAGAGGGGCCTCTTCTTTATTCCTACGCCATCTGTAACAGACAGAGAATATTTACAAAGAGATTTAGCAAAGTATCACAGGCGTTTGAAACTTTTAGATCATTTCCGGTTTACCGCGGATTTCACCAGGGAACCGTTCATCAATCCCTCTCATTGGGAACCTGATTGGAATTCCATCTCGGACCCTATTAAGGGATTGATCAGGGAAGATGTGCGGGACCTGGAGGGAATCCGTTGGGCCTGTGAAAAAGAAAGTAACCTGTCACAAGGGGAAAGAAAAGCATTGAACAAATTAAAAAAGAACCAGGATATAATTATTAAGCCTGCCGATAAGGGCTCTAAAATTGTAATAATGGATAAAAATCAATATTTGACAGAGGCTAACAGACAATTGGAAAATAGAACACACTACTTACCTTTAACTGGCTCTCTGCAACTGGAGACCCAGAAACAGATTAGAGCGACGGTGTCTCACCTGTATGAAAAGAAAGTTATATTATATCGGCCAAACAAATGACTTACCTGTATGGGGAGGATCCGCCACGTCCACGGCAACTGTATCTCTTGCCAAAGATCCACAAGGATCCAGAGACCTGGACAGTTCCACATCAGGTCCCCCCAGGAAGGCCGATTGTGTCCGATTGTGGGAGCGAGTCCTATCGAATAGCAGAATTCATAGATTTTTATTTAAATCCATTATCCCAAATTCATGAAAGTTTCATTAAAGATACATATGAATTTGTGGAAAAACTGAAAAACATCCAGGTTCCTATTGGTTCGATGCTTTTCTCGGTCGACATTGACTCCCTGTATACAAACATAGAGACCCCATTGGGGCACAAAGCGGTGCGGGAGCTATTTAACGACCATCCAGACCCTTCTAGACCAGATGAGGCTCTTCTCCATCTCTTAGAGTTAGGGTTGACTAGAAACGATTTTGTCTCTGATTCCAGATGTTTCCTTCAGGTACATGGGACAGCCATGGGGAAGAAGTTCGCCCCTGCGTATGCCAACATTTATATGGCTGATTGGGAGCGGACTGTCTTCCCCAAATGCCCGAAACTCCCAGCACTGTATGTCCGTTATTTGGACGATATTTTTGGCATCTGGAACCACACAAGGGAGGACTTCCAGGTTTTTATCAATGTGCTGAACACGCATCATCAGGCAATCACTGTAAAATTCTATATTCAACCTGAGAAAATCGAGTTTTTGGACACAGAGGTGTTTATTAAGAGAGGAGAGGGGGGTTATAGTCTGGGCACAAGAGTATATTTTAAACCCACAGATACCCATGCGCTGTTGCACAAGTTTAGCTATCACCCCAAACATACCTTTAGGGGAATAGTGAAATCACAGCTTATCAGATTCAAGCGAATTTGCACAGCAGAGGAGGACGCGGAGTCAGCCACGAGGACCCTCTTCAAGGTCCTCAGATCGAGGGGTTATGGGAGAACTTTCCTCCGGACCATCAAAGCTGAGGTCCAGCAAAACTTCAGCAGGGGGGATAGACCTGCAAAAGAAGGGGACAATTGCAGGATAATTCCTTTTGTTTCCATGTTCTCCCCATCCTCGATGGAACTTAATAAAATGATTAAAAGTAATTTTAAAAGGGCTCAAGATATCGTCGAACCGTTGGTGGGTTTTAAAATTATTGCAGCCTTTAGGAGGAATAAAAATATAAAAGATTTGCTAGTACATGCAGCATTAAAAAGCGATAAACAAAATAAACTAAAAAGACATTTAAAAACACCAAAATACATTATGAACATATATACAGACAAAGGGGCTCCAATCTGGAATGTTCTGGGTTTGGAGTCCTCAAACCTGGTATATGGAATAAAATGTGGGGTCTGTTCTAAATGGTACATTGGTGAAACTAAGAACAAACTTTGTGAACGTTTAAAACAGCACCTTTACAGGGTAAATCGTATTGAGGAATCCACCCTGGTAGGGGTGGTAGTCATGGTAGGGAGAATCTCCTGATTGTAGGCCTGGAATCTGGAACCTGTTGGTCAAAAAGACAGAGAATGATGTGGGAAAGACACTGGATTAAAGAACTAAACACAATTTCACCCAGTGGTTTAAATGAAATATAAAAACTTACCTCTCATTTAATATGTACAGTCCAGTCCTGAAAAAAATCTGTAAAGGAAATAAACACTTACCTGCGATCCGATAGAACCTGAAAAAAGTTACCTGGATACGTACTGAAATTCTGAAGCCGGAGATCCTTGGATTATGGATGGTCGACGACATAATCTGAACAAAGATCTGAAAGTAGAGAAAAAAACTAAAAGATTAGTGTGCCCGTGCATTCTGCGAGCCTTCGGGCAAGCAGAGCCTTTTATTCCCCTAACCTAACCTTAGCCCTAACCCTAACCCTAACCCTAACCCTAACCTTAGCCCTAACCCTAACCCTACCCCTAACCTTAGCCCTAACCCTAACCCTAACCCTAACCTTAGCCCTAACCCTAACCCTAACCCTAACCAACCCTAACCCTAACCCTAACCACTGGCCCACAAACCACAACTGCAACCTGAGGCCTAACCTTCAGCCTTGCATATTCCTATTCAGGATGGAGATGTCCTGGGGAATACTGTTAAAGCAGTTTAATCAAGGCAGAGTAAACATTGACATGTGGAGCTGAAACCAGTTGTGTCATGTCTTACATAAACATTGATCGATCAGTATATGAGTCTGTGACTGGGAGTGTCTGTCACTGTAACTGTATACCTGCCAGGCCTGACGCTGGGTTGAATCTCTGCTTATCAGGTTCCACATGCAAAACAAGCAGGCTAAAACTGAACAACCAGGAAGTTACCTCAGAATGTGTGTCAGGGTTAGGGTGTTATAATGTGTGTCAGGGTTAGGGTGTTAGAATGTGTGTCAGGGTTAGGGTGTTATAATGTGTGTCAGGGTGTTAGAATGTGTGTCAGGGTTAGGGTGTTATAATGTGTGTCAGGGTGTTATAATGTGTGTCAGGGTTAGGGTGTTATAATGTGTGTCAGGGTTAGGGTGTTATAATGTGTGTTTAGTTTAGTTTAGTTTATTAGTTTATTATATCGAGGACAATCCTAATACATGAACCATATAAAATATAGTAAAAAAGGCAGCGTTAGCCTAGTCGGCTAATTTTCAGCTGAAGTCCCCGGCCAGTTGCAACATGGCATCCTGAAAAGTAACGTCATCAGGGTGTTATAATGTGTGTCAGGGTTAGGGTTAGGGTGTTAGAATGTGTGTCAGGGTCAGGGTGTTATGATGTGTGTCAGGGTGTTATAATGTGTGTCAGGGTTAGGGTGTTATAATGTGTGTCAGGGTGTTATAATGTGTGTCAGGGTCAGGGTGTTGTGATGTGTGTCAGGGTGTTATAATGTGTGTCAGGGTCAGGGTGTTAGAATGTGTGTCAGGGTGTTATAATGTGTGTCAGGGTCAGGGTGTTATAATGTGTGTCAGGGTGTTATAATGTGTGTCAGGGTCAGGGTGTTATAATGTGTGTCAGGGTGTTATAATGTGTGTCAGGGTGTTATAATGTGTGTCAGGGTGTTAGAATGTGTGTCAGGGTCAGGGTGTTATAATGTGTGTCAGGGTGTTATAATGTGTGTCAGGGTGTTATGATGTGTGTCAGGGTGTTAGAATGTGTGTCAGGGTCAGGGTGTTATAATGTGTGTCAGGGTGTTATAATGTGTGTCAGGGTTAGGGTGTTATAATGTGTGTCAGGGTGTTATAATGTGTGTCAGGGTGTTATAATGTGTGTCAGGGTGTTAGAATGTGTGTCAGGGTCAGGGTGTTAGAATGTGTGTCAGGGTGTTAGAATGTGTGTCAGGGTGTTGGAATGTGTGTCAGGGTGTTAGAATGTGTGTCAGGGTCAGGGTCAGGGTGTTAGAATGTGTGTCAGGGTCAGGGTCAGGGTCAGGGTCAGGGTATTATGAGTGTTTGACTACGCTGAGGAGGAATAAGATGCTTTTTAAAGATGCTACCAGATTTGGTGAAATGAAGTCAACTTGTCTCACTGTCAAACATGCATATGTACTGTCAGTGGCCTGCAGCTTCTATGAGTTATTTCTGTGTCAGTATTTAATCTCACGATGATTGGGGTTAGGGTTCGATGATTGTAACGGCATCTCAGGAAATCTGTTTTAATCTGTTTTGGCTGAGAGCTTCTGTTGATGATTTAATTTAGATTGAAATTCCCAGCATACATGGTTTTTATGCATGTTATCTTTCAGCCTGCAGTCTTGAGATTGTATTTTGAAAACACTGAACAGAAGCGTTACTGCAGCATTGCTTCCCGCGTGTCGTATATAAGCATAATGTGTATATGGGCTACCTGCTGTCATGGCTAAAGTGCACTTTTACTTTTATTTCTTCCTCTCCTATACCAGTAGTCAAGGCTAAGAGGCACTTTTACATTTGAAAGTGTTTCTTTTTAATATATATTTATATTTTTTATATTATACAATATACCAGTCATATTCTGGAAGGTGTCTGTTAAAGTTCCATAAGTATAAGCAAAATAAAGTAAAGTAACAGTTTGTAAAAACATTTTATTTTTCTCCTTACGTACGAAACTGAACCGTTGCACCCCTACTCAACACAGAGGCTCGCTTCCTTCAAGAAACAGATTAGGAAGCAGAAAGTAAAGATATGACAGGAAATTGAAGGTTTTAGGAGAGAGCCAGGTTATGGGATATTGTGCCCCCCTAGTGCCCAGAGACGCCCCCCTCCTGACCCGGGAGGTTGAACCACGCCCTGGCTGCTCTGCATCTCCTCACACTCAACATTCACATCTACATGTTTGGTATTTAGCAGACGCCTTATTCCAAAGCGACTTACAATCAATACATTTGACTAAGCAAGTGAATCATCAATCCACCAGTCGTAGGAGGAAGAGTAAAAACATTCTTCTATCACCTTCTTACGGAGAAGTTCCCCTGGGGTCACATGGTAGATTTTTTATGTGTGAATCCGTTCCCTCGGTTTAGTAATTCATTAGGGTTAGGGTTATGGTTATGGTTATGGTTAGGGTTAGGGTTAGGGTTAGGCCCTACGAGCCAGAGGATCGCAAGGATTAGGGTTAGAATCCTTGCGATTGGTCTGGCTCGTAGGGCCTAACCCTAACCCTAACCATAACCATAACCCTAACGAATTACTAAACTGAGGGAACGAATTACTAAACAGAGGGAACGGATTACTAAACCAAGGGAACAGATTACTAAACCGAGGGAACGGATTTACACATCAAATATTTTTTTTAGACCCACAGTGAGGGAAGAGGTTCTGCTTGAACTCCTGACATTGTTAACACATTTGTTTTTGAGCTCAAGTTGAAAACCAAGTATTGAACAGATTGATGCAGATGTAACTTGAACCTCACAGATGTTGTGCCTTGCCTTGCCTTTTCAGAGAAAAAAAACATATTTTTTTGTCCTCCTGTCATGGTGGAGTTGCTGTTGATGTAAAGGACGCGTGCTGTGTGCAGAGGGAGTGGCGAACATTAGTTTGTTTTTATATCCCAGAGGAGTGTCTGAAGTTTGGCATTGCTCCCCTCTCTCTCCTCTCTGTCCTAAAAGCCTTTCACCATCCTATGTATGATGGCAAATCCTAAACCTCCCTCTCTCTCTCTTTTTCCTAGGACATTGTGAGTGCTACTAAAGATGTCAGATAGTGTCGATATTGAAGAGAAACCGCCAGCCCCCCCCTTGAGAATGAACAGTAGTTCCCGAGACTCTTCCTCAGTGAATCACGGCTCCAAACCTCTCCCAATGGCTCCCGAAGAGAAGAACAAGAAGGTCCGCCTGCGCTCCATCTTCCCTGGGGGAGACAAGAGTGAGTAGGCCTTCTCAGATCGTCCTTTACAGACACTGCAGATGGGCACAACCGCATTCACCAGATCCCTCGAGAACACCTTTGATCAGTGATAATGGAACCTCACAATGTTATTAGGTTTAAGTTGTCCCCTCTGACTTTTGCAATTCGAGATATTTATATTTAGCTTCTCCCTTACCGAGGAGGAAGAGGTTCTGTAGAACTAATCCTTTGAAACACGATTCTTTAGAAAGAATATCTAATACCAGTACTGACCGATAATAGCAGACCGACTTGAGCATTTTAAAACAGTGTATGAAACAGACCTGAGGTATTTTATTTGTCCTCCGCAGCGAACAAGAAGAAGGAGAAAGAGCGCCCCGAGATCTCCCTGCCGTCGGACTTTGAACACACAATCCACGTCGGCTTCGATGCCGTTACAGGAGAATTCACTGTTAGTATTCCCCTCGACAGCAGACCACCCATATTCTGTCTACATACTGTATGTTTACAGTTCATGATTCAGTCATGGTGGGTGTGTGCAGTGGTAGTTACAAGGGCATAGATTGGATCTGACCTCTGACCTCTGCCTTTGACCTCTGACCTTTGAACCTCGTCCTCAGGGCATCCCGGAGCAGTGGGCCCGGCTCCTCCAGACCTCCAACATCACCAAGCTGGAGCAGAAGAAGAACCCGCAGGCGGTGCTGGACGTGCTCAAGTTCTACGACTCCAAAGAGACGGTCAACAACCAGAAGTACATGAGCTTCACCTCCGGAGGTACAGCAGCTCACCGTGCCCTAACCCTAACCCTAACCCTAACCCTGACCCTAACCCTAACACTCTATCTGTGTCTAGAACTTCAGTATCCAAAATACACTCAATATAAGCTTAGGATATTTATTGAAATGTTGACATGCTGATCTGTGACACTGTATGTATCAGTATGTTGGCAAAACAGTTAGGTATCCAACCATGATTATTTTATTATTTCAGACAAATCAGCACATGGGTACATAGCAGCCAACACTCTGGTAAGTCTCCTTTCCTCCAAATCAGTCCTTATTGTCCTTATTGTCCTTATTGTCCTTATTGTTCATGTATTGAATGAGAAATAGTCAGGTTGTACTGTATATATAGATTCATCAGAAGGTGATGTACAACGTTCAATGCAGTAATACTAATTTATTAGAATGCAAAAACCTCAATATAACCTCAAAGTAGTGATAATATCGATCACAAAATGATCATTTTGAAATGAGCACACTGATAGCTTTTTTATCCAACACTGCAGTAAGTGTGCTTTCACGAATAACTGAATAACCAATGAGATTACATCTAGAGTGGCTGTACAGCCCTCCCTCCAATCGGCTGGCTGTATACTTATTGAGGTTTGGAGAGTTGAAAGCCAGACTACACGACAGCCTGTTCTTGCTGTATCTATCATCGCCATGACCTCACATGACTGTCTCAATGTATTTTATAACTTCCCCTTGGAAATCAGCCTAACGACGACTCTCTGGTCCTCTGCCATGAATACTGCAGTTCTGTCATATTTCATAATGTTATAAAACCACTGTTATATTGAGCCCAACCAGTAGGGAAAATCAATTGAGAGTCATGTGATATAAATCTTCTCACAACATGACAATTTCAAAGGTAAGACATATATTAGGATATTATTGAGCATAGACTGCAACATAGAATGTTTTTTTCACACCACAGGAACTCGGTGTCTTCTCCCTTAGGGCACTAGTCATTCTCTGTGAGTTAGTAGGCAGGACTTGATAGTGTCACGGTCAGAGTTTATTAGATGTTATATTATTTATTATTATTTTTTTTATTTATTTTTTTATTTTTTATTATTATTTTTTATTTTTTGTGATTTTATCCCTTTTTTCACCCAATTTAGTATCCAATTGCACACAACCTAGTATCCAATTATCCCCTGCCTATTGCGTAGGATCCGCCGCACGACCCCGTGGCCGGCAGCCCCAGAGGAGATAGCCAGGCAGACTAGCTGTCTGGCTCCTCGAGCCCGACACCGTTATTCCGGCACCCCGGGGGCGGTGTTGCGCGACGGATCCTTGTCCGGAAATAGTCCTATACCCCCCTTGGGAGCGGCCGCTCAATATGCCGCTCCCTGTGGGCCCCGGCCATATCCGGGTCTGGCGAGACCGGGATTCGATCCCAGTCCCCGGTAGATGTTATATTATTATATGTTATGTATATGTTATATGTTTACTGAAGGGACTGAGAGAGAGCACCGCTCATGGGCATTCACCTCCATTCCTTCTTTTCTTTCTGCCGGTGACATTATTGTCGGCCTTCTAACTGACATTAGTAAGTAAGTAAAGCTTTATTTATATAGCGCCTTTCGTACATGAAATGCAACTGATGCAAGACATTAGTCTTGGCATGGGTGTTAAGGGTTTGAGGATGCTTATAGGCTTGGTTTGATGTAGTCTCATCCATCTGAGCCCCTCAAGACAGAACCTGTTTCTAGTTGGCACAACACTGGGCTCCTGATCTGTCTGATCTGGCCTTTGACCTTTCAGTGGATCAGTTCAATAACTAACAACACTGCATTCTTAATCAGCCACATCTCTGTATTAAATATCTGTATTAAATAGGTCTTTGGAAACACCACCAATAGGATCCAGGAGAATCACATACAGGTTGATACTGTGGGTTGATACTGTGAGGTTCTCCCACTGGTCATTGTATTGATCACCCATTTCCTGTAAGCAGCCAGGTCAGGTCCTCAGGGGATAATGAGATAGCACTGCAGTAGGTGTCATGAAATCTCTCCTCATCTCATAATGTGAGGAGTATAAACACCCAGTTAGAATGATGATGCTAGACAGGAGTCCCCTGCCCTCTGCCCTCCGCTTCCTCTAGAGTCCATTTGCTCTTGATTGCTATGTGGGTTTGTTGTTGTTTTGAAGTAAAATCCCGTTTTCAACTTTCACATTCAGAACCGGCTGCTGTCGTCTGGGCCTCCGGTCAGCCTGAGGACCTGCAGCGCGTTGTTTGACAAGGTAACGCCTCCATCTTACATTCCACATACTTCCTCATTGGCTGTGACGAAATTGAACCATTTGAACTCATATAATGCTTAGATGTATAAGATATTCAGACCCACTACTGTACTACGCTGTGATTACATCTCATCAACTCCCAAACCACAAATTCCCAAATTCTTTGCCATCTCACTCCAGGCATGCCTTTGCCTCAGTTGGAGATGGCTGAAGTGTTTTGCGCCTGACACAAGGCTAGAGCTCCACAAGGCTAGGGCTACACAAGGCTAGGGCTACACAATGAATGAATGAATGAATGAATGAATGAATGGACTTTATTAGGGCTAGGGCTACACAAGGCTAGGGCTACACAAGGCTAGGGCTACACAAGGCTAGGGTTAGGGCTAGGGCTACACAAGGCTAGGGCTACACAAGGCTAGAGCTACACAAGGCTAGGGTTAGGGCTAGGGCTACACAAGGCTAGGGTTAAGGCTAGGGCTACACAAGGCTAGGGCTACACAAGGCTAGGGCTACACAAGGCTGGGGCAGTACTATTGTTCTTTGAAAACGTTCGTGTATAGAATATATCTATATAGATTATATCTATATGTATAGAATATGTGCTCATGTTACCTTGAGTTGAAGCCTCTCCATGTCTCGACTCGTTCCATGCAACATTCATATGACGGAAATGTAAATGTCCCAATGACCTGCCCTTACTAGTGAGCTGCTGCTTGTGGACTCTCTGAATCATCTCTACCCAGTATCTACTGAATCATCTCTACCCAGTCTGGGACTATCCCAGTATCTACTGATTGTGTTTCTCATTGGGGGGCGGCAGGGTAATCCACCTGTATCTAACGTACCGCTGACGTCCTGGTCGTCTGTTTTACCCCTCAGGCCGCTAAGACCTCATCATCAGAACCCCCCATAGCCCCGCCTGTGTCAGAGGAGGAGGATGAGGAGGAGGAAGAGGAGGAAGAGGAGGAGGAGGACGACGACGAGATGCCCCCGGTCATCGCCCCTCGACCTGAGCACACGAAGTCTGTGAGTGTGAAGCTAGAATTGACCATAAGGGACCTATCGCTAAGCCACGCCCCACAAATAGAAATTGTCCAATCATATCACAGCAAAAGTCACGACAGGCAGAAAGCTTGGACAAACAACTCGCTAATATCTGATGGTGAAAAGCTTCTAGACAAAATATTCTTGTCATCTTTAAAAAAACATGTCTATTACTTTGCTGTGGTAAATCAGAAACCCGAAATTTGCCAACTCCCGAGTCCCGCCATTGTAAGTCATTGAATGTCATTCAGTCACGGTCGGTCAGTCAGTCACTGGCAGGGAAGCGTTGTGTGTTTGTCCGAGTTTTCAAAGGGGGCGTGGCTTAGCGATAGGTCCATTACTCCAGGTGGAAGACTCAACTGGCTGTCATGTATTCTTCTTACCCTGTCTCACTCGTGTGCCTGTCCTGCTCCTCCTGTCCCCGCAGATCTACACACGCTCTGTCATCGAGCCGCTGGCACCCCTGGCCCCCGTGAAGGAGGTCACGACCCCGCCGGAGTCCCAGGTCCAGCCAGAGTCCAACACATCCAGTACTCTGTACCGCAACACCGACCGCCAGAGGAAGAAGTCCAAAATGACAGACGAGGAGATCCTGGAGAGACTGAGTAGGTCTAACCATAACCATAACCATAACCATAACCATAACTAACCATACAGAGATCCTTGAGAGGCTGAGTAGGTCTAACCATAACCATAACCATAACTAACCATACAGAGATCCTTGAGAGGCTGAGTAGGTCTCTATAACCATACAGGCCTGCAGACCCACAGAGGGGTTCTGAGAGGATGATGTGTTTGCAGTACTGGACATGTTGAGATTACAGCCTTAGATTTTGCCCGGCGGTCTTCCATAGACAGTCTTCCATAGACAGTCTTCCATAGACAGCCTTCCATAGACAGCCTTCCATAGACAGTCTTCCATAGACAGCCTTCCATAGACAGTCTTCCATAGACAGCCTTCCATAGACAGCCTTCCATAGACAGCCTTCCATAGACAGCCTTCCATAGACAACCTTCCATAGACAGTCTTCCATAGACAACCTTCCATAGACAGTCTTCCATAGACAGTCTTCCATAGACAGCCTTCCATAGACAGTCTTCCATAGACAGTCTTCCATAGACAGTCTTCCATAGACAGCCTTCCATAGACAGTCTTCCATAGACAGTCTTCCATAGACAGTCTTCCATAGACAGCCTTCCATAGACAGTCTTCCATAGACAGCCTTCCATAGACAGCCTTCCATAGACAGTCTTCCATAGACAGTCTTCCATAGACAGTCTTCCATAGACAGTCTTCCATAGACAGCCTTCCATAGACAGTCTTCCATAGACAGTCTTCCATAGACAGCCTTCCATAGACAGTCTTCCATAGACATCCTTCCATAGATAGCCTTCCATAGACAGTCCATAGACAGTCTTCCATAGACAGTCTTCCATAGACAGCCTTCCATAGACAGTCTTCCATAGACATCCTTCCATAGATAGCCTTCCATAGACAGTCCATAGACAGTCTTCCATAGACAGTCTTCCATAGACAGCCTTCCATAGACAGTCTTCCATAGACAGCCTTCCATAGACAGTCTTCCATAGACAGCCTTCCATAGACAGCCTTCCATAGACAGCCTTCCATAGACAGTCTTCCATAGACAGCCTTCCATAGACAACCTTCCATAGACAGTCTTCCATAGACAGTCTTCCATAGACAGCCTTCCATAGACAGTCTTCCATAGACAGTCTTCCATAGACAGTCTTCCATAGACAGTCTTCCATAGACAGTCTTCCATAGACAGTCTTCCATAGACAGTCTTCCATAGACAGCCTTCCATAGACAGCCTTCCATAGACAGTCTTCCATAGACAGCCTTCCATAGACAGCCTTCCATAGACAGTCTTCCATAGACAGCCTTCCATAGACAGCCTTCCATAGACAGTCTTCCATAGACAGTCTTCCATAGACAGCCTTCCATAGACAGCCTTCCATAGACAGTCTTCCATAGACAGTCTTCCATAGACAGTCTTCCATAGACAGCCTTCCATAGACAGCCTTCCATAGACAGTCTTCCATAGACAGCCTTCCATAGACAGCCTTCCATAGACAGTCTTCCATAGACAGCCTTCCATAGACAGTCTTCCATAGACAGCCTTCCATAGACAGTCTTCCATAGACAGCCTTCCATAGACAGCCTTCCATAGACAGTCTTCCATAGACAGCCTTCCATAGACAGACTTCCATAGACATCCTTCCATAGACAGTCTTCCATAGACAGCCTTCCATAGACAGCCTTCCATAGACAGCCATCCATAGACAGTCTTCCATAGACAACCTTCCATAGACAGTCTTCCATAGACAGTCTTCCATAGACAGTCTTCCATAGACAGTCTTCCATAGACAGTCTTCCATAGACAGTCCATAGACAGTCTTCCATAGACAGTCTTCCATAGACAGCCTTCCATAGACAGTCTTCCATAGACAGTCTTCCATAGACAGCCTTCCATAGACAGCCCTCCATAGACAGCCTTCCATACACAGCCTTCCATAGACAGTCTTCCATAGACAGCCTTCCATAGACAGCCTTCCATAGACAGCCTTCCATAGACAGTCTTCCATAGACAGTCTTCCATAGACAGTCTTCCATAGACAGTCTTCCATAGACAGTCTTCCATAGACAGCCTTCCATAGACAGTCTTCCATAGACAGCCTTCCATAGACAGCCTTCCATAGACAGTCTTCCATAGACAGTCTTCCATAGACAGCCTTCCATAGACAGTCTTCCATAGACTTCCAAAGACAGCCTTCCATAGACAGTCTTCCATAGACAGCCTTCCATAGACAGCCTTCCATAGACAACCTTCCATAGACAGTCTTCCATAGACAGTCTTCCATAGACAGCCTTCCATAGACAGCCTTCCATAGACAACCTTCCATAGACAGCCTTCCATAGACAGTCTTCCATAGACAGCCTTCCAAA